>NW_026606322.1:19530000-19965000 GCF_029834395.1 Sorex fumeus
TTTCACCAAACTCACATGTTCTTTAAGGGTGGGGACTTAATATTTTGCAACTTTCTGACTTCACTCAGATCAAAGCTAAGGAAAGATGTTTGTTGCTAGTCAGAGTTTTGTTTCATTCTGCTAGAGATGTAGCGTGATGAGTCTTAACATGATGTTCCTTAGTGGTTGTGTTGACATAATATTCTCCAAATATACTTAATTATAAAGAAAATGAAGTTGTGTGTACAAAATAGAATTATTTTATATACAGACTGACCTAATTATGAGCTGACATAAGTACCTTGGTTCTTAAGCATATATATTTTTTTCTTTTTTTTTTCTTGCTTTTTGGGTCACATCCGGCGATGCACAGGAGTTACTCCTGGTTCATGCACTCAGGAATTACTCCTGGCGGTGCTCAGGGGACCATATGGGATGCTGGGAATCGAACCTAGGTCAGCTGCGCACAAGGCAAATGCCCTACCTGCTGTGCTATTGCTCCAGCCCCCTGAAGCATATATTTTTAAAACAGTATATAAAAATCAGGAATTGAAAATAGAGTACAATATTCTCAGTGCTTGCCTTGAATGTGTGAGGCTCAGGTTTGATCCCTACCACTCACAGAGTCCCCCAAACACTGCCAGGAGAGACACGCAAATACAGAACCCTGAGAAGTAGCCAACCAGCACCAGGGGTGGTCCATAAACCAATAAAACCAAAAACGAACCATAAGGTATATAAATCTTAATGACCGCGGAAGAACAAAATCAAGTATGGCTAGAGGTTATACCTTTGACTTTTCTTATTTGCTGCCTTTGCTGTCTAATATTATCATCAACTATAGCATGTATTGCTAAATAATAGCTGAACATATCATTGAACTTTTAGCTTTCCTTATAAGTATGAAGAACTTGTAAAATTCCTGATCCTGATGAAAGAGAATGGTTATCCAGTTTAGAACTTTTTCCAGTGTTTTTAGGAAATTGTTGCATTTAATGTGACTTAGTTTGTAACTACAGGACAAAGTCCATACTAAGCAGTAAATAACAAAATTACATTACAGGACTGGAGCAATAGCAGAGCGGTAGGGCATTTGCCTTGCACACGGCCGGCCCAGCTGACCCGAGATCGATTCCTCTGCCCCTTCTAACCGTGACATATAATGCTAAACACAGTAACAACAAAGTCTCACAATGGAGACGTTACTGGGCCCACTAGAGCAAATCGATGCACAACGGGAGGACAGTGCAGTGCTACATTACAAATGAAATACATGAATAACCAGACATTTTAAATTCAGAATATAGCTCCTAACCACGCTTATTTTTACCACCTGAAAGTATTTAGAACTGTGTGGTGACTTTGATTAACATAATGAATGAGAGGGTTTAGGAGAAATAGCTGAACGCTAGAAAAATATGCTCCACAGCAGCCTATAAAGAAGATCAGGCCCAGAGTAACTGTAGTTCTCCCTTCCCTCCCTTCTCTCAGAATCATGGAAGATAGGAAGTCACCCAGAAGCACAGGTTTGTCCTCTCCCATTCTTTATTTGCATTGTAAATAAAATCTCTCATACATAATAGTAGCATTTTTTTCCTTCTTGTTAGTAAATGATTAAGAGGAAAAGAGTCTCAGTCTTGGTGCTCAATAATGTTCCTGAGAACCTTGAAGACATTGTTACTCTTTCGTCCAAAAACAGGTTCCAGTTTGTAGTAGTTAGGAGAACAAGCACTTCCATTCTCAGTTTCAGATTGGATTGCTGAGATAGAATGCACGTTCCTGGAGAGCAGAGGACAGATCTGGCTCTTGGATTTCTCAGAACTTTCCATAGTGCCCAGCAGACAATTCACTATTGAGAAGGCTTTCTTCTTAGAGAAATATCAATGTCGCCACTGTTTTTAAATACAGTTCTGGATCTGGAGCCAGCTTTCTGGGTTCAAATTTTAGTTATTTGATTCTACATGCCTCATATTGATTACTCTGAAACCCTACCTTTTTAAGGTTGAGATTAAATGAGATAACATAAGTAAAACAACGCAAACAGCAATGTTAAGCATTGTAGCACTGTAGCACTGTCCTCCAGTTGTTCATCGATTTGCTCAAGTGGGTACCAATAACGTCTCACAACAAACTGTGAGACTTGTTCTTACTGTTTTCAGCATATCATATACGTCACGGGTAGCTTGCCAGGCTTTGCCATGCTGGCGAGATACTCTCATAGCTTGCAGGCTCTCCGAAAGGGGTGAAGGAATTGAATCCGTGTCGGTTGGGTTCAAGGCAAAGGCCCTACCTGCTGTATTATTGCTCCAGCCCAATGTTAAGATATTAATATTAAATTATATATATTTGTATCACTGTAGCAAATCAAAATCCCATTGTTCATCGATTTGCTTGAGTGGGCACCATTAACATCTCCATTGTGAGACTTCTTGTTACTGTTTTTGGCATATCAAATACACCAGGGATAATTTGCCAGGCTCTGCCGTGCGGGCGGGATACTCTCGGTAGCTTACAAAGTATTAATATTCTTGGAATCCTGCTCTACTGAACTCATTATTAGTATTTTCCTGCATAATTCTCTATGACATATTTGCTCTTAAATAGACTTGGCAATTTTATTTACCAATCTATGTCAAATAATAAAAACAACTCTTATTACTCCAGGTATTTTATATAAATTTCTAGCAGTTTTCAGTTTCTTTATTACTAGTATTTTGTAGTAAAATGTGTACTAAAATGTCCATGTTTCTGGTAAAATATTAATAATAAGGATTAAAAGTAGTGAACTTCATTTTACACAAATCAAACATGGTTTTAGTAAGATGCCTACTTACTGTTTTACAAGGAGAGCTGGGGCATCATTCCTTCCCTTCTTTAGAATACTTTTGTTTGGCTTTGGGGGCCACACCTGTCTCTGTGCTTAAGGTTCACTGTTAGTGGTGATAAGGGATCCTGCATCACTTGTGATCAAATCTGGGGTTCGTGCAATCAAGGCATCAACTCAGAAGTTTATTAAGAAATTTGTTCTGTTTCTCTGGCCCCTAGAAATAATTTTTGGATGGTTTTGTTTAATTCCTATGTGTTAAAACTTAGAACAGTCTTACATTCACAGCAAAAGTGAAAGCAAATTAGTGATAGCCCACAGTTCTTCTGTTGTCACAAACAGATAACCTCCCCCATTATCAAACTCCCAAGAAAGTAATGCACTCCTCATAATTGATAACCCCTCATTGATGACCAATAGCAGTCAGAGTCCCTGGTTTACATAAACATTCACTCATACTGCTCTACACTCTGATTTTGGACCATTGTATGGTGCCACCATTATAGGATGAAGAGCATTTTCATTTTCCCAAAGATCCTCTATTGAATGTTCAACTTAAAGTTTCTGCACCCGCTACCCACACTCTAGCCCCCATTGCAGTCATGGTGTATAATTTTAAGAATATCCTGTTGCGGGGGTCATAGACTAGGCAGCTTTCTCAGTTGAGTTTCTTTTACTTAAGTAGACACAATTTAGATTCTTCATGGCTTGCATCTTTTCATGGGTTGACATGGCTCATTTCTTTTTATTGCAGAATCATGTTCCATTTTATAGGTCTACCACACTTCATTTATTCATTCACCCTCTGAAGGGTATCTCAGTTGCATCTAAGTTTTTGATAGTTGTGGGGGAAAAAGCAGTTATAAACATCAGTGCAGAATTTATAAGAACTTAAGTTTCCAGTTTCTTAGGATATATATCAAGGAGCGCTTTTTGCTATATTTTGGTAAGTGTATATTTAGTTCTGTTTTTTTTTTCAAAGGCCAAATCTGGGGGCTAATATAAAAATACAGTGGGTAGGGTGTTTGCCTTGCACATGGCCAACCTGGGTTCAACAGTATCCCATATTGTCCTGGGAATAATTTCTGAGAGTGGAGCCTAAAGTAACCCTGAGCATTGCCGGGTATAGCCCCTAAAAAAGAAAAATTAGCCAAATTTTTCTTCCAATGTGACTATATGTTTTTTTCTGCCAGAAATGTGTAGTGTTCTTATTACTTCATATCCTTGCCAACATGTTGTGGTGTCAGTGCTCTGGATTTTATATTCAGAAACATATATTATGGCATCATGATATCTCATTGTTTTGATTTATACTTCCTTGATGATATAAGGTGTATTATATTTTCTCATATCATCTTATTTGCCAGCATGGTGTGATATCTTTAAATCTGTGGTACAGTTTAAAACTTAGTGTTTTTTTATGTTGAATGTGATGCATTTACGTATTTTAGGTAACAATCCTTTATTAGGGTCTTTTCCTAATATTTTTTTCTAGCCTGTGGCTTTTCTTTTTTATCTTCATATGGCAGTATATCAAAAAGCTGACATTTTAAAAATTTAATAGTGTTTATCTTGTCAGTTATTTCTTTTGTGGACTATGCCTTCATGTTTTGTATTTTGTTTTAGAGAAAACTCAGTAGGCTAGAGTGTCTGCTTCTCTATGCAGCAAGCCTGCGATTGAGCCCTGGTGCCAATTGATCTCCTGAACACAGAGCTGGTCATTTCCATCGGTATGCACACACGCACCCACACACATTCAAGTAAAGGTGATCACCAACCCATGTACATTCCTCCTATGTATTCTAATTTTATGATTTTTTAAATTTTATATTTAGGATTGTGATGATCTATTTTGATTTATTTTTTAAAAAATATTTAAGTTCTATGCTTAGATTTCTTTGTAGATATCCAGACATTTTGATCAGTTTATTGAAAAGATTTATATTGTTTTATTATATTTACCTTTACTTCTTTGTCCAAGTTGATTCTTTTTTTAAATATGAGGCTATTTCTTTTGTCTCACTCTTTCCCCCCTCTTACTAGCCCACCCTTCTACCCTTCCCTTCCCTTCCCTTCCTTCCTTCCTTCCTTCCTTCCTTCCTTCCTTCCTTCTGTTCTTCCTATTACTGCTGTTTTATAGACACTCTTGAATTCAGGTAGTCTTAGAACTTTGTTGATTTCTTTGAATACTGTTAGAATTATTTGGCTCTTTTGTCTCTATAAATTTTTGGACCAGTTCGTTAGTGTCCACAAATAACTTGCTGGGATTTTTATTAAATTGCTTTGAATCAAGTCTTGGAAGTTTCTTTTTTTATGTGAGTTTCTCTCTAAGTCCCTATAGGTTGATTCTTGTGGAGATATAATATTGGAGAGGCAGAAAATTATTGTCTTGCTCTAATACTACATTCACCATAAAGCTTTAGTTTATTATCTAAAAAAGAATAGATATTTCAGAGTAGAAAATAATAATACCATTGATAGAAATTATATGTTATATATCTAGGTGTGTACATAAATGTTTCTGTAATATCTTCTGAATGGGCGATTATTTTAAATACTTTCAGCTTTGATATGTTTATAATTGCTGTGAGGAAAGACAAACCGAACCAAGAGAATAGTTAGTAGCAAGGAAAGCACAATTAAAATATTCTATTTTATGTCCTGAAAGTTTTATCAGTGCTCTTTAAAAGTTGATCAATGCTCTTTAATTTTCATGTATTTTGAGAAAATGGTAATCCTCTAAAAGCCCTTCATATTATCCTTATAATATGTACATCTACCTTATTTCAATATGAAAGTTCATTAAGTAAAGATCTTGTTAGAAACTTTTTAAAATTGTCTTTGATTATCTGTGGGATTGTCGGGATTCTCATCTTATTAGTAATTGAAGAGGTTTTCTCTTGTCCCGTTTTTTCTAATAGACTGGCTGGGTTTGAAGTTTCTTACTAAATGTTTTTCCATTTACATAATAATGGATCCTATTAAAGCTTTTATAAAATCACCCTTTAAAAGGTGTGGATAAAATGAAGAGTGACTAAAAGAGAACAAGTCTCCAATTATTATTGATAATTGCAGAGCTTGCTGAGATGGCTTTTTGTCAGAAATAAAGTAGCCAATTCTTGGGCCTTTTCTTTCAGGATTCTCAGTTGAAATTGCAAATTAGATTTTTTTTTTCTCTTCCTTTGGTAGGCATTAGCATCCTATTCTAATTGCTAAAGAACTCTGATTTCTCTGGGAAATGAAGAACAGTAGTCATCATCTTATGAAGGCAAAGGGCTTGAAAACTTGAGTGAATGTGGTCTTTCCATCTCTGGAGTGCATTATTTGTGAAAGTTGTGCTCATTAACTACAAGTATTAAAGAACGTAGGAAAAATGGTTAAACAAATGTGATGGTATGTTAATCCACACAAGAATCAAGAAGCTTTTTGTTTTTGAAAGGAGCTATATGTTCTGCTTCCTATAATTTCCTTATTAATTTTTCATAGCTTTCCATTTCTTTGTTCTACCTTAATAGAATAGATTTATTTTAAAAGTGAGTGACAGAGAGAAATTCAATTTAAGGCAGAAGCAAAAGGGATGTGATCTTTCAAAGAGTCCCCTCATTAATGTGCTTTTTATCATGCTAATTAGATTTAAATTGTTTATTTGAAGATTAAAAGCAGAAAAACTGAGGTAAATCTCAACCATTAAAAATACCAGAAAATTTGAGAAAAGTATTAGAACAATCATAATAAACAGAATCTTGAACCAATAAGGGAAAATACTAGAATACAATGGATAATAGGACAGAACATAAAAAGATTCTCACCCTAGTAAGACAAACATCTGGGGAAATATTTTTAAAAATTTTTGTTTTAATTGTTTATGAATGAAGTGCAAACTTGAACATCAAGTAAGACCACCAAAATACCAGTGAAGTATCACAATTAAAAATAAAATTTTAAATATTCTGTGCTTTTGAGTTTTATGCAGTAGTTATTATCACACATGACTGCTTGGAGAATAAATTTGTTTTACCATCTGGAGAGGGTTTATGAATGCTCGTAAATTGTGACCTAGTTGAGTCTATTACCCTATACATGAAAATATTTAATGGCCTTTCCTAAAAACTAAAATGTGGGGCAAGGACATTCCTCAGAGTGGTAGAACATAGTCCCTGCGTCCTCCTGGTGTGTCCCTGGCATTACATGCCTTGCTGGCAGACACCAGCTAGTGGACATGTATGTCCCCAACATCATCAGACCAAGCATGGAAAGTTTCAGTCTGCATGGTGGGGCATGTGTGATCTGGGATGCAAGTACCACTAGGAAAGCTCCTATTAAGTTTTTCTTTAAGTTTATGGTCAAATACTTTTCTGTGACACTGTTTTACAACTAATATTGAGACTATCATAATATTTCATAGAAAAGTCACATAACTATTGCTGTATTTGTATAATTTACCCTTCAAAATTATATTCATGAAGAATGCCTAATGTTGACTGATCTCTATTATTTTATTAACCAATCTAGAGTAGTTTGAAAATTGTAGATGATTAGGCCATTGCTAATGGCCTATTGAATTTGTTTGCCAAATATTTTTATTTCTGTAATTTTCAGTTTTTATTGTGATTTGGTCTTGGTTTTTGATCCAAATCCAAAATATTGGGGGCTATTTTCAACTCAGTTTTCAGATTGCAGTGGAGATGGGGAAGAAGATCATACCCTGAATCGCTAAGGGGACCTTATGGGACCACTGACCAAAGCCCAGGAGTCTCTGGGAGCTGTGGAAGAAACTGTTGATGGTGCTAATTTAAAGATAATGAAGGCCCTTGAAGTTGGAGGAAGTTCTTGCCCCATTTCAGTCCTTTAACCCTTTGCTGATGAAAGAAGTAATCACTGCTACTCTAAAATATGACCTAAAATATATATCTACCCAGTGGAAGTATCTGTGAACATATTCAGTCTGAGAAATCCATCTCTTCACTCAGTGAAGGACCCATCCCCCATTTCCTACTACCAAGATATGTGAAAACTCCTTCTCCTTTGCTTTTTGCCTCAGGTTCTATAACAAAGAACTCAGACCCTTCCTAGTTTTTTTGGAGAATTTAGTACACTATTTATTCTACATACATATTATTAAATGCATTTTTCCCTCACTGACCTGTGGGATATAACACTGTAACACTGTCCTCCCATGGTTCATCGATTTGCTTGAGTGGGCCCAGTAACATCTCCATTTTGAGACTTGTTGACACTGTGTTTGGCATATTGAATACATCACGGGTAGCTTGCCAGGTTTTGCCGTGCAGGTAAGATACTCTTGGTAGCTTGCTGGGCTCTCCAAGAGGGGCGGAGGAATTGAACCCGGCTCAGTCAGGCTGGCTGCGCACAAGGCAAATGCCCTACCACTGTGCTATATTTTTCCAGCTAGATAAGAGTCAAGTGGGGTGGGGGATTTTCTGCTGTGTTCTGACCTACCTGTCTTGTCTTTTGGTTATTTTGACATCAAAATACTTTCTAGATCAAGATGAAAAATTAAATTTCTATTCTGTTGTAGAATCTTGTGTTAGTGGTCAGTGTTAATGAGAGCAAATAATTCAAGAGGCATATCTGTTTGAAGCCACTTTAAGGCCTTTTGAAAATTATTTGAATATTTAATTTTGTTATTGTTTTGTTTAGACTGAATAATGAGGGGAAATATCTAGAGCAAATGAAGGAATAAAAAAAGAAAATATTTTATAAAGATATTTCTAATAGAATTTTTGTGGTAGTGAAGATTGGCAAATTTTGCCTGGGAACATTAGACCCAAACTAAATAGCGTTCTTTCTCTACTGTGTCAGAATAGTCACTATGCCTATCTATATGTCAGGCATAGAAAAGTTAAATATTTTATGACAGCTTTATTTGATCTGATTTTATTTCATTTTATTGCCTTGTAAAATAAATATCTATGGAATAGATTAACCTTAATTTATAATCTGCATATCATACATAATTTGTTCAAGACAGACATTTTAAAGAGCTGCTGTAATTTAAATATTACATGCAAGAATATAAATTTGAGGTAGTAATATATTTATGTGCTTATTGAAAGAAAAATTCTTACTATTTATAGTTAGCTGTTTGACATATGAGCTTTATTATCCATAGTTAATCACATTTGAAATTCACATGTTCCAGTCAAGTATATCACTATCAACAAATACTTTATTGTTCTTAAGAGTTTCTACTTACTTGTTTATGGTTTATTGGTTTGGCGGTCACACCAACTAGTGCCCAGGGCTTACTCCTGACTGTGTGCTCAGGGTACCATATGTGTTGCCAGAGACCCAACCTAAGCTAACCATGTGCAAACTGGACCACAGAAACCTGGGTTTGCCTTATCTCCCTTACTATCTCTGCAGCCCCATGTTTAGGATTTTTAATGTACTTTCCTATTCTTCGACCTAGTATGTTTTATATACTGTCATTTTACAATGGAGATGGTGGTCAGGAGAAGTGGACAGATCCGTCAGTTATGACAGCACAATTCTTAGACTTAGGTTTGTATTTGTTGTTTCGATCAACACAGGCATTTTAAAGAGCTGCTATAATTTAAATATTAATCAAGGTGTGATTTGTTGAAGACAGGCATTTTTTTAAGAGCTTATCACTTCTATCACTTCTAAAGAAAGATAAATATGCTAAGTGACTTATGATGGGGATTAGATCTAATGATGGGTGGAGGTACAGGAACTGTCTGTAAATATCCAGAGCCTAAATAACTGTCCATGACCTTTTATATCTTAATTTCAGAGGTAGCTCTTGAACCTAATGACTACCTGTCCAGAGAAAATATTATATTCTACAGTTTGGAGTTTTTTAAAAGGCAATTAAAATCATACATGGAGACAGATTTTAAATAAGAGATAATGAAGATCTATAGCAAATCAACTCTTTCTTTAATTTTCAGCATAGAAAATAAAGGGCAGACCTGTTCTTTCAGTTGAGCTGATTAATTTTAATGTCATAAAATTTTAATACCTTTAAGAATTTAAGAGCTGAGATATGAAGCATTGTATTAGTTTTTTACTTATACTTCCAAATATGAAAGAAAGCAATATAATTGTCGATTATTCAAACACATTAAAAGTGACCATCAATATGACTGCTAAAAAATTCACTAAAATATTTGCAAATTTTCATAGTCAGTATTTGATTTTTGCCAATAAAAATTATTTCATAATTTCAATGTTCTACTTACAAAATTGTTTTTAGAGATAGTATGGGTTCAAATAGAATAATTCACTATTTTCAAAAATATCACTGTTAAATTATCTACTCTTTAATGAGAATGTTACTATAGTGCATAACATCTCAGGAAAATGAAGTTTTTGGTGAATTTAGTTTACATCATCAAAAAGGTCAACCTTTTTTGCTCTTTTCCATACTGATACATCTTTAAAATTCTGACTCAATGGACTTGTTATTCTGTAATGCTTCAAAATGAGTTAATTCCTACAAGAATGCACATCATCTCGAGAAAAATGAATAGCAAGCAAGTTCTTTCAATTCTATTCAGTTGCAAGTTCAGTGCTTGCCTGGAAGTACTCAGAAGTTTGAGATTATCACTGTACTATATCATTGACTTGGATGTCTATCCTGAGGATTTAAATATACTTCAGTAACAAGCTGATCACCTGTTTGAAATTAAATCCGTTCTCTTATTTAAGCATACTATACTACGATTTAGTAGTTGCACAAATATTTGTAAAATAATTATCTAAAAGCATAGCCCGTTTCTTTCCGGGGAGGACAGCGTTTTTGCTTAGGCACCATTTCTGGCTCTACACAGCAGGTATGGCATTTGCCTTGTACGCTGCCAACCCAGGTTCGATTCCTCCGCCCCTCTTGGAGAGCCCAGCAAGCTACTAAGAGTATCCTGCCTGCATGGCAGAGCCTAGCAAGCTCCGGTGATGTATTTGATATGCCAAAAACAGTAACAACAAATCTCACAATGGAGACGTTACTGGTGCCCGCTTGAGCAAATTGATGAACAATGGGAGGACAGTGCTATAGTGCTTCACTCTTAAGTGACCCCTGGTATTACCAGGAGTCACACTAGGACAGCTGCGTTTTAGGAAGCCCCTTCCCTCTTAGACTTTCTCTCTGTTCAAGAACAAAAGGCGGTATCTAAAAGTAATGTTGATAATGGTGGAAAGGTTTCACTGAATAAAAATCATTACTTTATAGTCTATAATTTTCTAGAAGAAGAACAAGGGCTGAACTAGATTCATCCTCTAGTTTTAGGAGAATGAGAGTCATTAAAGTTTGTAAGGTAATCTGTGCAAGAGTTTTTTATTTAATTAAACTTTAGTCTTTCCTATGATACTTTATTTTTAATACTAATTGATATCTTTAAATGTTTGCACCCTATTTCCTTTCTTTTTATACTGAGCCCATCATAAAAAATTAATAAATAGTTGTTGTAAGTGAACAGTAAAATAAATAAATAAAATAAAAGTATTGTTGGGCTTTGTCAGAATTCTCTTTTTTTTTTCTCAGATAAGGAGAGCTGCAAGAAACTTTGTTGAAGGAAACTTTTGGAGGAGTATAAGCCTTGCTTAGCAGATTTTGTAGTATATAAACCTAGTTTTGAAAACTTTCTTCAAGTAATTAAGTTAAAATGCTACTTTCAGTAAATAAATATCACATATATTATACACTTTACTAATGGTTATATTATCTCAAAATACGTACATATATGTAGTTTAGGATAGGAACTGTCTTGTAACTTCGCTTGAGGTTTTTTATACGGGGTAAAGTATAATGAAGTTAACAATTATATTTTCATCAGATAATAATTTTATGTGTTCTCAGAGAAAAATTTACCCTAAAAGCAGTTGTGGATAAATTAAGTATTTTTGGTATTGATGCTGTTGTTATTTGGCGTCTCCATATGGCTGTGCTCAGTTCCTGGCAGGGATCGCTCTTGGTGGGCTACTGTTACCAAATGGAGTACCAGAGATCAAACCTGAGTCAGCTACATGCCAGTCAAGAGACCTACCCACAATACTATCCCTTCAGCCCCAGTAAGGTTCAAATTTATCACCATATGAGGCCCTGAATTTTGGGGAGGAAATTATTTTTTTAAGTATCTTTGTTTGCATTAAAATCAGTTTATGCCTCATGTTTTCCCTTTAGTGTGGTAATAATTGAATTTTTCTACTTATCACAAGATAAAGTATATTAAAAGAATCATCAGATTACTAGTAATAAAGGGTTCCTAAAATTGTTGTGAAAATTATTTTTCTTAGTTTATTGGCCTCTTTTAAGTTATTTGGCACCAACTTGAGAAAGACTTGACAGTTTATCAATGTCATGACAATATTTACGCATATTTCTGTTACAGTCTAGAAGCTTCTGTTTCGCTACTTAATTTAATTTTTTTTAAACAGCCTTTACAGTGGGGGCATAGTGTTCCACTTCTTAAGCATTTTGACTTCCTTGAAAAAGGTAAACTATGGAAAGGGGAAGAGCCTTACAGATAAATATAGCAAGTAATCAAAGGTCTCCATGAGTGACAGATAATATTTATGGAACTGTTAGTCTCTCATATATGATAAAAATATTTCTTTACTTCCTTAATGGTCCTTTGAAAAATCTGTAATCCCCATCTAATCATGTTACAGACTTGTCTGTCAGACCCTTGTGTTAGCAATTAGAAAAGCTTTATTACACAATGTAATTAAATATGGGTGTAGATAGCACAAATCTATTATTCTATCACAGATAGTGACAGAATAGCTAAATCTTTATCACTGTTGCTGAGTTTGATTTAAAATCTCTATTGGTGATATTGACTAGTGTGATAAAGGAGAATAATGCTAGAAAGGAAATGACTTAATACCAAGTTTTAAACTCTATAAATATTAGCATTAGAAAACAATTGACTTCTGAAGAATGATCCATTAACATAATAGATAATAAAAATTAAGCCAAGTTCTCCAAAGAACTAAATTTTGTCTTTCAAACATAACTAACTGCCAATAATTAAAAGCAAAATATTGCTAATTATAATGTGAATTTTTGACTAAATAGTATGATTTTTATATCTAACAGATGTCAGGTTATATTGCATCTAAAAATACAAACTTCAAAAATACAATGGTTATATACATGTAGATTAAAGTATATGTTATTATTTTCTTGATTTTCTTTTATGTCTTTATATCTTTCTTACCTATCTATAAAAATGAAAAAAAAAAACTACAGTAGCATATAGTAGAATATCAGGTTTTCACAAAATCTGAACTTTCCAGATTTAGTTTGGTTTTCTTTTGTTATCACTATTGTTTTGTTGTCAGGAAACACCTGGTGTAATCAAGGCTTACTTGGTTCTGTGCTCTTGGTGATTCCCAGGGCACCATGTTTGCTGAGGATTGAAGTTGTTCACATGCAGCCAACCCAAGTTTGGTATCTACAACTGAATAAGTTCCCATGAGCACCTCTAAGAGTGATCCCTGAACACAGAGCCAGAAGTTAGTGCTGAGGGAAGCCAATTATAGTGCAGAAAGCAAAAAGCACAGTAAAGTTTTCTTGTTATTTTATTGGTTTTCAGGAAAGTAAATTATTCAGTTGACTTGTGTTTCATATAGAGAAAAATAATTTCTAAGTTTCAGGATGAACTATTTCTCAAAGACCTAAGCAAATGAAATAATACAAAACAAGTCTTCTTAAACATTGTTACTCGTGACCTCCTTTTGCTGGAGAAATTTTTACACCACCCTAGGTGTGTAGGTATATAATATAGGTATACAAGTGAAACATCCACCAATAATCAAAAGAAATTTTTTTGTGAGGATAGGATATAATGGGATATAATATCCAATGTAAAACACTGTGTTGTGTGTTCCTGGTTACTTCATAAAATGCAGATTTCAACGGTAATGCCTGTGCTTTATTTATTGGGGGTGGGGGGAAGGGAAGTGTTTGGGGCCACACCTAGGAGTGCAGGAGAGCATTGTCAGTGGTGCTTGAGGCTTGCTCCCAGGTGCTCTCATGACCCCTGTTGCAAGTGCGGGGTGGGGGGAGGGCTAGGTGGGCCACATCTGGTGTTGCTCAAGACCTATCCTTGTCTCCGTGCTCCAGAGTGACTCCTGGAGGTGTTCAGGAGAATCATATCTTGCCCAGGAATTTGAATGGTTCCAGCAGGTGCATACAAAATAGGTGCTATACTTCCTGTGCTCTTTTTTCTGCGGCCTCCAAATGGCTTTCATAAAAACTGAAAGGCATATGCTTTACAAGACAGATTAACTACACCTTTTCCTGTTTCTGTTCTAGTGCACAGAAAGGCAGAATTCACCGGTTACATCACCAGGATCCTCTCCTCTGGCACAAAGAAGAAAGCCCCATCCTGACCCACTCCAGATCCCACACCTCAGCCTGCCACCAGTGCCTCCACGCCTGGATCTCATTCAGAAAGGCATCGTTCGCTCTCCCTGTGGCAGCCCAACTGGCTCACCAAAGGTTAATCAATTTTATTACAAACACAGATAATAATTTTTATGAGACAGTTACTGATCAGGGTCTTTTAAATCTCACTACTCATTTCTGGTGCTCTCAATTGTGTATGATCAACTTTAATGAATTTTTTGTCGTAAATCTGTTATTATAGATCTTGCTTTATAAGTTACATGATTTTTCAGAGAGCACATCTTTGTACCAAATCATCCCACTGATTTGCTAAATATCTAAGCTTGTATTAAAAAAAAAAAAGTACTTATAGTTATTCTGTAAAGCTGATTTAATGGGTCATGGTATATATTAACACGACTGCATACTCATACAGTGATATTTTACACATATTTCATAGTGCTGTGACAAGAATAATGTGATAGGAGTGTATTTGCATAAGGGCTTAAGGTATAATAAATTATAACCCATATTTCAGTGTGATTCATAAGGGGGAATTATATGTACTTTTTATACCTGAATGAATTAATGACAAAAAATTACAATACTCACAAAGGTAACTGCATTACTGTTTAATATTAAGAACTTAATTCTAAGTCTGTAAATCTAAGCCTATAATTTGTTTTAGTTCCATGTAATTTTTTTCAGATTTGATAAGGGCACATTGAGTTTTATTGGCTATATGATTTTTTAGAATTAAATTCCACCTAATAATGTTCTCTTTTTTAAAAAATTAGTTGGAAGCACAGTGTTTTAGTAATAATATTTGGTATATCATAACTTAGTTGGTTTTAAGAACATGTTAAGACTGTTTTCATAGTGAATTATGTAAAGCACAGTTCCTTTTTTGTGTGTTTTTTAACAAAGCAAACTGATCATCAGCTGAGTATCCATAATAAAAATACAAGCAATGAGAGCCACATAGATTCAATTCAAGAGCAGTTATTTTCATAATAACTAATAAAAATAGTCTTTTGTTTATTTTAAAGATAGTACAATTTAAATAATATAAATAATGCAGCATAGTTTTTGCAATTTTGTACTACTCTGATAATATGAGTAATACAAACAATCATAGCATGTATTCTTTTTTCTAGTTATTCTTTATGCAATGACAAACACAAAAATAATATGGCTTTCAGTCTTCCAGAAGTTTTATTACAAATCAGATTGCTCCTAAAAAAGTAAAAGCAGCTTTTCCTTATAAACTAAATCTCAGAAATGTATACATAAATTATTATGTTGCATACTTTTATAATTTTAAAGTTGACAAGCCAAAATCATAAGTTTGATCTGCTTTTGGCATTAAACTCAATAAGTATATATATATATATATATACTATATATATATATATATATATATATATATATCGGATGAGCCCGGCAAGCTACCGAGAGTATTCGATATGCCAGACACAGTAACAACAAAGTCTCCAATGGAGACATTACTGGGCCCACTCGAGCAAATTGATGATCAACGGGAGGGCCTTTACTTTACTTTACTTTATATATATATGTGTGTGTGTGTATGTGTGTGTGTGTGTGCGTGTGTATTTATATATGGACTGGAGCAATAGCACAACATGTAGGGTATTTGCCTTGCATGCGGCCAAGCCACGTTTGATTCCTCTGTCCCTCTCAGAGAGCCCAACAAGCTACCGAGTATTCTGCCCGCATGGCAGAGCCTGACAAGCTCCCCCTGGCATATTCAATATGCCAAAAACAGTAACAAGTTTCACAATGGAGACATTACTGGTGCCCGCTGGAGCAAATCGATGAACAATGGGAGGACAGTGCTACAGTGCTACTTTTTCTCTATAGTTTGTATAGTCCTGATATTTGCATTTACAAGCATTTGTACAAACACCATATAAAATTTTTTGTTTTTTATTAATTTTTGAAATTTCATTGGCAATAAAAAGAACCATTAAAATGTTTATTGAAATAAAATCCCTTTGACTTGGAAAGCAAAAGCAATGTTAGTCTGGGAGTCACTTCAATGCAGGCACATTGTGTAACATTTGTTTTCTTGTGTCTCTTTAGTCTTCTCCTTGCATGGTGAGAAAACAAGACAAGCCCCTTCCAGCACCACCTCCTCCACTCAGAGACCCTCCGCCACCACCCCCAGAGAGACCTCCCCCAATCCCTCCTGACAACAGACTGAGCCGTCACTTCCATCACGTGGAAAGTGTGCCTTCTAGAGACCAGCCAATGCCCCTTGAAGCCTGGTGCCCTCGGGATGTATTTGGGACTAATCCGTCACTGGGAAGTCGACTCCTAGGGGAAGGCTCTCCTAAGCCTGGGATGACAGCGAGTTCGAATGTAAATGGCAGGCACAATAGAACGGGGACCGAGCCAGTGCTTCTGAGGAAACACAGGCGCCATGATCTGCCTTCAGAAGGAGCCAAGGTAGTAAGTACAAGAGTCTGCTTAGAAACCTTTCCAGTGAGCTGTAGTATAAATGGTTGAGCAGTAATAAGTACAAGAGTCTGCTTAGAAACCTTTCCAGTAAGCTGTAGTATAAATGGTTGAGCAGTGTTGTTTTTTTTCCCCCCTAAGTAGCATTTTCCCATGGATTTTTAATTATCTGCAAGTTATAAATAATCAAAAGTTCATTAAAACTTGAACTTGAATTCAGGAAGGTTCTAAGTAATGATTTAATCTTAATGTGAAGACACTGGACAATTTGCCAAAGATTTATTTCACCTTCCCTTATTTTATCTGCATAAGATTCTTATACGTAATATCTTAGTAGGAAAATCAGCACTTAAAGAAAAATTTTTTTAACTCTTTTAATTTTGTTCCGTTGGAGTGCAGGGATAGGGGTGCTGGGTGGGGGCACATGGAGGAAAGTTGTGTCATTATAGCAAGTCGCAAACCATCCGTTGCAATTTCCCTTCTTTATGATAATACCTAAGACAGTCAGGTAAAATGAACTTACTGCAAATACAAAAATGCCAAATTCAGTTCAATCCTTTTGTGCAGGGTGAATTTGAGCCATGCTCAGCAGTAGATGCTTAACTGGGGTCAGCGACAGACAAGGCAAGTGCCTAATAGTCTGTACCAATTAAGATAAAGGCTTGCAGTTTATTCTGTAATCCCATAAAACATTCAGAAAACAAGTGTGAAGTATGTTTATTTCAAGTCCTCTTCCCACACACATGCACCTGTGTATGTTTATGAAAGCAGAGTAATCATGTAAACTCTGTGTAATGACATTTAACTATCTAGCATGGCATTCAAAGTAGAGGGGCAGCCTCCACGACTATGACAATGACTTACCTTCAGTCTTTTAACTACCCTAAATATAAAACTGTCTAAAGATTCCTCCACCAGGCTCATCTAAATATGACAGAAACATAAGAGATATGACTCATAAACATGGTGTTTAAAGTGTTTGCTGAAAATGGACTTCTTATCTTCAAAACAATGTTTATACATCCTTGAATCCTGATTAAAGGGACCTTTACTGTTCTTTGTATTTCAGTATTTTTTTTTCCTTCTTTCAGCCTGTTTACCAGTATATCTAGTTGAGCAGAGTTTGGCATGGGCTCTAACATGAAGTATCTCAGCAACATGTTTAAATTCATTTCCTGAATGAACTTGAGAAATGTTTATTATAATAATTATCTTAGACAGTTTGTTGATTATCTCATATTCAGGGATTTTTAAGATTATATATTTAGCACTAACATAAACCTACCCTTAAAAGCCCAGATGACTGGTTATTAAGTTTTTTTTTAATTTATATGTTCAAAAATTGAGATTAGGGGGCCAGAGCAATAGCACAGCGTGTAGGGTGTTTGCTTTGCATGTGGCCAACCTGGGTTCGATCCCTGGCATCCCATATGGTCCCCCAAGTACCGCCAGGAGTGATTCCTGAGTGCAGAGCCAGGAATGACCCCTGAGCATCGCTGGGTGTGACCCAAAAAGCAAAAAAAAAAAAAATTGAGAGTATGCTTCTTAGATTATAGACAAAATTTTTATTAAAATATTGATGCAAAATATGACTTCTATTATAAAGTTTCCATTAAGTAAGTGTTTGTATTAACATTCATATCCTCTTAATTGAAACATAGAAGTACACAAATAATTTAAATAAATAAATTGTACATTTTATTTCATATTGACATCTGCATTTGTAAAAATCTTACTCTTTCCAAGTAATCCTCATTGGGATTATTTGCAATTTAATCTCACATTGTTGATATTAATACTGCACTGCTGATAATCTTGGCTAATTCTATTACAATAAATCAGCGATTCAAGTACTTTTTACTTTGAAATTTCTAATTTCTATTATGTTTAATACCTAAGGTAGATTCAGGAATGATTAATATGTAGTTACTACATTGAGTGTATGTAAAGCAGGTCATGTTTTCTCTTTTTCTCCTTTTATTATCTTTATAAGGAAAAATGGTTCTCTTTCAACTGACCACAAATTACATAGAGAATAAAAAGCCAAATTTCTCTTTTTTTTTTTACTGCGGGCAGATTGAGGAGGCTGACTTCAGCTAATAGAAAACTGGATCTATTTAGAATCCTTTAGGTTCTCAGTTTCAGTGTCCTTGGATTGGAGTCTCTCAATTTACAGCTTTGTAGTTCTTCGTCCAAATTGATTGAATTACACATCTGTTAGCAATTTCCATAAGCAAGGCCCTACTGATGTTAAATATAGAAAATCCCAATGTTCTCTTCCAGACCAAACTTCTTAAATGTTTCAGAGAAAAAAAACCATTCAAATATTTTAGGCAGAAGTAAAAATAAGGATCAGAGCGATAGTACATCAGGTAGGCTGTTTGCCTTGCACACGGCTGAACCGGTTTCAATCCCTGGCATCTCCTACAGGCCCCAAGCACCGCCAGGAGTAATTCCTGAGTGCAGAGCCAGAAGTAACCCCTGTGCATTGCCAGGTGTGACCAAAAAAGAAAAGAAAAAGAAGTAAAAATAATACAGCATACTCCATGCCTGAACAAAACAAAATTTACTTCTGTATATCGTGGTAGTAAAACTCTTGCCAACAATTGTTAACCATTAAATGGAATCAAATTTGGACTTTCTTGCTGCTCTTACTTACTGGTTCTGATGTCAGCTGTGGTACTAGTTGACGTACTCATTCAAAATCTGTTCTTAAGAAATTCAATCCAAAATAATCTTTCCTCCCATGATTTTAATTATCAGAGCTTCTTAAGAACACTTGCAAAGCACTCAATATGTTGGTTGCCATTACTGTGATACATAAACTGATGATAAGGTCAAGGAAGGTATGTGTTCTGCTGGGTAAGTAGGGATCAGATGAGATGTTTGTGATATACCAGGAGGGTATACAGTGTTTTGTGGTGATTTCTTAGTACTGGCCTTCAGCCAAAGTTTAAAGATGACTTTCTTCTTTAAAATAGAACTCTTTTTATTTTATGAGAGTAGAAGTTTTCTGTAGGGAGATCATATACTCATATCCCATACCCTTACAGAGTAAGTAAAATAAAGAGATCAGAAAATAAAGTTTGATCATAATAAGATTCATAGTTTTATCAAGAAGTAAATATCACAATGTATTGTTCCTTTCAATAACTTGTGTACTATTTTGTTTTGTTGTTTTATCATGGGGATAAAAGGTGTTGGTATTTGGATATTTATAGAGCAGAGGATGTCAGACATATTTGGTTTACAACCCCTTTTCCAGGAAAGAAAAAGTACTTAGCAGCCTCTGGAAATCTAGCTCTTTGAAGAGAACAAATAGAAAACGTATTTGAAGGTTATTTGTCTCTATCCCTCCTCCCTGGGTCTTCTAGCACCTCCCAGGATGTATGTGTATCCTTCAAGTCCTTTATACAGAAGTGAAAATAATGCAGTATTCCTCATAGCTGGACAAAATAAAATTTTCCCACTTTGGGAAATACTTTTGTAGACTGATATTTTATGTTCAGGTAGTGCATCAGTCTTTTCAAAAGGTAAACAGAGTATACTTTGTATGTCAAACTGTAGCAACTATCATTTAGACAATGTTCATGTTGATGTGCACCTACAACTACTGAAATGTTTTCTCATTAAAGAAACTAAGAAAAAAGAAAAGAAATGTTCCCATTGTGAACTAAGGAAACTTAAGTAACTGCTAAAATTTTAAATTAAAATTAAATGACATATGGAGCACCATAAGGAGAATTTGTCAGTTTAACACCCTGAAAATGGAGCAGAGATTTACTCCCTTCATCAGTTCTCCGCTGTCTGTTCTGTTTGCAAGTTTCTACCATCTATTAGGACTATTTGCCCTTTTTTATTCGCATCTTTACTGGATAAATGGAAAGGGAAGCAAGAATAAATTAACTTCTAATTGCTCCATTTGCTAATTGTAGAGAACTCTGAGGGGAAAAAAAGTCCTTCTAATTATTCATAGTTAAGATGGAGTGTAAAAAACTTCTGTGACTTTCATTTACTGCTTTCTGTCTTCCCCTCCCATTCAGCAGACTGAAATTGGCTAAGGTAATACTTTAATTTTAACACAAAATCTGCAAGCTAAAAGTTATTAAATATCTTTATCTTTTTATTGGTAAGAGATTTTTTCCCTATAACACCATTTCCATTCTCTGAAATTCTCCAGTTCTATCCATAAACTATAGTTAATATATGTCATATATTCGAAGTTGTGCTAAAATATTTTGAAATATGACTGGATACTTACATTTTATCTACATATATCTTGATAGTAACATTGTAGCCAACAATCTTGACATTTTCTTTAAGGAAAACTGCAGTTTTTTATCTGATTAAAGCCGTGGGTATGTATTATATACTTGATGTGCAAGTTGTAGACCTTTTAATACAAATTATTATTCAAATATATTGATACTCTTTTTCACATGTCTGGAAGGTTCTATTATAAAATTAAAGTTTGGTTGTTGTTTTTCTATAGACAACATAGCACTGTAGCACTGTCCTCCCATTGTTCATCGATTTGCTGGAGCGGGCCCAGTACCATCTCCATTTTGAGACTTGTTGGTACTGTGTTTGGCATATTTGAATACGTCACAGGTAGCTTGCCAGGCTTTGCCATGCGGGTGAGATACTCTCGGTAGCTTGCTGGGCTCTCCAAGAAGGGTAGAGGAATCAAACTCGAATCGGTTTGATTCCTTGTATTTAACAGTTGCAAATTTGGGGTCAGAGCAATAGAATAGTGGTTAGGACACTTACCTAACCACACATGGCTGACCTGGGTTTAATCCTGGCACCCCATATGGTTCCCTGAGCCAACCAGAACTTGTCCCTGAGTAAGCAGAGCCAGGAGTAAGTCCTAATCACACCAGCTATAGCCCAAAATTTTTAAAAAATTATAAATTTTAGGCACATTAAGACAATATATTGGATACTTTCTCAAAAAATAAAATATATATATATATTGCTTTTATAGTGTATATTTTAGAATAATTATTTTGGTGTTCCTGCAATGAAAGTATCAAGGACATATTTGTTTCTTTTATTTTACAAGACTTAATATTTTTTATACAGAGTATACATGATAGAAAATTTAGAAAATACAAGTAAAGAAAAAGAATAAGCAGGATGTACCCCTAATCTTATCATTCAAATGTGAACATTATAAATATTCTAGGATTTTTCCTTTCATTTAAAGTATATCGTATTATAACATGTAGACATAAGGTGTCCGTCATTAAAAACAACAGTTGTGTAAACTGTACTAAATTTAATATTAAAAACATAATTCCATCTTTCACATTAGCCTTGGCTTATTTTATTCAGTTTACCCATCCTTCTTTTTTCCCTTTTGGTTATCACTAATTTTTGTTTGAATAACCCAAAAAGTGAATTTTATTTCGATTTCATCTGTTTTCTGGCACTGCATATGGCACCCCATAGAACATAAAAATGAAATGATATATTTGTCCTCCATATGAATAATTTCACTAACAAAATGCCTTTGGGTCCATCCATGATACTATTGGCAAAATTTTATTCCTTATAACTTAATTCCTCTGTGGTACACCACATTATATTTATTCTTTCAGTGGACATGTGGGCTAGTTTCTACTCTGTTGACCTTTCTAAATAATGTTACACTGAACGGCAGTGTACTTACACTTC
This sequence comes from Sorex fumeus, assembly GCF_029834395.1. Taxonomy (NCBI): domain Eukaryota; kingdom Metazoa; phylum Chordata; class Mammalia; order Eulipotyphla; family Soricidae; genus Sorex; species Sorex fumeus. The sequence continues at coordinate 19,552,338 of NW_026606322.1, forward strand.
CTTGAATTAGTGTAGTGTTTGTTTGGTTTGGTTTTGTTTCGTTTCGTTTGGGAGGGTAGATACCCAGAATGTAAGATAGATCATAGTGAATTTCTATTTTAAATTATTTGAGGAATTTCCTTGTGACTTTTTTTTTTCATAACAGTTGAAGCATTTAATATCCTCACATAATGTGTACAAGGATTTTCTTCTTTTCACCTCATCCCCAACATTAGTGGTACTTTTGGGTTTGGGTTCATAAGTCATTCTTACAAGTGTGAAATTTTATTATTTTGATTTGTGTTTCCTTAACTAATGGAGGGTGATTAGTTTTTGATGTGTCCATCGGCCATCTCTGTGTCTTGGAAAAGTGTCTGTTTCTTATCCGATGTGAGGGGTGACAAATCAGATTGATTTTATTGTTGAGTTTTATGAGTTGCTCATGTATCAGGATTGTTTAATTTATTACGCATTTAATGTTCAAATGTCATCTTTAGTACCATGGTTTTTCATTCATCAAGAAAATTTGATTGCAAAATCTTTCTATGTATCCATTCCAGTAATACATTCAAGACTCCTGTTAAGGATGACCTAAAGTGTTCCTTTCACAGTAAACAGTTGTGGTTTGGAATGCTTATTTGTTGAATAAAAAACTTTGTTTATGTTGCAGTATTTCATTTACCTTTGCAATGATAAATATATGCTTAGAAATTTCCTCTCTCTAGCCATATTTCAAACTGGCTTTTTGGGGGCTTCTTTTCTCCATAGTTAGAAGTGTTTGAGAAATCATTTTATTTAAAGATGTATTTTGTCATATTGTACTATAGTGTATTAACTTTAATAAAGCAAGGTCTGGGGGGTGAAGAAATTGGAATTATAGCAACAGAATCTTGTTTTTGTTTTTCGGTTTGTTTGCTTCCTTTGGGGAATTACCTAGCCTTTCGCAAGTCTTAGACCTGATCCTGTGCTCAGGGACCACTCCTGCAGGGCCTGGGTGGACCACATGTGGAGAAAGGAATAGAACTGGGATCAGCTGTGTGCCAGCCAAGTTCCTTACTCTCTGGCCCTGGGAGTTATTTAAATGGCCACTTCACTAATACTACTTGTTATTTTCTATTATATAAGCGTTACAGAGATGCTAAGTTTTCAGCAAAAACTGATTGTATTCGGGAAATTCAAAGCTATTTATCTAAATATATCAGATTGAGTGAAATTATAGTATGCCTCCTCAGCATTTATGAGAATAGTATCGTATGCTATTTTTTTCTGTAAATTGCTGCTACTTTGAGTAGCGATGAACAATCACTATAATGTTAGATGTAAATTATAGAATATTTCACTTGTCGAAGTAAATCAAAATATTAGCTCTTCAAAATTTTAAGTTTTCTAGGGCCTGAGAATGCAGTGCAGTGGTAGAGTGCATGCCTTGCTCTTATGCAGCCCTGGGTTCCATACCAAGCATGCCCCTTAAAAAGAAAAACCAGAATTGTCATGTGTCTAAGAATGATTGTTGTCTTCTGGTCCACCGGAAGTGGTTTTCTAAGTTCTGCTTTCCTTTCAGGTCTTTGCCAACGGTCACCTAGGAAGTGAAGATTATGATGCTCCTCCTCGACTCTCTCCTCCTCCTCAAGCCGCAGCAATTCTCCCCAGCATCAAGTGAGTTTTCTTGCTTCCGGAGATCATTTATTTGTGTATGAAGACTCGGTGAAAATTGGTTTTGAGGTTTTCCATTTAGAAAGTACAAGGTAATAGAAATGGATCAATACACATCCTCCAGTTAGATTTATAAACTGAAAACAAAACAGATCGAGAGAGAAATCAACATTCTTTCTGATTCACTGCTGGTAACCACGACATCTATGTCAGTTACCTAAACACGGAGGTTATTCAGAAAGCAATCAGGAAAGAAAGCTCAGTCTGGAGCAGGAGCAGTGGTATAGTAGATCGAGGGCTTGCCTTGTACTTGGCCTACCAGGTTCGATCCCCAGCACCCCATATGGTCCCAGAGTGCACCAGGTGTGATCTCTGAGCACAGAGCCAGGAGAAAGCTCTAAGTACTGCTGGGTGTAGCCAAAAAATACAAAATAAAACAAAAAGAAAAATGCATTCTCCTACCTCAGAGCAGAGTGCGGACTAGTGAACCAGGCTCTCTCTCCGAGTTACCTCTCTGACTCAGGGCTATGAAGTTCATCCCAACTGCCTAGTTGACACCTTAAAATTATACTTGATTCCTCCAGTTTCTTTGTTTCTCAGATTTATTTGCCATTAAAGCCCATCAATTGTTCTTTTGCTAATCTCACCCATTATCCTAGCTTCATATCATATATGGACATTTTTAAAAACCTGATAATAAATCATATAATATCATCTCAGAATTAGTATTAATAAACTTCAGTGCTAGAAAAAATAATTAACCTGGTGTCTCATTTGAAAAATAACAGGCAGAAGAGGCAAGTAGGTCAATTACAAGGTGCATTTACTCAGGTGAAACTAGGATAGAACAAAGTTTTCCTACTCTGTATTATTCAGGCTGCCTACCTTTCCTCCAGTATATTTTGTTCACACAATTGAATAGTTTTAAATTATACTTTCTTCAGACTTCTTCCTACTCCAAACCCAGATTGTGTATCCTTTCCTTCTAAATTAATTTTGTGTTCTCTGCTAGAAATGAGATCCCCAGAATTTTACCCAATTAAAAAGAAAAAATTTGTTCAAGTAATTCCCAATACTTGCTCTCTCTACCCCTGTTTTGATTTTGTTGTTGTTCTTGACTTTGTGAGTTTTTCATGATGTTTTCTCCGAAGCAGTGCCTTTCCACAATCAACTCTAAAGGTCTGTCTCAAGCTTTAGGTTGTATTTTTTTTATGAAAACTGGCTCCTTTAGTCATTATGATAATAGCAAGATTGGGTCTCATTTCTCTTTGGAGAGTTTATTTCTATGCATGTAATTCTTTACTCTTGTGCTGTTTTCTCATTTAAAGTGCCACTCCATATTAAATTAGATGGGGATATTTTTCTGGGGGGCTGGGGGTGGAGGGGCGTGCATCTGGTAGGGCTCACGCTTACCTCTGGCTCTGCTCTCGGGGATCAAACCTGGCAGCACCCTATGAACCATATGCCAGGAGTTGAATCCATATTAGGTGTGTTCAAGACAAGTGCCTTACCTACTTTACTATCTCTCCAGCCCCAAAACAATTAGATGTTTTAAGAACAAAATATTTTCCTTGTTTTCTCTGATTCTCCCATTACTACCTTACTGCTTTTGATAATAAGAATACCTGGTTGGTTTACTGAATTTAATTTCACTGCTAAAACACTCTGATAGCAAGATTTACTTCGCTGTTCCTTCCCTACTGAACGATCACTATGTTTATGAATGCAAAACAATTGTAAGCTTGATCCCAGCCCCTACGAAGTTTATTTAGAAAATAAAATTAAAATACATACAATCAATAGATAATACTGTGCACTGAACTTTACAATTCTAATGTTTTAGCTTTCTATAAAATAAAATTAAAATACATACAATCAATAGACAATACTGTGCACTGAACTTTACAATTCTAATGTTTTAGCTTTCTATAAACTTAGAGGAGAGGTTATAATTTCAGAGTCAAGGATGCCTTACTTGAGAATGATGCCAGTTTGCAGCTCAGATAGAGAAGGGGGCACCAAATAAAGGGTGTTGGAAGGATCCTCCCAGGATGGGAGATGCATGCTGAAAGTAGATTACAGACCGAACATGATTGCCACTCAATGTCTCTTTTGCAAACCACAGCACCCAAAAGGAGAGAGAGAACAAAAGGGAATGCCCTGCCACAGAGGCAAGGTGGGATTGGGGTAATGGGGGGTGGGAGGGATACTAGGATCAGTGGTGGTGGAGAATGGGCACTGGTGGAGGGATGGTTACTTGATCATTGTATAACTGAAACCCAAGCACAAGAATTTGTAGGTCTACAACTGTACCTCATGGTGTTTCACTAATAAAAATTTAGAGAGAGAGAGAATGATGCCTGTTTGATTCTCAGGACTACATATGGTCCCCTGAATACCTCCAGGAATCACTCCTGAGCAAAGAATCATGAATAACACTTGAACATTGTTGTTTTTTGCCTCAAAGCAGTCCCTCAAATAATATATAAAAGTAATGATAAAATGTTTTACAGAGAGGATGACAGTGAATTCATCCTTAGGAAGTACATGAGCTAAATCAGTTGTGTGTGATTTGAAACTCATTGGAAAATTAAGGTAATGGGACCATTTTCTGTTAGGAACTATCTTGGAACTGATCTCTATCCAGCAGACAGAATCTGAAAGCAAGTACACAGATTCTGTTATAGGCTTTAAATCAGTAAGAACATGTGATATTCTAGCCCCGAATGAACTTCTCTATATGTAAATGCACTAGAACATCTAAGCTCAATTAACTCTGATAATTCAGAGTACATTAGAAAATGAAGTAAATCTTTCTAATTAGAAGTTAAATTTTCACATTCTGTTTATTAAATTCTTATTGGCAAGTGGGATAAGAGACAGGTTTCAGTTTGCTGCATTTGGATTTTAAGCACCTATTTCTGTGGCAAATGAAGTAATATTGGCAAATTCATAGCAAAATGAATTTCACTGATGTTTTTTCTGATACTGTAGTGTGTAGCTATACTTTGTACTCATTCTCAATATTTTCCACAAAAGCAATTATAGAACTATTTTACCACACCGTTTAATTGCAACTTAGATTTATTTTTAGGCTATAAATTAATCAGTGTTAACTATACATGTGTTGATATGTGTTCAGTGATGCATTTATCTTTCCAGTTTATTTTTGATTCTGAGTTTGTTTTAGTCATTCCTAGTAGAAAAATTTGAAATATATAAAATAAGGGAAAAATTAAACTTTATTTTATACATAGGCAAAATACAAATATTAATGTCTAAATTTTTACATTTTGACAATTTTCTTTTAAATTTTCATGTTATAAATTGTATTATAGAGGTAATTTTATTCCCTTCTTTTTCCTTCATGTTTTATAATAAGCATTTTTAATGAAAGATACTGTATTTGTTTCTGGTGACAAATTGGGATTCTTAAGGGAACATTTAAGTACAATGAGATTTGTTTCCAAACCTGGCTTAAATACACATTTTTCTATTTTTAAACAAGATGATTTCTCTGAGACTTACTTTGTCCATATGATAAATGAAAAGGCCCATTATCTTACATAATCCACAGAAATCTTTTGAACTTTAACTTTTTCATTTCTCTGCAGTTTAGAGATACCACCTGTTATTCTAGGTTTACACCAATGTATCTGGCAACATAAATGTTTATCAGGTTATTGCTTGGGTGTGTTACATTGCTCACACCTGTGTAAATTTGTTTTTTGTTCTAGTTTTTTAATGTTTGTTTTTACTTATATTTTTTGTTTCTTTTTTTTTTTTTTTTTGGCTTTTTGGGTCACACCCGGTGATGATGCTCAGGGGTTATTCCGGGCTCTACACTCAGGAAATACCCCTGGTAGTGCTAAGGGAACAATATGGGATGCTGGGAATCGAACCTGGGTCAGCCGTGTGCAAGGCAAACACCCTGCCCTCTATGCTATTGCTCCAGCCCCTGTTTTTTGTTTTTTTATTATGGGCTTCATTATTATGAATATAGATCCTCAGTTGTGGAGAGGCATGGACAAAAGTCTGCAGAATGTAACTCCCTGAACTAGAGGTATTGGTTATTCAAGTTCTTTTTTCATATTAGGCTATCTTAGTGAACATTTTAAAATGAAATCAAGTATGACTACTTTACACAATAACAATAACATAAACTTTGGCACTTTTCACAAATGTTGAAAACCTCAGTTTTGAATTTAGACAGATATACTATTTACCTTACATAACTCTTTCAGAAGTAGTACTATAGTAATACTATTATATTTTAAATATGCAATGAAATATAATTATTAATATGATCTTTTTCCAGTCCCATTTACTTGATGCAAATAGAAATGTTGATGGAACGTTTGGGCTTGGACTTAAATTCTAAAACTGTATATGCAATCATCAATGAATGTTTCACAGTAGTACCAAAAGTTGATAACTTATTCCTACATATCCAGTCTCCAAGTTTAGTAGATCAGTTGTACCTCTAGACATACAAATGTAGTTCTCTAAGATTTTTAACACTATGGTTCAAGTGTCACCCTCTGTAATTAAACCCAGAAATATTGATATTGAGAAAAGCTTTTTTTTTTAAAAAAATGTAGGACTTCAGACTGCTCTTTATTCAGCCACTGATTAAGCTGACTGCAGTGGGTGTGAACTCAACATAACTTGTTGTAATTTTTTTGTTGAATATCCATGAGAGAGACCATTACAAAACTGTTCATGATTGGGTTTCAGTCATATAATGATCTAACACCCATCCTTCTGCCAGTGTATATTTCCCAATACCAATGTCCCCCTTTTCTGTCCCACCATCCCCCAACATCCTACACCCCACTCCCAATCTCTCTGGCAGGAATTTTTCTTCTGAGAAAATAAATATATAATATTTCCTCAGAGTAATTTTATTAGTTATCATCATGACCCCTCTTTATATACCAAATTGCTAGCGAAAATAGGTCAGAAACTGGCATTTATGAACATAACCTCAAATATTGCCACCTTCTAGTGAAGGTTGTGTAAGAAATCTATAAACTTCAACTTAATGTCAAAAATGTCATGGGGAAAAAAATTGTTTTCCTTTTTCCTGCAATGTAGTTTGACCGTGGTAGCAATAGGGTTATTTTGCATTTTTGGTGAATTCCTAGAACCTATATGACATATTGATAAAATGAGTTGAATAATGAAATTAGGGGCGGGTGGACATACCCAGCAGTAGTTAGGGGCTATACCGGCTCCATGATTAAGGATCACTTCCTGTGCTTCTCAGGGGACTATATGTTGCTGGGAATTTCTCCCAAAGGTCAGTGGCTACAAAGTAAGCAGGGGCCTTAAACCCTATTCTCTCCCTATAGCCAAATAGATATTTTTAAGGGAGTCTCAAGAGAAACCAGTAGTATATAGAATGGATACAAAACAAATGTTATGAGTATGATTTATCTTTTTTTCATGTTAAATTTCTAAATTCATGGAGAACTGGAATCCTCATTTTATGGAAAAATGAATTTTGAGGATGGTTATTAATGTGAATGGGGAATACCAGTAATTTCACTAATGTTTCTCTGACTAAAAGATGTGATTAAAAATGATACTAACTTTAATCTGAGAAGTCTAAAAAAATCTGTTACCTAAAACTTACACTAAAAGTCAATTGTGGACAGAGAAGATAACTCAAAAGGCTGGAGCATATTCTTTGCATATAATAGCTCCATATATCTCCATATATCTTTATATCTGGCACTTCCTCTCCCCCACACATACCACCTGAAAATGACTGTTCAACACCAAGATGCAAGTATCTTTGAGTATCATTGTGGCCTCAAAAAACAAAAACTATTTTTAACAAATAGCTAAATTAAAAATGAATATTGAACCTGAGTAAGTTATCTTTAAAATGGAATCTACTAATATCAAATATCTTTAAAATGTATTTTTAATCATGTTTAAAAATTTCGTTAAAAAGTTCTTAAAATATAACTCTACTACTTCTAGTTTTCAAACAGAACTGGAATGACATAGAAAAGATTGGTCTCTGCACAAGTCAGACACACTAATTGATAAAGCATATCATATAAAATATTTAACTTAAAATGCATTTCTTTATATTTATAGAAAAATGAATACATTGAAGTTTAAGTTTATGCTTCATAATGGGCACATTGACTACCCTTGGTGTCATGAAAGATGCTTCAAAATCAACACATAAACTTTAAGAAATTAAGAAACATTGCAATATGGCTTACATGAGGCATATGCATTCATTATTTAAAATTTAATGCATTTGACCTTACCTTTTTGAGCCTTGTTTTCTCAGTTAGGTATTTTCCTAATTAAGATATACATGGGGGGGCTGGAGTGATAACACAGCAGGTAAGGTGTTTGCCTTCCACACGGCCCACCCAGGTCCTATTCCCAGCATCCCATATGGTCCCCCGATACCTCCAGGAATAATTCCTGAGTGCATGAGCCAGAACTAACCTCTCTGCATCTCTGGGTGTGACCCAAAAAAGCAAAAAAAAAAAAAAAATATATATATATATATATATATACACACACACATATGTAATGCACACAATACGGGCTAATATCTTTGGCAGGCTCTTAGATTCAGTTTCAATAATACATTCTTAAGATGTATTTAGAAAGTCCTCACACATTGTAAACAAGTAATATATCATATTTAAAATACTGTTTTAGATTTGAAAGTGAAAGTTTCTTAAAAATAATCATGCTGTTTCCATGAATAGTCTGGTTATATGTATCATAAGAATGCGCTCATCAGTTCTGTCCAAATCTTCTGAGACGTTCCCTCTCTCTGCATGTACAAGGAAAGGAAGTCTGCCCCTAGGCATTTTGTAATTTAAGACAGAAAGTAGGAGTGAGACATGGTTAAGTATATTAAAAGGCATAATGTCCGTGAATAAATGGTGACTAAATTTACAAGACTAGAACATATTTAAATTCAAAGAAAATTGTTTCATAAGACAGTGTCATAGAAGACTATTTTGTTTAAAATAGAGCAATTTTGTCATAGAGCAATTTTGTTTAAAAATGATATAGAATCAAATATAACCTACATAGGAGGCTCATATATTACATATACTACATGTATATGTAATATACATAGAAGTATGTGAATATCTCTTTGTCTTTTTTTTGTTGTTGTTAATTGATTACTTGAAGAATTAAGACATTGCTTATATGATGAAGAAAATTCATGAGATGACTGATGTTTGAGGAATAATTTATGTAGTTAAAGCTAATGGTATATGGCACTATGGCCCACTGATGATACATGCTTTCTCCACAAGATAATCTTGTAGAGTAAGTAATTCATCACTTTCAGCTTCGGAATGTAAAAAGTCAAGACTAATTAGAAATTTTCTCATTTGTGGTTTGAAACTTCACCTGTTTCTTGGTTTGTTACAATTGTGACCTGCAGAAAATGGCTGGATAAATGAAGGTTCAAATAACCAATAAGCAGTGAATTTAACAAAGGGAGCAGGTTCGAGGGATAATGTGTGTGAATCTCTGACAGTATGTGTCCTTGCACATTACCAAGTGTGTTAACTCAAGAATGACACCCACAATGCTAAATACTCTGTGAATTTTGGATGATAATGTAAAGAAAGAAGTAATAGACAAAAATAAGATGGCTTATTTAACTTGGAGATCACCAAATGCAAATTATCTTTCGTTCCACACTTTTCTATATCCTGTAATTTGGACCTTTTAGTCTCTGCCGAAAGTTAAGAATACCCCATTACTAGTCAACATTCTTAAACCACTTTAGACACAAGTAAAACTGATTTGCTTTTAGGGGGTTGTGAAGAGGGAAAAGAAGTTCCACATAGAATTTAATACTTCAGTTGTTTGCAAAAATTGAAATTTTCCTTTTAGTTTTTATATAAAAGTTTGCTTATATCTTCTTATTTAATTAAGAAATTTTTAAGTACTAGAGAGAACTCGACAGGTTAAGCAGGCACACTGCATGTAGGAGATCCTGAGTTCTGTTTCCAAAACTTTATGGTCCCCAGAGACCAGCCAGGCATGATCCCCAAAGCATCACCAGATGTCATTCAAAACCCCCTAAAGTTATATACATATATATGCTATATATATACAAGTAATATATGTGGCATTTCAAAATCACAGCAAAGTTGGGAAGGCATTAAGATAAAGCCCTACTTCCTGCACTTGCTTGTCCTGCCCCATTGTCTTTATAAATTCCCATAGTGGTAAATTTGTTAAATCTGATGAACCTACATAGATTCATAATCACCAAAAATCCATAATTTTTTTTGATGAAACGTCATTTTACTTTTCTCTTCAAAAATGGGTAAATTGCGAGTACTTGCATATATGCCTACCCCAGTCAATTCTATCAAGCAAGCCAAGAGTGACCCCTGAACCAGAAGTAAGCCCTGAACACCAGTGGGTATGGTCCCCCACAAAAATGAGAGCAATTTTGTTTAAAAATGATATAGTTTTGAATGAAATAAACTGAAATATTTTGTAATTTAATTATTTTTAATGTAAGGTGAAAATTGCAGTTATAAAATATCCACATTAAAATTATGAAAAGAAAAACCCAATGCTTTATGAAAGTAATAGATTTTTTAGATTTATATACAAATATCACTTGAAGAATTTTTCACTTCTAGTTTAATTCACTAGCACAGCAGGTAGGGCATTTGCCTTACACGCAGCTGACCTGAGTTTGATTCCTCCATCACTCTCAGAGAGCCCGGCAAACTACCGAGAGTATCCCACCCTCACGGCAGAGCCTGGCAAGCTCCCTGTGGCGTATTCAGTATGCCAAAAACAGTAATAACAAGTCTCACAATGAAGATGTTACTGATGCCCGCTCAAGCAAATCAATGAACAATGGGAGGACAGTGCTACAGTGCTACAGTTTAATTCACTAGAATCCATTTAAACTAATAATCTATGATTACTAAGTTTTAGCAGTGAGTTCTTTTCATTTCATAAAATAATAGATGATTTTAATCTTTTATTTTCTTCATAAGTCCTCCTCTATTTATCTGCAGTAAAGCACAGAAGTATAGGGGAGGGGGAATTACCCAAGTTAAATTCGTTATCATTGGGGAGAAAATACATAGTAAGTCGCAAAATAGATGTGATTTCAAAGGTCATCCACTTTTTTTTTATTAAAAAAATTTTAATAGTGAGACATCATGAGGTACAGTTGCAGACTTACACATTTTTGTGCTTGGGTTTCAATTATACAATGATCAACTACCCATCCCTCCATCAGTGCCCATTTCCTATCACCACGGATCCCAGTATCCCTCCCACCCCCAACCCCCCCATCCCACCCTGCCTCTGTGGCAGGGCATTCCCTTTTGTTCTCTCTCTCTTATTGGGTGTTGTGGTTTGCAAAAGAGGCAATGGGTGACAATCATGTTTAGTCTATAGTCTACTTTCTGCATGCTTCTCCTATCCTGGGAGGATCCTGCCAACAACTTTATTTGGTGTTCCCTTCTTTATCTGAGCTCCCTTTTCCCCTAGTGTGTGTGGTTGGCCTCCAAGCCATGGAGTAAAATTCCTGGTACTAATCTCGGCCACTCTTGGGTGTTAGTCTCCTATTTTGTTACTTCATGTTCCCCAGATGAATGCAATCTTTGTATGTCTGTCCCTTTCTTTCTGAGTCATTTCGCTTAACATGATATTTTCCATGTAGTACCACTTGTATGTAAATTTCATGACTTCGTCTTTTCTAACAGCTACATAGTACTCCATTGTGTAAATGTACCAAAGTTTCTTTAACCAGTCATCTGTTCTCTGGCACTCATCCACTTTTGATTCATAACGCAGTGTTTCTTTTCAAGAAACCCACACCATACAGGTATATTAATTAAATCACTCTTGATATTGATGTGGTTGTTGAATCTTTGATTACAACATTTATTTCCTTTTTCTATTATACAGTATATATTTGGATTACATAAAAGATTCATTGAATTACATAAAAGAGTAGTGTTGATTCAAAGTTTTTTATTCTTATTTTATTTGCTAATAGAACTCATTCAGGTGCATGTAATTAAATTGATGTCCATGTTTGTAAGAATTTGTTGGAGGATAATGTTGGTTCTTATGCCCATCATATCAAGTCTTGCTGTATGTGTTCTTATCTTCGTTTGGGCTGTACATCTTCCAGTTGAGACCCTGTGGGTAAAAACCTTATACGTAACCATATTATTTATAAGTTTATTGCTCGTACTTTGAGCAGTGATAGTGAATTTTATCATGTCATTATCCTTTCATCTCAAAATTATAATTTGAATTCCTATATTACTCAAAATAAGAATTCAAAAATTGCTACTGAAAAAAATTTTAAGGATATATATAAAAACAATTGAAAAATCTCAGGAAAGATTTTCTTTCATATCTGAGCTTCCTAGACTCACATGTATGTTTGAAACTTGCAAGTACTTGTTTTCCAGATTGTGTTCTTGTAATGGGCACAAAGAAAGCCATGATTATTATTATTATTATTTCTTTTCCCCCATCCCAATGCATGAGAAGACAGCTGCTTCAGACTTCATGGCTCATATACCAAAGATCTCTTGCTCCCTCTACAGAAGGTGCTTCAAAATTGCAGTCACAATGATTTTTATTTATTTTTCAAATGAAAGATGTTGTAAGGGATTCAGGTTGATTTACAACAAGCTATGTTCATATAAATCTTTTGTGTCTTAGCTTATGGTTGATTGTCCTAAATTTGATAGCGTGGGTTTGTATGTTTCTGCTTTGGCATTTCTCGCTGATGTCACTAAGAAATTACAATCAGAGTCTAGTAACAACTGTGAAATATAGTAGGGTTTTATATGTACTGTTTGGCTTTATTTTCTTACTATTGTTTATAAGTATAATGTTTGAAATGTTTGTTTAATATTAGATATTTTTATTCTATTTTTATTTAGCTAGGAAATTTAAGTCATAAAAACAATCCATAAAATATTTCAAAAGTTTAATATTCTTTTATTATAGCTTCCAATTGCATCAGTCATTTTTAGTTCTAGTAGTTTGAAATTCAAAAAATTGAATTGTTTCTTTAAACTAGATTTTTTTAACTATATAATATTCAGAAGAGACAAAATTTGACCTTTCATTAGTGTATAAAATTACCACATATGTACATATCATCTTAGTTTACCCATTTAGTTAAATTAAACAGAATGCTAATATTTTAATAGCTTTTGTATAGTTGTACACATTTTCTCTTAAGATATTTTATTTGATACATCACTGGGTTTATTTATGCTACTTGTTTAATTCACATTATGCCTATTAAAATTAAGAGTATGAAAAATCCTTTATTCTATCAAGAATTTTAACAAAAGAGTGAACATTTCTTTCACTTATATTTAGCATAAGAACAGCTTTTCTAAAGTTAGTTTTTATGTAATTGAAAAATTAGCACAAGTGACAAAGTAACTTCTTTGATTTTAGTATGTCACATCAGACTTGCCTGTTACGAATTATTATTCCTTAACAGATCTGAACTTTTTATCCCCTCGGATAGGTGTACTGGCCCATTAGCAAATCCCCTTTCTGAGAAAACAAGAGACACAGTAGAGGAAGATGATGATGAATACAAGATTCCTTCATCCCACCCAGTTTCCGTGAATTCACAGCCATCTCATTGTCATAATGTTAAGCCTCTTAGGTAAGAATATGGCATCTCGTTACCATATCATACAAACATGAGCATGGTAATCATTTGCAGTATTTGTTTTTAAGCTCTCAAATCACAATCTATATCATTCAAAAGTTCTTTCATGTTCAGTCTCTTCTTCCTTTATATGGTTATGCATTACTTTCCGAAAGAGTGAAGATACAGATTTTTCATTAATCAAGAAAATCATTTCACTAAATTAAGGATTAGGTCTGATGGGGCATTTTGTTGCCCCTTCTGCACACGTAAAGCAAATCATCCTCTAATAAAGCTTTGCTATACGTAACAGTGTGGTGATTAATTCTTGTATTTTCAGTTACCAATTTTGAGTGCTTATTATCAGTTCTAAGCATATTTACCTCATGAAAACTTAGCACTTGGAAATATATTATACCAACTTAATCTAATCATGTTTTATGCATAGTATAGCTAAAACTTATTAACAGTATTTTTTGTGTACCTTCCATTTTATTTTGTTGATTATAAAACATTGTATAAATAATGTTGGTTTGCACTGTACAAATGTTTTTGTATTTGAAGAGGCAATGTTGATATCATTGCTCTTCTCTAGTTACAGATTACCTGCAACACATCTTATAGACTAAACAAAAAAATCTGTAAAAATCTAAAGTTGTTTCCCTCAGATTTTATTTTATTACCCATATTATATTACATTTCTTAGAATCCAATTAGAACATGAGGACATGTTTTCTTCTTTATGGTTGTTTATTTTCTCTCTAGGGAAGCTATCCTTGATCATTTAAGTGACGGCAGAGGTGAATGTGCCTGCCATAGAGACAGGCTGGGGGAGGGTGGCAGGAGAGAAACTGGGAACATTGATGGTAGGGAATGTGCTCTGGTGCAGGGATGGGTGTTAGAACTCTGTATGACTGAGAGCTGACCATCAGCAGCTTTGTAACTTTGTATCTCACTGTGATTCAATGAAAAAAAATATTAAAAAATAAAATAAATAGTTGGCTCATACAGAAGAATTAGTATGTCTTAGGAAGCCTCTGATTTAATTGGTGAACATTAGTGTCATCATTTTTGGGGTTTTATTGTTGTTGTTGTTGTTGTTGTTTATTCTGATTCTTAGAAGTTACTTAGCAAAACAAATCTCCATTTGGGTCTTATTTTCTTTGTCCTTGGTGTTCTTTTTCTCAAGTATGAGTGACTCTGTAAAACAGCTCTTATATGCCTCCCAGTAGCCCACCGTCTGGTTAGCTCTTCACTGTGTGAGAGGCCTTGAACACTTTACTCTCTGTGTCATCTTTACTAACTCTGCCATTTCATTTTAAGATAAAGTCACACATGGGGAAGTAGGTTATAAATGAGTGTTTCTCCTTTTCCAATGAAAACTCTTAAAACAAAAATGTTGAACATTTTTCTTCCTTTTGAGTACTGCCCCAGTAAAGATGTACTCCTTCGGTCTGGACTGAAGTACAGCATGAGGCATTTGCCTTGCACACAGCTGACCAGAGTTCAGTTCTGGCAATGTATTTGGTCCCGTAGGCATCTTCCAGAGTTTGTCTTAAACATTGAGCCAGGAGTAAGCCCTTAGCACCACCAGGTGTGACTCAAAACCAGTAACCCAAAAACTATAAACCTTGGAAAAAAGTAGATGATACTAATGTTTACTACATGTGTGTCTTAATGAGTGTTTCAGGTTAGAAATGTGAACATTCCACAGTGTTGTTGCTGTTATCATTATTGTTATTATTGCCCTGGTTATTAATACTCTGGTCTTAAACTTCATATTTCCAAAATAAAAACCAGAGCATTTATTTCTAATCACTGATATTTAAGTCATTTGTTAATGGATTAGTGTCATTGGCAGGAGAAAGAAATAACCAAAAGGCAGTTTTTTGCTGTAGAATTACCAACTAGCTACTACTCTATTAGAGAAAAAAAGTTACTTCTTTACAATAAAATTGCAATAAAATTGTTGCAATTTTGTTTTCTTAACTCTTACAAATGTTTATGAATTTTAAACACTGAAATAATGAGAGTCATTTTAGTTCTCTTGGACTCTTTTTTTGATTGCTGAGAAGAGAAGGGCATTATCATAATATCATGTGACATTTCTGTGGCAGGCCTCCCGAATTCTGAAAATAAATTTTAATTATATCTACCATTAACATTTTTCTACTGTGATAAATGTTAATAATCCCTAAACTTAATTGAGGTGCTTTTTCCTTATCTAATTTTCTCTCAAGAGCTGATGGATAAAGTGTCTTCTCATGGCCTCTGCAAAGCACACTTTAAATTTAAACATTTCCTTCTCTTCTGTCCTCTCTCCTCATCTGGGACATGAGAAGTAACTTGTCAGTATGTAGGAAGAGCTTAGCAATAGATGAATGTTCAATTCTGTTTCAGTCAAAGAAACCATCATTATTATGAAAATTCAATACATGATGACTATTTTTAAATGAACCGTCTTTGGGTCCTTAAGAGAAGTGGCCACCAGAGAGAGCAGAAATGAGTTTCAGATGAAGCACTCTTGAAAAAACATTCAAATGTCCGCTGTCTTCATAATGTATGTACTTCTACTCTGCCCCAAAAATTCAAAGCAAATAGAGAAAAAGTGCAAATAAAATCAGCTTTCGCTATATCAGCTTTTGCTATAAGCTGAATAACTTGGTGAGTATAGTTCATCGTTACACAGCTATATGCTGAAGACAGAAATATGCTCTGCCTCTCCGGCTGCTCTTTTCATGCACTAGTTTTATACACAGTTTTTGTAATATGATTCCATAGTATTATTACTAACAAAAATACTTTCGTGTTATTCTTTTCATACACTAGACTTAAATGTGGTGTGTGTCAAGCCTTTGCTAAAGTCATTTTTTTTATTGTCAATGATGCCTGACTTTTATTAATGGCATGGATAGAATTGCATCACAAACACTGAATCTTTGATATAGTAGTCAGAATTTTAATGGTATTTCTAGCCAGTTAATATACAATAACTTTTCTGCCTTTAAACATTTCAGTTTATTGTAAGGAAAACTAAAGTTTCAGAGAAATGTCAAACTCAACTATTAGTCATTTAATTGCTCTGTTTTTTTTCTCCCTTATCGTACTTTTTGTTCTCCAAAAATTAGATGAGGAATTTTTTAAGGTGCCTCACAACAAGTATTCAAGAATCTTGGGGGCATTTCTGACAGTACTCCACCTACAGGGTGTTGATGGTTTAGTGATCAGACTAGTAAAGCAATGATACTTGGGCCCAGTAGAGCTAGGGGACACCCTAGAAGTGCTGCAGGTGGGACATGAAGGTATATACAGCAGGAATCAAACTCAGACTGAGAACCTCAAGCTTGTCAGTCATGGTCTCCAGCCCTTTAAGCTCTCTCCCAGGTTTTTATGTGATAATACCAATATCTTCTAAAATGATATCAGTTGGCCAAATTTCTTTGAGATACAAACAGTTCTTGTGACTCTTTATATATCTTGACTTCACTGGAATAAAGAGGGCCTAGGTTTGTGCCATGACATTCTGTTTGGGGATTTTTTTTAAAAGAATATCTTAAAAATTATGGTGGTTAATAGAGATGGAGGAACAAGTTGGTGGTACACACATAAAAGTATGAAAATGTTTTCCCAAATGTATAGAGTATTGTCAATGAATGCAAATCATTATAGTGAAGCATATTGACAGTAATGATACATACCAGCAGAGTCTCCTGCCCCCACGCCTGGCTGTCCTCACCAGGGCCCCTTGGAGGGGAGCGGGTTGAGTTTCCCTCCCCACCCTTGCCAGGGCTCCGGCAGCCGAAGACCTCCAGAACCAGCCACCACCATGCTGAGATCACTCTCCACACGCATGAAGGTACCGGCAAAGGAACAAAGGCATGCGGGTCCCGGGGCTGAGATCTCCAAGCCTGCTCGGATCGGGGCTGAGCATCCTCCACCCAGATCTTCCAAATTCCAGTAGGCAGTGGTCACACCCACCAACTGGCCCCCCTGGCGCTGTGTAATCCCATCAACAGCCAAGACTCAGAGACTATAAAACCCAGTTCCCGGAAGCGCACGGCCGCATTTGCGGCCACACGACATCTTATTATCCCATTTCTACTTTAGACAAACTGGCAGGCTACCGAATGTAACCTTCCCACACTGCAGAGTCTGGCAAACTCCCCATGGGGTACCCAATATGCCAAATACCAGTAACAATGATGGGTCTCATTCTTCTAACCCTGAAAGAGCCTTGAATATGGCACTTTTTAAAAAATCTCAGGGCTAGGACGAAGGAGACATTACTGGGGCCTGCTGGAGGCAATCGACGAACAACAGGATGGTTGTGATCATGATCGTGATACATACCAACTTCTGAATTATTTTTTAAGTCTAGGGATATCTAGGTAAGAGTATATGAGTATTTTACTTATCTTTAAAAATGAAATTAAATGTTTATTTTTCAGATGCTATTAGGTGAAAAGGATTGGTATGTCCCATCATCCCTCTACAATCCCTCCCCTGCCAATACCATAATTATCCTTATGACTTTTGTTCTTTGATTCTACTTTTAGGTCTTGTGATAATGGTCATTGTATATTGAATGGAACACATGGTCCATCCTCAGAGATGAAGAAATCAAATATACCTGAGTTGGGAATGTATTTAAAGGGTATGTATAACTCACTCTCTTTGTGTTCTACATCTTAATGGTCAGATTTTAGAGGGATAATTCCATATCATTGTTGCACAGAAAATACATTAAGATTTTGTGTTATCCTCTAGGAGATGTTTTTGAGTCAGCCTCTGATCCAGTGCCATTACCACCTGCCAGGCCTCCAACTCGGGACAATCCAAAGCATGGTTCTTCACTCAACAGGACGCCCTCTGATTATGATCTTCTCATCCCTCCATTAGGTTGAAATCTTAAAAATTAAAAAAAAAAATTTAGCACAGCCCCCCTGACTTAACATACAGATTATGAGAATTCAGAGTTCAATATAACACAGACTTCCTGAGATATTAACTTGTTTCACATAGAATGACTAATTAAGGTGCTGTTGGTTCTCATTAGTACATTTAGATTGCTAAAGCCATCATGTGAATAGCTAGCCATTCTTTAGGGTTTTGTCAAATAGCTCTTAATTTACTAATGCACTTGAGAATATGTGAGAGCATAGCCCGTTCCCCCAAGCACTTAGGTTGTAGTAATTTGAAGAGCGCACCTGAGATTTTCTTTTAAGTACAATTCTTAATGAATATATACTTTTTCACTCAATATAGAATGACCCAGTTCTACTTAATTATTAAAAATTACCTATTCTATGCTAGAAACTGAGCATAAATTTTCTTGATCATAATTATTACATCTATTGCACAAAGTATTTCAGTTTGTTTCTTTAATATGAAGTTCCTTAATGAGTTAGTATAAGCACATTTGGAGTATACACAAATAATTTTGTGTTTAAAGTTGGATAGCACAGCGGTTAAGGCATTTGCCTTGCGTGGCTGGCCTGGTCGAGCCAGGTTCGATTCCTCTGCCCATCTTGGAGAGCCTGGCAAGCTACCCGAATACATTAATATTCGATATGCCAAACACAGTAACAAGAAGTCTCACAATGGAGTTGTTACTGGGCCCACTCAAGCAAATCGATGAACAACGGGAGGACAGTGCTACAGTGCTGTTCTTAGGACTTAAGTAATTTCGGGTAGAGGATAAAGTTGGAATCTCCACACAATATTAGGCTTTGTAGTAACACACCATAATGTTATGATGGTCTTTTATGAAGGTTAGGCTGCCAGAAAAATGAACTAAACCTTTCTCTTTTTTCCAAGAATACCATTGAGGGTTGTTGACAACTACACAATTACAATCCTTTGCTCCTATTCTCTCTGGAGCTCAGAGATTTATTCTTAGCTATGTGAGTTCAAGGGACCTCTTAACTTCCTCCATCACCTATGGCCTTTATTTATCTTTAACCTGCATGGGGGTTTTAAACTGATTACACAAGTCTTCATGACCTAGTCAGCATTGTCCAGTAGAACTTCCTGTGCTGAGGTAAAGGAGCTCTATATTCACATGTGGTCATATATAAAACTCTGATACTGAATTTAAGTTTCATAGCCCTAGAGAATGTTGATTACATTATTGGACAATGAATAAATGTTCCAATTTATCTTTTTAACTCAACCTTCCTTGAGCTTTTTCTGTACATCTCATTATTTATAATGTTGACTATGCCTGGAAAACTCCATCTTTCTACTTGATGAATGTGTTTGATTGTGCTTAATTCCCTTAACCTTTCAGTTTTTGGTAACACTGCTAAATGCAGCTTTCTGGTTTTTCTCACAGTGCATGTCTCTCTGCTTGAGACCTCTCAGAGTTAGACCTGTGAATCATACTTATTTGTATACTTTCTCTAGATCTCCTTGTGGAACCTAGGTTCCTTGGGTCAGAGCTTCTAATTTTGAAATTCATATCCCCAAGTGCCTCAAGTGATGCCTGACATTTAGGGACTGAAAAAAGTATTTGTTTGGTAATATAATATAGCAGAAAGCTTAAGGTTGGAATAATAGCAAAAGCCTCTCCCATGGTTTCAGAAAGTTTAAGCTAGAAAGGTTATTTATGACCATTGGAGAAAATAGTTTTGCAAGGCAATCTGGATGAATAGTAAAATTATTTTTTATGTTTAAGTCAATACTTTTAAGTACATGTGAGGTTTGATGACTGAAATATGTAGGCATTTATTTTACACTTTTATTTACAGTATTTGAAATAGATTACAAAAATGCATATAGTTAGAATATTTTGAAAAGTTAAGGTAAGAAAAAAATAGAAATAGGGGAGTAAAATAGTGAATTGGGGATAAGATGATACCCAAAAGCATACTACAGTATAGTGTAGTTAGGAAAGCTGGGAAATACACAAGTGTTACTACCCAGATTACTCTTTAAGAGATATTCCTATATTATAGGTGTACTGTCTGTATTGTTTGACAGATCATTAAATTAACTAAAAGCCAGTAGGATAAATTTCAGAAAATGATCTAAACTATTCTGTGATACTAATTTTTGGTTCATAGTTATATTTTCGAGCGGGCCCAGTAACGTCTCCATTGGAGACTTTGTTGTTATATTTTCAAGTTTGAGATCCCAAACTGAATGTTACATTCAAAAATCTATTTTGATGTTGTGATCAGTCTTTTTTAGCATAAACTTATTGTGTCCTGGTAGCATAAAATTATAAATAAATAATAAGCTGACTCACAGCCTTCAATACTGCTTTTCATAGGAAGACCTGGACAATAGAAAAAATTTACACATACACATGCATACTTGTGTTTCTCCCAAAACACTCCCATAAAATAATTAACTCCCATTATCAAACTCAGTGAACTGCTGGATAAACCCTACAGGCAAAGTTCTTTATGAGCAGCAAGAGAAAAATCAATCGTTACTTTGGGCTTATACTGTGTTTTGATTAATGAAGTTTGGTTGTTGAGATTGACCTTCTTTTCAATTCAGGTGAAGAGGCTTTTGGTGCCCTCCCCCCATCCCTGCCACCTCCCCCACCTCCTGCAAGGCACAGTCTCGTCGAACATTCAAAACCTCCTGGCTCCAGTAGCCGGCCATCCTCAGGACAGGACCTTTTCCTTCTTCCTTCAGGTAGGAGAGAAAAGCCAAGGGAAATTTTTCACTTAAGGCAAAAATACTTCTAAGATCATACTGTCTACTCAGCATTAGTAATTCATTGTTTTCTAGGAAAAATAAAATGTATCTCCTGAGTAGGGAAAATAGCATGTTACCTAAGCTTCTGTTGAGTTTATTTCCTAATACCTTTACATTACAAAAGGCGTCTCTGAAAACTAGGGGAACTCAGTGATTAGGCTAGTACAAATTGGGACAAACAAACCAGGAACTCTGTCTCTTGATGTTTGAGTACATTATTTTTAATAAGATTCTAATTTTTCAGTAGCAATGCCGAGAATCTTTTTGTATAACTTTAAATTTTCTAAAGATTTCTTCTTTTTTGTTTTGTTTCTATTTTAAATCCTCAGTGTATCTACTAAATTGATCTTAAAGGGAAAAAAGGAAAATATTCAGTTTATTCAGTGCCCCCCAAGGAAATCTACCCTCTTTAAGCAAGCAGGGGGAAAGAACTCCTCAATCACATGCCAACCTACCACCATTCTGAATCATTCCAGTGCCCCCTCCAGGGATAGTAGCACCTGCTTTTCTTTGGAAAACCCTGGTTTAGTGCCTTCTTTTCAAACTAAGTGAAGCTTCTCATGAGTGGAAGAACATGTGCACAAATAACATCCTTTCACCTGTTTATCTCAAAAAAATTGCTGAAAATGTTGTTTCATTTCCTTGTATTAATTGTGTGTTCATTGTACTATGTAAAATTCTTCATAGAAATTATTTTTATTTATTTTTAAGTTTTCATTGAGATATCATAGTTTACAATACTAATGAAGTTGTTGCATTTTGTGGGGGTCTTGAGGGAGCTGGGAAGGACACATTGGGGACCATCTATGGTGCAGTGGGTCGGACTGGGATTGGCCACCTGCAAGGCAAGTGCCTTCTCCCCATCCTATCTGCAGTCCTTGAAGTCCTTGATATATAGTGCAGAACTCTTACACTGATTCCTCAGAAATTGCTTTTCATATCAATTTTTTTTATTTCAGAATGAAAACTGCCTCCTATCATTAGATGGGGGTGAAAATTGTATAGGCCTTTATTTCATTGACAGTATTGCATTTTTTAAATTTTGCTCAGCTGCCAGAAATCTCAATTGCACTATCCAAAGCCTGCTGAATTTGTCTGCCAGGGGGTCACAGTAATGTCATTTAAGCCGATTGACTCTTTTTCACCTCATTTTATATATGGAAGTAGTTTAATAACATTCCCAGTAACGTTGGTATCCCTAGATAATTCTTTCAAGAAAATTTGGCAACTTTTTTTCTTTTCCAGTCTTTTATATCATTAGCATGACAAATACTTAATCTGCTGCCAACTCAGTTATGAGATCCATTGAGACAAACCACATTTATTAGCTTTCTTCCTTTTCAAAGAAATATTTTAATTCTTATGTAGTATCATAGAACATGAAGGTTTCTTTTCGGTTTATACATAAGCATTTGAATATTGTTTGGCAAAGTATTTTATATACTGGGGCTGCTCTTTTCATTTTTTGTTCTCAGTCTGTAAACTTAGATCCTAGTGTAATGGTATTTTTTTCTAATATTGAGATTGTTTTTCTTGAGGAAGTAATAATACCCAAGAACAAAGTGTTGATGCCATGAAAAGAGTTTGGATTTTCATGAGGTTGTATTAAATACCTAGTAAAACCCACCTCTACTAGTGGGTCTACTCTGCCTTTCTAAACTCTGGCTGCAATGACCTATGTATCAGCTGTTTTCAAATGATAAGGTCCTATGTTTCTCCAAAAGAGCCTTGGGATTTGTGTGGGATGAAGGAGGAGAGGAAACCTCACAGAAGCAGAGCTCTGATGCTGTAGTCATTGTTTTCTATTTTAAGCCTTCATGTAAGATTTCTTTGGGCAAAATAGTGATATTCACTGCTATACATGAGTCACCTATTTTGGAAAGGCACAATATCTTAAATCCCAGAGTCCTCAAAAAGAAGATTTGATACATTTCCTGTCTCCAAACCTGTGGCTAATTGTTTTAGCATATATTCATATACATATATATATATATATATATATATATATATACGCTTTTGTCTGAATTACAAAAAGGTATTTCTTTTGTGCTAGATATTTGAACTAGGCAGCTCTCCATCCACTCTGTGCCAGGGCCAGTGCTCAGGGAACCAAGCCAAGTTGGTATTTAAGTCTGCTCATTCCCATGAAAGCAGATCTTTGTGCAGTGCACAAAATATACAGCGTATTTGGCAGCCCTTGCTGTACCTTTCTTTCACTGTTTCTCTAACTTGGAATCTATTTTTTAAGTCCTCCTCCAATTTTACACTCACTATGAACTCCAAAATGGACTTTTTTAAATTAGAGATAAATGAATTTTTCCATTTGAATCCAGAAGTACAGTTGCATAAATAAAATACAAAGAAAATCAAAATCATTAGCAAGAGTTTATGAAAAGGGATTAGGAAGTTTGACTTACTATAACCATTTCAAACCCAGGACTCATAATAGTAATCATGTACTTTATCACCAAGTCATATCTCAAGTCCCTAGACTACAGCCTTTACAAAGGATTAGCATGATGTGGCTACCAAGGAAAGACATAACTCTTGGAGGTTACACTTTTTTTTTTTTGCAGGGGGAAGGGACTTTTTGGGTCGCACCAACAGTGCTTAGGGGATACTCCTTGTTCTACACACAGGAATTACTCCTGGGAGTACCCTGGGGACCATATGGGATGCTGGGATCAAACCTGGGTCAGCCATGTGCAAGGCAAATGCCCTGTCTGCTGTACTATAACTCAGCTCTAAGAGAATGGTTCTCTACTCATGATCCTCAGGCCAGCAGCAGCCCCAGGCATCTTGTTTAAAATGAAAATATTTTGCACCAACTCAGCACCACAATCTAAAATCAGATTCGCTGGGAGTACAACTCAGCAATTTATTTTCCTGTATGTTGGTAGTCATTCTGTTGCTTTTCCACTTTGAGAAATAGTAGGCTAAAATATTCCTAGGGGATTGAAGCCAAAGTGATGAATGGAATTCAATCAACACCATAAGTGTAAAGTAACTGAGGGTTTAACAGAAAGACCATTTCCAAAGAATTTATTTATTAAAATACTGTACTCCGGGCCAAAGCAGTAGTACAGCGAGTAGGGCATATTTGTCTTGCACACACCTGACCCAGGTTCAGTCCCCAGCATCCCATATGGTCCCCAAGTACCGCCAGGAGTAATTCCTTAGTGCGGAGGGTGTGACCCAAAAAGACAAAAAAAAAAAAAAATATGAACCACTGTACTGCTGTTTAAAGTACCCTTTATTAAGAAAATTATTGGTCAGTACTGTATCCCTACTAATGTTTTGTTGTCTGTTTCCCGTTGAAACATCAGTGCTTCCAACTTTGCAGTTGCTATAAAAGGCCAATTTGCCCTGTACTTGATCAGTAGCAAACTAGCATAAAGCAAGACACAACATGTCAGATGTTCAGGAATAAACTATAAATCATTGTTTTTGCAAAAAGAATGATAATATTTGCAGACATTTTTAGTGAAGTTTAGTAGAGGAAAAACATATAAATGTGTATCTTGTATTCTGCTTATGACTTTGCTGTGTATTCAGAATCTAATGTTTTTCCTTTAAAATCTGATTTCTCAGTAATAGCCTTACCTAATTAGAAATAACAAGGATTTCTGATAAATCACATATTTGTAAGGAAATATAGAATGTATTTTATTCTTTTTCTGACCCCTGAGTGATATTTGAGAATGTACAAAATTAAATGCAGTTTTATTTTACGTACTGTAAAATTTCTAAACTTACGCAGAAATCACAGTATTTGATTCCTGAGGTTACTCTTTCAAATCAAAAGATTAATTTTTGTTGCATGGATTTTGCTTTATCCTCTCATTCTTCCTTAAAGGAAATGTTAAGATTTCAGCAGGATCTTAAAATTAAGTGTGAGCAAGTTAAATACCTTGCTTAAGCTAAATAAAAATCTCCAACAAGATGAGGCTAATTAGTGTACTTATTTAGGGAGGACAATAATATATCAGTAACTAACTCTTGCAATTAATTTTCTCATAATTACTGGAAAGAAGCATATATTTCCTTCTTAAAAACCAAATTATATAGTCTTTTCAAAAAATGTTTTTTGGGGGGAATATAGGAGGGGTCCTGGGAACATTGGTGTGGGGAAGTTGGTACTGGTAGCCATTTACTGTCCTCTCATGGGAATTAAAGCAATAAAATATAAACAGGTTTTATTTTATATTTCCAGTTTGGCTGTTTACTTTGCAGAAATTGGATTTTATGGATTTTTAAATTTATGAAGAATTTGAAACTATCTGGGTTTACTTTAAGTAAACACCAAGTGCAAAGTCAGTGCGCTAAGTATGGTGTTTGTTAGGAGATGCAATTCAAATGTAATGGGTAGGGCAGGAGATTGTAGAGGAGTTGTATGTCGGAGAACCCGGCAAGCTACCGAGTGTATCTCGCTCTCAGGGCAAAGCCTGGCAAGTTACCCGTGACATACTCTATATGCCAAACGCAGTAACAAGTGTCACAATGGAGACTTTACTGGGCCCGCTCGAACAAATCCATGAACGACGGGAGGACAGTGACAGTGACAGTGTATGTGCTTCCCAGGGGCTCAACCCCAGACACGCCTCCTGTGCAGCACCCTCTGATCCTAGCACTGAACACAGGTCCAATTGAAGAACTCTCTAGGAATAGACTTCTGGCCCCCAAACAACAACATGATGATTATTTTCAAAATCCCAGATGAAAAAGAAAAGAGGGGGCTGGGTCTCTGGGGTGAAAGGGTGGAGGGGAGGTACTAACATATATCTGAAAGAGGAAAATAGGAGCCTGAGACTGA
This sequence comes from Sorex fumeus, assembly GCF_029834395.1. NCBI lineage: Eukaryota > Metazoa > Chordata > Mammalia > Eulipotyphla > Soricidae > Sorex > Sorex fumeus. The sequence goes on from NW_026606322.1 coordinate 19,578,170, forward strand.
GATAAACTTGTGGCTAAATGGTGACTAAACAGGATTGCAGAGGTGATGTCCATCTATTCAGAAAGGAATCAGGTCCGTGAATTTAAGCATGTGTACTACTAACTTAGGTTTGTTGTTCTGAGGACCTAATATAGTACTGTAGATAAAATATTTAATTAACTTTATTTCCAGTTAATAGAACCATTAAAAGTAGTAAAATAAGTTTTAAATTGTGTCCAATTCAATTTTTTTTTGTATTTTAGATGATGCCTCCTCTCAAAAGTGATTTAATTTTTTTTCTGTGTACTCAGACCTCAGTGTTATTAGTAACAATATATATGTTGAGAATATTTCACATCCAGGAATTCACTTAATCTTTATAAATCCCAAATATTGGGTTAACTTGACAGTCTCTCATAGGCATAATAAAATGAGCCCCTCCCCCTTTTATTAACAATTCCTGTTCATTATAGAGAACAATTTGGAATAGAAAACCAAGATTGAAAGCTATTTCATCATCAGGAATTTTATAATCTATATTCTAAATGTAAAATCTGTTTTCTAGAAATATATAGAAAAACATATTTGAGTAAGTGATGAATTTAAAATATGCAAGCAGATCAGAAAATGGTTAAAGTCAGCTTTGTGGCTGTTCTAAATTTCAGAAGCTCTGATTTTGAGAGAATTTCTAGAACATTTTTCTTGAATCATCTGACATAGTTTTTTTTTAATGTGAAAATTGTCTTTTATTTTCAAGATCCCTTTTTTGATGCAGCAAGTGGCCAAGTTCCTTTGCCTCCTGCCAGGAGATTACCAGGTGAAAATGTCAAATCCAACAGAACATCACAGGACTATGATCAGCTTCCTTCATCTTCAGGTGACTTGGCTAATAATAGTAATTATAATAATAGATTTGTATAGTGCTTTTTGCCTTCCGGAGCACCTTTTTGTTCATTAATTTAATGCGAGCACTGCCAGCCTAATAAGTATTTTTTATCACCTTGAATTTGGCTGAGAAAATGAGTATTGAGAGGAGTGCCTATAAAATTGCCTCATAGAAAAGTAAAAAAAGAACTTTAATATTATCTTTGATCAGTCAGTGAAGCATATTCTCGGATCCAAAATCTGTTCTTTTCTCTACATTGTATTGCACCACATTAGAAAGGAGAAATCTCTCTGCATATTGAAAAACTACATTCTCTTCTTCGTTGAAGAAGAAAATCTCTTTGGAATTAATATTATCACATTGCTACTGATTTTCAGAGCATTTGTAGGGCTACTGTGGAATGTCACACTGCCAGCCAATAAGTGAGGGGCGTATCAATTACAAGTTATATTCTCAATAATGATTAAGAATAAACTGTGGCTGCTTTGCTTCTTTGCAGGGCCTTTCCTGGCCACTGTCTAAAGCAGCTCCTCACCTTCCTTGCACTCGCTTTCTACACTTCTGCTTATATTTTATTGAACAGCACCTGCGGCTGCTTTAAGTTCATTCATTTGCTGGATTGCCGATAATGTAATAGCAGAATGACAGATGCTAAGAAAATAGGAACAATGGTTGACGGGTGTAACCCCAAGTATCTTGAAGAACAATTTTCAGTCCTTTTTAACCTGCAGACAAATTTTGAGAACTGAACCACTGGTCTAGCAGTGTCTAGCACATATTGTATTTATTTATTTATTTAGAATGAGTGGAAGGAAAGAAAACTAGTTCATGCCTATGTTTTACTGGAAACACAATTTTTTTGAGTAAGATGTGCAGCATGTTACCGCATTGTTGTAAATATCCAAAGTTTTTCCTATGCAATCTCTTGTCCTGTTTCCTATTTTTTTTTTCAGTTAAGCTCAAACCTTCCTTCACAAATTTGTTACATTCTATAGTTTCTGAAGTAAGAAAATAGAGCTTTGTCGAAAACTATCCTTACAAAAGTGCTTCAGTACTTTAAGGTGTAACACTTGACTACAACTCAGAAAATGAGTAAACTTTATTTTGGTCTAGGTTCTGTTACCAGTTTATTCTTACTCATTCCAAGATTTAGATATTTTCATTTGTAATATGTAGACTTTGAAACACCTTTGCAGTTGAAAGATTTCCAGATCTATTTAAAAAATGTGAAAGCAAAGAGAAAAAGAATTTCTGAGAGCCTCTGAGAAAATGAAGTAAAATTCTTAAAGGCAATATGTTAAAAAATGTTTTTTTTAAAAAAATTGTCCAGACTAATATAAAATAATGGTTTCAGTGCTAACAATGCTATTTTAAAAGAAATATAAACTGAAGTGATAAAAAAAAATTGTAAACTAAACATTCTCCTTTGATGGTTTCTTTAAATTTTGCTCCATAATATGTTGGGTGCTGTAAAACCGAGAGGAATGTAATCCATATATATGATTTCATATGATAGAAATTCCAGTTAGTACTGCATTAGGAATTTTAAGGAAAAACTAGCAGTCAACAAACCTGTTGTAGTATCTCAAAATAGACGTTTATTAGAGTCCTCATCTGGGTTTTACTTCAGTGATAAAATAGCCCTGGTTATTACTCTGAGAGCCTCTGCTGGCTGTAGCACTGTAGCTCTGTCCTCCCGTTGTTCATCGATTTGCTCAAATGGGCACCAGTAACGTCTCCATTGTCAAACTTGTTGTTAATGTTTTTGGCATAACGAATACAGGGAGCTTGCCAGACTTTGCCATGAGGGTGGGATACTCTTGGTAGCTTGCCGGGCTCTCCGAGAGGGACAGAGGAATCAGACCCAGGTCGGCTGAGTGCAAGGCAAACGCCCTACCCACTGTGCTTTCACTCTGGCCCCAAATGGCTGTAACATCAAATATTTCAACTTCCTCTTTAAGCTCTATATATACACGGTCAAACCACGGGGAGTAAGCGGATGCTTTTCAGTTTTTTTTTTTCCAAAATTGCTGCTCACAGTGCTCCCAGCCAGTTCATTTACATAAGCAGAGTTACCAGGCTTGCTTTCTTTATTATATATTTCCTTCAAAAACCTGAGACTATATGGCATATGTTTCTAGGATTCTATGCTTATTTTGAGGTAATTTTTTTATTGTGATCCTTATACTTATTGAAATATTCTGGTATTAATAATTGTTGTAACTTTAATTTCCCTTACTTTTTTAGTGATCTAAATTTGTGTTCCACCTTTCTCTGACCACTCTACCCTCCCAATCTTCTTTCCTTCCTGTGACCCCTTGGGATATTCTGGAACCCACAGTGGGTCAAATCTGAGAAATACAGACCTAAGTAGCTGATAGTTATTTGTCTATGTATAGGCACCTTTGGGGGCTGAAGCAACAGTATAGCAGGTAGATTGCTTGCCTTGAACACCACCAGCCTGGGTTCAATCCCGGTCACCTTCCCAGAGACCATCTAGGAGTGATCCCTGAATGAAGATCCAGGAATAAGCCCTGAGCTCAAATGAAAAAAGGAAAATTATCAGTGAAAATAATTTGGGGAGTGAGGTGTTTGAGCTGCACCCGGTCATGCTCAGGGCCGATTCTAGGCTCTACTCAAGAGTGACACCTGGTGGTGTTCAAAGAACCATATACATCACTGGGGATCAAACTAGGGATCCAACTGGAGTTGGCCACAGTGTAGTACAGTACCTTAAACCAGTACTATCTCTTTGTCCACTTGGAAGAGAATATTGCTAAAATATTTTTAATAACTTCCCTAAAAAAGGATGTGTGCATATGTATTTATGTCCATATATACAAACCTTCTAAACTATTTTATTACCCCCAATTATTTTTTTTTGTTTTTAAGAGATAGTTGACATTTAATTATATGAATGTCATGATGACAGTGATTCAGAAATGTCTCTATTTTACTAGCCTGTGTCAGATTCGCATACACCCATATATAGGATAAACATTTTCTGCTAGTGATCTACTTATTTCTTCACATGGTGAATAGTGATGATAGCTATATGAGTCTTTCTAAATTTTCTAATTGATTCATTTCTTGTAAGATTCAGTGGTACTATAATTTAAACACCTTTCTCTTAAAATTCAGGGAATCCAGCTTCTGGTATTATAATGAAGTCATGATAATGAGATGTGTTTGTGCTTATGCTGATCAAGTTCTTGAGATGATTTTTTATATCTTAGCTTTTAGAAGACATTTCAAGTTAGCACTTGAAATAATTCTGGAATTTTAGAACGTGACTTGCATTGGATGTGTTTGTAACTAGTGAAAGATCATATTGCTAATACATCAACAAAATAAAGAAGGCCTCAGTATAAAACTTATTACTTCACTGTGCTTAAGAAACAGTGGTTAAATGTTGAATGAATATTCTATGAAGACCAAATAAGACCATTGGGACAGTAGGCCCTTGTCTTGTGTGGCTGACCCTCTTGGATCCCTGAGACCACCCCCCCAAGCACTTCTCCAAGTGATCCCCACTAAGCTCAGAGCAGGGAGTAAGCTCTGAGTGCTCCCCCACAAAAAGGCAAAATATGCTGTAATTATCTCCTCTGAGATCTTCATTGGCAATTGTGGTCTCATATTGAAATTGAGTATTGTCATTATTGAGTTTCAAATTTTTATTTGATATTTCAACAAGGAAAATAACTGCATTGTAGTTTTATACTATAGGTCAACTGTGTGAAATGCTTTCTTTCATATACAACTTCAGTTTCAAAACCACAGGTTTTTGAATATTTTTGTATTCAAGTATGTTGAATATAAAAATCTACAAGTATGTTAATACAGTCTTTCATATCCAATCTCTGGGTATACTAAAATATGATAAAGCTATAAATAGAACCATAAATATAACTGTCTATTATAGTATCTAAGAAATTATTTGTAATTTAGTGAAAATGATATATCTAGACATGTTCTTCTAAAATTTGATGGGGTTGGGGTAAAGTAATATCTCCCATTTATTCATATCCCTTTTACCATCTATATCTTCTTTGAAAAATTTCTGTCCCTCCTCCCATTTTTCAATGGGGATGATTGGTTGGGGTTTTTTTTTTTTTGCTAAGTTTTACAAGTTCTATATACTTCTTTCATTCTTTGCTTTTAATTTTTAAAACATTTTATTTTTTTAAATTCACTTTTATAATTTGTTTTCTGTACTGTTTTACAGAGCCATTATTGGTGTGGTTTTATACATAAAACCTTCCACACCACACCCTTCATTAGAGTGCCTGCTTCCCTCCATCATTGTCCCAGTGTTTTTTCTTCTTCCCCTACCAACAGACCTCTATCCCTGCACCCGAAAAAACTTCCTACTGAGAAAACCAGTTCTCAGTTTCTGTTGCCTTTAGGCAAAAATTGAAAATTTGGCTGCTTTTTTTCTGAGCTGGATGCCCTTGTTGTCTCTTCCTTGCCTAACTGCAGTGGTGAGAGTGAGCAATCTCATCTTGGCCCAATTTTAGAGGGAAAGCTTTCAGTTTTTTACCATTGAGTATATGTTTTCTATAGTTTTTTGATAAATGGCATTACTATAATGAGTTCTTCAACCCCCATTTTATTGAATGTTTTTATTATGAATGGGTATTAGATCTTGTCAGATGCTTTCTCTGCATCTAAGATAGGATCATATAATATTTAGTTTTCCTTGTATTGACATGGTTTTGACATTGACTGTCTCGTATATTGTAAATCAGCCTTATATTCCCAGAATTAGTCCTACTTGGTTGTGGTTTATCGTCTTTTTGATTTATCCTTGGATTTGTTTGGGACATATTTTGTTGAGGATCTTTGTATATTGTTCATCAAAGATATAATTCTATAATATTCCTTTTTGCTATGTGTCTCTGTGCTTTTAGTATCAGGTAATGTTTGTCTCATAAGAAATGATTGGAAGGTTTCTTATTTCATCAGCTCTTTGAAAGAACCTGAGAAGTATCAGGAATAAGTCTTCTTTAAAGGTTTGGAAGAATTTACTAGTAAACCCATCTGAACCTGGGCTTTATACCATGAAACTGGAGGATCTAGAAGAAATAGATATATTACTGGACTCCTACAATATTCTGAAGTTGAATGAAGAGGAAATAGAGCACCTGAGCAAGCTAATTACTGTCAAGAAAATAGGGGTGGTTGTATAAAATCTCAGAGGGCGGCCAGGGGGTGGCCCCAAAGGCTCTTTCCCTGGCCACCCAGGTTCTGGGGGGCCCGGGACCCTCCCCCAGCAGGGGCAGCCTGGGCCATGGGGCTGATGTCGGAGGAAGCGAGGACATAGTCAGTTGATTGATTAGATGTCGTTTATTCCATTCTCATCCCTGTTCCTCTCTCTCTCTCTCTCTCTCTCTCTCTCTCTCTCTCTCTCTCTCTCTCTCTCTCTCTCTCTCTCCCCCCTCTCTCTCCCGCCTCTCTCGGCCCCCAATCTGGAACCCTCCTTCTCCTTCTGGCTCTGAATCTGGATCCCCCAGCCCACTCTTACAGTCTAGTTAAATCCCAAAACCCTGTGGGGCTGGGCTTACACATAGGTGTGATCACAATCAATAGGGTTAAAGTTCTTCCCCTCAGGGGATGCTGCTTCTAGGACAGATTCTCTTTCAGCAGGATGACCCACCCAAGGGCTGAATTCCATGGGTGTGTTTCTCCTTTCCTTGTCCAACAAGCATATAAGCATTCATTATTTAATCATTTATAGAATTGCTCCAGTAAAGGGGTCATCCCGATCTCAGACTACAGTGCTCAGGCCAGATTAGTCTTTCCTATCCCTAGCAAGGTCCTAGTCCAGTCATTACTTTTGGATCATGACAGCATTTGTCCATGATCAAGCTCTTAACTTATAGTTAAGAATTGTGGCACTTTTGCCTGGCCTATCTCGATGCCAGGGTAGCATATAGCTTGCCCTGAGTCTATTAAGTCCCTCATTGGGACCCTGCCTTTGGGGTATTAGGAACCAAGGGCAACTAAGGCTTAAATTGAGAAAGCAGATGCCTGGGAGTGAATAATATTCGAAGCCAATTAAATCCCAAGTTACAAAAGCATAATATTAATTGTCTTCTTGTCTCTATACAAAAGGACATTGCTTTAAAGTAAACTATTCAAAAGACATAGGGAGAGGAAAAAGGCAATATTAACTTACAAGTTCAGTGTCCTAGAAAGATCTGACCTTACAGATTAGCAGAATCTGATTTAGGAGAAAAAGCTGAGTAACTGGTTGGGGAAGAGAGCAAAGAGAAGTGGTTACAGATAAACAAAAGAATGGGAGTGAATTGGAGCACTTTGATAGGTGTGACCCAGTAAAGCTAAGTGCCTTGTGGCAAGGGAGAAAGGACAAACCATGTTATCCTATAGGTGGTAATCAAAAGACTTCCCTAAAACAAAAGTCCATATCCAGATGGATTTACTACTGAGCTCTTCCAACGCCTCAGAGGAGACCCTACCAAACCCTCCTCACATACTTCCTGTGTGTTTGTTATTTTCATATTGAAATGCCATTGCAGTGGACATCGGGGTGCAAATATCTTCTTGAATTAGTGGTTTCTGATTCTTTGGTTAAATATTAAGAGGTAGATTACTGAATCATTCTGTATTTCTAATATGTTTCAGGACCTTCCATACCATTTTCCATAGTGAAAATTTACATTCCATAGCATACCTATTTGAATTTTCAGCAACAGTGCATGTGTATTTTTTTATCCCCTCATTTTCACTGACACTTATTGCCTCTCAGCTTTCTTACAATGGCCATTCTAACCTGTGTGGTAGGTGTAATCTCATTGTAGTTTTGATTTGCATTTCTTTATGTTAAGAGATAAGTATTTTTATGTGCCTATTGGCCACTACAATGCTATTATTAAAATGCCTATTTAGACTCTCTACCATCTATTTCTTAATTGGGTTGTATTGTTTTTGGGGGGTGGCTGTTGATTTACTGGGTTTTTATAGTTTGATTATCAATCCCTTATCTGATGTATGGTTGCAAATATTCTCTCTTAGTAGACTTTCTTTTCATTTAAATGATGATTTCTTTTGCTTTGCAATGAAAGTTAAAACTTAATTGCTAATTATACTATTTAGAAGTGTTCCTGGCTGCCCTAGTATCCTTCCAACTTTACTGATGTGTATAGCTGTTCTTTTCAAAGATGTGTGTCAGTGTGAATGTTAATTCATGTTAATAACTTCTCAGCATTAATAATAATGGAAAACTCTTGAAAATTATCAATAGAATACAGGAATTTAGACTTGTATTAATATCTCTAGAGACATTTCTTACCTGAAAAAGTAAATCAGAGCAGACATGGTTCCAGTGCATAAACTGAGTGCTAATTAATTAAAGAAAAACTTGCTAGAAATTTTAATGGTTTTAGGAAATGATTTAAAATATAATTTATTGTACATCTGTATGATAGAATAGTTAATAGAAAAATGAATGATACTTCAAACCTTAGTGAAAAACTGCAATTTCAGGAACAGAGTAATAGTACAACAGGTAGGATGTTTGCCTTGCATGCACCTGACCTAGGTTCAATCCCCAGCACCTCATATTGTTTCTTGAGCACCATCAGGTATAGCCCAAAAAGAAAACAAAAAAATGGCAACTTATTACTCCCTAATAATTTGAGATACTTAGTTATGGATGCAAGAAATAAAAAAAAAATTGGCAAAATTAATTTTTTCTTCTAAAAAAAGCATGGTAAATATCTATTTGTATGTGAATATTTTATAGCAATATATAGCTATTTTTCAAATTGAATCTTACTCTGTAGAGAAGGAAAAATTTTTAATAGCAACTAATTTTGTGTGGATCCAAATACTTTCATCCTGCAGACTTTTACGTATATTATATTGATTAGCTGAAATGATGAATAGAAAATTATTTTTATAAGTCAGCTTCTCAAATAAAATGTGTCATTATTTTATGACTTTGATTTTATTATTTTCGAAAGTACCCTCCTTATAATATCTGCTAGATTCACTAGGAAAGTTGACAAAGCAGCAGAGACCAGGAGCCTGAGATGGAGCCGAATTTAGCAGGTTTGGAACTGGCCTCACTTCATCATTTACTGAACTGTGCCCTTGAATTTGCCATTTCACATTTGCAGTGGTCTAAGAAGAAAGACAGTGAATAATCGTTGATGGCTACAGAGTCTTAAAAACCATAAAGTATTCCATTTATCAAAATGACCATTTTTAAAATTTAAATCTTTCTTTCAAATATAAATTCTGGGTAATAAAATACTCAGAAAGCCCTAACCAAAGTACTTTCTCAGTTTCTGCCCTCTACCCTGGTGGCCTGAATGGAATTGTGGCCTGTTTCTTCATTTTCTTTTTGCTTAATAGGATTATTCTTATGTGTCATCACAAACACTAGTGTTTTAACGTTGAGACACTACTGTCCATAAGGGGAATGATATAGAATTCAAGTTCTCGCTACTAATATTTCTACTACCATGCTCTCTTTTTCTCACACAGCTTCTTACATTGACATTTCTATAAAATGAGGGAACGCACTGAGTTGACTGCTAGCCAGTCTGTTTGCTGATAGTGGAATAGAGGATGTGGTGAAAATGTTCTTCCAGGAATATCTACAAGTTTGTTTAGTTCCCTCTTTCAGAAGCCTTGCATTAGAGTTTCTCTACCAAAGCAAAGAAAGAAGAGCTGTATTGCCAAAATAGAAGCTTCCACCCATCTCTATGCCTTATTCCAATTGGCTTTTGAATATTTATAAGTGAAATTGGGACTAAATCTGTGTTAATTTCTCTGTTGAATTAACCACAAACATCTCCACCATGTTTTTTATGTTAAAATAAAAACAGTTCAAATCAAATCGATCAAAAAATAGTCATAACAAAAAGATTTTAGAAAGCTCATTAATGAAGTACAGTGTTTATATATGAAATCATTAATGTTAATAAGAAAATGTCTTGGTATTTTTTATTCCATTGTTTAACTCTTACATTTTTAAATCTCTACACAGATGGTTCACAAGCACCAGCCAGACCTCCTAAACCACGGCCCCGAAGGACTGCACCAGAAATTCACCATAGGAAACCCCATGGGCCCGAAGCAGCATTGGAAAATGTCGACGCCAAAATTGCAAAACTCATGGGAGAGGGTTATGCCTTTGAAGAAGTAAAGAGAGCCTTAGAGATCGCCCAGAATAATGTCGAAGTGGCCCGGAGCATCCTCCGAGAATTTGCCTTTCCCCCTCCAGTCTCCCCACGTCTCAATCTATAGCAGCCAGGAACATCAGTACCAAAATACAAAGCAATCGTGGAATACGCCAGGAGTGTGGCAAACAGAGACGTGAGGTGGAATTCGAGAGCAACAGTGTCTCCTGCTCGCATGGTGTCTGGAGCAGGGAGGGTCTCGGGCGTGCTGCTTCCTGGAAGACCACTGCGTGCTCAGGATGTCAGCTGCTGGGCTTTCTGCTTTTTCTAGCCATACTTTTGAATCAGGGTTGAACTGACAAAAATAATTTAAAGACGTTTACTTCCCTTGAACTTTAAATCTGTGAAATGCTTTTTTCCTTGTTTACAAGTTGCAATGTTGCGGTTTTTTTTTTTTGTTTGTTTGTTCGTTTGGCATTTTGAGGGCTTTCTTTTGGGCTCGTTTGTTTTGGATCCCTGTACTGTGTTCCTGATGACCCTTTGGAGAGTGATCAGGTCTGCTGTGACATTTCTTGCCAGCTCTCTTGCTGGCCACGTCTATGGCTCATTCACATTTTCTTTTTGATCAACACCTCCCCTCCCACTTGGTTCCACCACCACTGCCCTGGTCCAGTTCCATTTCTCCTATTCCTAAGATGCTTTAAAGGTTCTGATTTTCAATGTATCAAACTAATGCAAAAAAAAAAAAAGTGTGGCCTTCACTACTGAGTCTTTTCTTTGGAAACCATCACTGTTGAGAGATGGGGAAAATCTGAATGTATAAAGCATTTTTTTGTGTCAATGAACTGCCTTTTATAAGGGGTTTTCATATCATATAAAAAAACTTCCCTCTTTAATGGAAGTTTTTTATCTTAATTTTTCATAACCTCTTATTTGTCATCCCAGAGGTGTTTAAGACTGTAAAAACAATTAAAATATCAGAAAGTAACTACTGCAAAGTTGGGAGAAATACCCTTGCACAGGACAATGCCATATTGAAGTTATATAATTAGGCCCCGATATTTATGCCTGCGTTAAACTGAGGCATGCTGAACAAGAGGGCCATCTTCCTGAAGTATATTAATAATTTTCCGATAAAATTGTGGTCATGCCTTTCCCAAAGTGGAAGAGAGTTAATTTCTGTTTGAATGATTGGATTACACTCTGGTACCTTACGGGTTTAGTAACAACTTCATACAATAGTGGAGACATCAAATCTTTGATGCACTGTTAAGTGCTAATGCTACTGTGGCGATGCTTTTTTGCAAAGTTCTTAATAACTTTTTCTCTGTGATCAAATTGAAGTTCATATTTAATTTGTAGATTCACTCACTTATTGGTCCACCTTGGTCCAGCCAATCAGGTAAAAGAAATTCTTATAGTTTTGCCTTTTTGGTTTGTTTTTTCAAAAAAACATATTATTTTAATAAACCCATAAATATTTATTGATCATCATTGATGTGCTCAATGCTTTTAGGCACTGTGTTTTTAAAGCACAACTGTTGCAAACTAACTCCAATATAATATTTTGTTATTCCTTTCTGCATAGTTGATGATAAAAGTCTCTCTGAATAACATATTCTGAAAGATTTCTACCAGGGCTTCAAAATTTTCAGACAATTTACCTTTTTTTCTTTACTAATAGCAAGTTAGTAGAGGAATGAGGCAAAAACAGATTTGGATAAAAGGTTTGCACTCAGAGGTTTTATTAATATAGATTAGCTAATAGGTTTGCACTTCCTTTGAAGTCAGTCTGATGGTATAACATGTATATAATAGTGGGCCTTTCTTCAGGAATTGAAAGGACATACTAAACATCCAGTAATTGAGTCAGAATCATGAGTCACCATGGTGACTTGAAGAAGAGAATGAGCACTCATTCCTCTGCAAAGTGGAATGTTTGGCTATCATTGTGTGGGGCACTAGTAAAATCAAGTTCTTGGATAGTTTGGGCTTCTGTTTTAATTTCTTTAGGTGAATCTGAGCAGATACATGTTCCTAGAGGGGATTATTTTTTTAATTTGCCATAGGTGCTCCTCCTGTGGGTAGGTATATAGGAATCCAGTTTTTTAGCTCTTTAAAAATTGTATCAGCTAATTCTCTATCGATCTGTGAACTCCCAGGTTATGACATCATGATTTTTCACGTGTTTCATCAGTTCGGATGTCACTTTGGATATTGTTGTTTCTTATGAAATGCTTACATAGGTGCAATCTAAAACCTAAATTATCCCTGGATAACATTGTTCTAATGTTATTAATACATTAGGGAATATGTAGAATATAAACATGAGAAAGCATGGTACAGTTTCATTCAAGCAACTTTAAATAATATGAAAATTTCCTGTACGAATTAGGACATAACAGTTTCTTTAGAAAGCATACTGGCCTCCATCAAAATCTCTCTACTTTTTGTTCATCAGCAGCCATCAGCTTTGTCATCAAAAATAAATGGGGGCTGGGTGGGATTGAAAACCAAGGTATGTACAGTGCTTAGAGCATCTGTTGAACATGCGACTGACACATGTTTTGTATCCTATACCATATGATACCCTCAGAGCACTGGTTGGGGCCTGGAAGCCCCCTGATTCGTCAGGCCCTGACATTGAACCACTGGCCCAGTTGGATAAGAATTGCCCATTGCGGCCCCAGACTGCTGCTTCAGAGCCCCCCAAGAATTGGATAAGAATTGCCCATTGCAGTCCCAGACCGTTGCTTCAGAGCCCTCCAAGAAAAAGGGGGAAAAAAAAGGAAAAAAAAGAAAAAGTGAGGAAGAAAGAAAGAAAGAATTTAAAATTTCAACAAAATAAAAAAGAAACAGGGAAAGATTCAATCAAACTGTCACTGTCACTGTCCTCCCATTGTTCATCGATTCGCTTGAGCGGGCCCAGTAACGTTGTGAGACTTGTTACTATGTTTGGCATATTGAATACATCATGGGTAGCTTGCCAGGCTCTGCCGTGCGAGCGAGATGCTCTAGGTAGCTTGCCAATACTCTGGGTAGCTTGCCGGGCTCTCCGAGAGGGTCGAAGGAATTGAACTTGGGTTGGTCATGTCGGCTGTGTGCAAGATAAATGCCCTACCTGCTGTGCTATAGCTGTAGCCCTTCAATCAAACACTCAAGAAAATTCCATTACTACCTATGATTTGTCAAAAAAAGGTTTCAGTTGAAAATATTCTATTAGGGCTGGAGAAATAGCACAGCAGGTTGCCTTGCACTAGCTGACCTGGGTTTGATTCTCAGCATCCCATATGGTCCCCTGAGCACCTCCAGGAGTAATTCCTGAGTGCAGAGCCAGGAATAGCCCCTGAACATCGCCAAATGTGATCCAAAATGCAAATATATATATATATGTATATATATATATATTTATAAAACTGGTCACCCATTTATGGTGAAAATAATCAAAACTTGGTTCCACTCTGATCTAAAAGTGACATGCCTTCCATTATCCAAATTTAGTAGTAAGATTATTTTTTAACTTACTCCACATTATAATCCATATGACTAAAACCCTGGCCATCATTAACCTATTTTCCCCGTCCTGCATTTCCTGAGGGTAAAAGTGCTTCTTCTCAGAGATAGGAAATTAATCTCCATATTTCCCACCTCAAGTTCTGTAATATTCTGGCCAAATTTTCTACATTTGAATCAGAGCAATGCTTATAGTTAACCTAAAATTTCTTCCACAGATGACCGTTAAACTTTCCTGTTCTTTTCGACCCTTGCCCACATTGCAGGTAGTCTTAATAATAGAGCCCTAATTTTAAAATTCAAGGGCCATTTGTTAATATATTTCACAAACAAGAACACTTGCAAATATTTCTTCATAATGTGAATTTTTAATTTTTCAGTTCCAGAAGCATTTCCTACAGTTCAGACATTCATTTTTTTCCTCAGATGTTCAACTTGAAGCTTTAATTTGCACTGAGTAATATGGTTTAAAAAATTTTTTTTTAAACTGAAAGATTTGGAAGCAAATTACAGTGTGTTTTCAACAATACAGGTACTGCCTGTTGACCTGGAATTTCAGTGTCTCTAGGAAAAGTTTCCAGAAATACAGCATTAGACAAAAATGTTTTCTTTGCAATTACTACTTTACGTTTTTTAATGCCTTTTTTAAAGTTATCAAATGTGGCAAAATAGTTATGTGTTCAATTAATTTATATTCATTTTTTCAATTATGGTTATTATGTAAACAAGTACTTTATCTGTTCTTTCAAGGTATTTTATAAAATGAATGTTAACAAAATTCAGGGTTGGTATTTTATTTTTCCAAAACAATGCAAGTATTTCTTTCAGAGGAGTTCTATGTTGTAATTTTCTTTATGTTCAAGTAAGATATATTTTACACAAAGTACTCATCCCAAATTATTTAACTTTAAGTTTCCAAGTAAGAAATACCATGTGTATTTTCATGTCATACCACATAGCTCTTCATTGGTAATAGTAACATCTGTTTTCAAATTTATTTTTCTGATTATTTTACTGCCCATTATATATATATATATATATGGGTATATATGTGTGTTACATACATATAAATATGTATGCGGATATATGAGTGAGAACACGAGATAGAAAATGTTGATGACATTGATTTTGTATTTAAAACATAGACTGCATTAATATTGGTATGAGCAAATCCTCTAAGCATAGTAATAATTATAACTTCAAAGTCCATACAGTTAAATGAGATACATACATTTAAAAAGTGGTAATGACAATGCAGTATATATTATCTCACTCCATACAATGCTTACAGTTATACCTAATGTTTTTAGGTCTTTACTATATGCAAGGAACTTAAAGGTTTTAATACTTCCAAAAGTCATGAGTCTTCTCGGACAATGGAAAGAAAGATATAATACAGTTATTTATATGATATGTGATAAAATTGAATCACATTTTGTTAGCCTAAAAGAGACAGCATGCTTTGTCACTAAGAAAGATCTTTAGAGGAATACCACACTTGAGTTAAAAAAAAAATTAGTTAAAGATGAAACGTAGTGAAACCTGGGAAACACAGGAGAAACTTGGAGATCTTGTTTCTCTCTTGTGGTAAAAGTCTGTGTGTGCCATTCTAATTTCCTGGGTATCATTAGATTAGGAGTCTGGTTGCTCCAGTTCAGAACTAGAAACCATGAAAATGTCGAGAGGAATTCAAGCCTGCTTTGGAGGAATTGGCGTATAAATGATGCTCAGGCAGCAGGCTAGAAGGAAGCTTCCCATTCGTGTCTCTTCGTACCCCTCTTTGGTTATCAAGGGAAATTTGGACTTTGTTCTTAATGACCTACTTTTGATTCATTTTTCTTCATTATTGACACTACACTCATTTGGATCTGAATTATCTAGGACTCCCTTAGAAATTTAAATTCTGTTATTTTTCTAGAAAGCTTTGGTGCCATACTGGACGAAAGTTTCTAAAATCCAAATCTGATGATGAAAGTTGCTAAAATCTCTATCTAAACCTCTTTCGTGACTCTACGATCGGTATTCATTGCTTCCATTCCTCTTTGTACTTAACTCTCATTACAGCCTTTCTGCTCCTCTGCTGAGTGTACTGTTGCCTAACTATGCTCCTTGTCCTTTGAGTATACTAGTTAGTCCTTATGAATATGCCTTTCCCTTCTTCCAAACTGGGCAACTGTTCCGTTTGAAATCCAGCTCGAGACTGCGAAGCGTTTCCTATCTTATCCTACCAGATGAGCTGAGCATATCATCTTTCATTCCTCTCTTAGCACTAATATTACAGTATGTGCCACGTACCTTTGCGATTACTTTATTCCTGAGAGTGGCCCCAACCAGAATGAACTTCTTTGGTAGAGGAAACATGTCTCATTTGTGTTCCAAGTCCTAAGATAAAGTGCAAAACCTAGTACACAAGTATTTCAAATAAAAATTACACCCTTATATAGCCAACAGTTAAAACAGTCCTGAGTCGAGTGTTGATTCTTCCAGTAACTGCCTCTGTAGTGGCCTCTCTTTTTTGCCCTGTTTTCTTCATTCATGAACTAGAAGTAAGCCAATTTACTAATGTGAATACATGAGATACCATCAATTCCTTCACTCGGAACTAAATTCAATTTTTTAAAAGATTCACAAAAAAAAATTTGAAAACACATTTTGGTACGGTTCCAACCCATAAGTAACTCAAGAGGATAAGAGAGTACTTCGTTCTTCCAAAATCTGAGATGAGAAATCAATCTATGTAATAATAACGACTTTAAAATTAACCATCTTGAACAAGAAGAGGTTCCTTGTGCTCCCTACAACAGAAAATAAATTAATTCAAGAAAGGATGGTGAAAGAACGTCACACCCTAGAGTGACAGAATCACCCCTTGCACATGTGACCAAAAGAGGATAAAATGAAAAGGACCCCAGGGACATTCACATTTCACTAAACATCAAGTATTGACTTGGAGAAGCACACTGACATAAGGTAGGCTACCATGTCTCAGATCTGCATCACACAGAGGAAGGAAAGCAACCTGTGCCCCAACCAACCAGATATCCCACCCAGCATGTTCTCCACAGAAGCTCAACCCATGCATGCCTCACCCCCGCTCTGCAACAGAGCAAATTCAAAAAAAGATTGTACCCACAGTAACTAATAGATGTTCCAAATGAAAAGGTAAAAATCCAGTAACAGAAAAAACCCTTTTACTCTAAATTAAGATAGCACCACCTGCTGGAAAAGTGAATGTAGTTCTTTTTATGTACTTAGATATATGTATAAAGTAAATATTTCTATATTAAATATATTACATACAAATATATATAAGAAGAAGAAAAAGCAGATTAATAGATAAAAAATTAACTGGGTAAATGAATCAAAGAGTAAACAAAAATTGATATCAGAAATAAGGTAGAAATTGAAGCTTAAATCAAAAAAGTTTCAGATATGAAAGAGCACAATATGTAAGATAAGTACATATGAAGCTAAGTAAACAGAATAGACCAAACCGAGGATCCAATCAGTGAACTTGAAGATATTAGGTGAAACTTGCTGGGGTAAAAAAAAATATGTTTTATATATGTATGTATACATATATGTATATAAAAGTATGAGTTCTATCTCATTCCATTAGGAAAATCACCATTTAAAAACGAGTATCCTAGAAGAAGAAAGTCATTGTATTAGAAAAACTCTTTAAAGAAATAGCAAAAATTCCTCAAACTTGGGTAAGGAACTAAATTATAGGTTGATGAAAAACATCAGACCATTTCAAATATGGGACCATTTCAAATAAGGGACAGTACAGGAAGTCAGTTACTTGCCTTATCTGTGGCAAGGCCTGATTTTAACCCTATCGTGACACTGCATGTGGTCTCCATACCAGCAGGGGTAACCCCTGAGCACAGAGCCAGGAGAAAACCCAGAGTAGTGCCAGGTGTCCAAAACACAAAAACAACATAAGTATTGGACTATTTAATTGTAAAGTAAATGTAAACACACCACAGTAAGCTGTCAAAAATTCAGGACAAAGCAATATTGATGGCAACTGAGAAAAAGGCACTTATAAAAAGTTCCATTATCTTTACTTCACCCGACTTATCAGCAGAAACCCTTAAAGACCAGTAAAGAATAGAATGACATTCAAAATATTCAGATAAAAGCAGCCAAGAATATAAACTCCTGTAATACTATTAATTTAGACATGTGGACAGAATAAACGCCTTCACAGACACACATAATGTAAAGGAATTTTAGGGTAGGTCTTCCTGCAAGAAATGCTGAAAAGAGCTTTCCTATATAAAATGAAGGGGGAAAAAAACAAGAATGCTAATAAAACTGAGCAAGGAAATAAATAGAACCAAAACGCTAAAGACAATATAGCAGTGGGATGCCCCACATATGCATAATCATTTTTAATGTAACTGGAGTGAACCCACCAATTAAGATGAAAAAAGGTTAATTTTAAAAAAGCAATAATCAAACATGTACTTGTTTACAAAAAAATTTACTTAAAGATCGAGTTTAAAACAAAAAACATCCAGAAACTTCTATACTTTAATAAAATTAGACTGTACCTACATCAAATAAGAATATACTTCCAATAAAAACATAGCCCTGAGAGACAGTACAGGGATTATCATGTTGGACTTGTATAAGGTTGATCATGGTACTGCATATGATTCCCAAGCACTGCTAGGCATTACTGACCTTGAGCACAAAAGTCAGGAATAGAAACCCGAGCACAACCAAGTGTGGCCCAAGCCCCAAGCCCGCCAACCCACCCCCAAGAAAAGATAGTTGGAAACAAAAATGGACATTATGTAAATGTTATCATCAAAGTACTAGGAAACTGAACTCAACAATATGTTAAGATAATCAAACATGAGCAAGCAGGATTCATTTCGGTTATGCAACAACATCTTAACATCAATAATGGTGATATATCACGAAAAGGAAATCAATAAAGGAAATCAATAATGGTGATATATCACAATTGTGACATTAACAAAAACAAAAAAAGGACAAAACTCAAATGATCTCTATAGTTTCAAAACAAGTAGTCGACAAGACTTAACAAAAAAAAATCCCTCAAGAAAACAGACATAGGTGACCAGAGCAATTGCCCAGTGGGTCGTGCATTTGTCTTACATGTGTCTAACCTGTCTGTCTGTTCTGTCGCTGGTACTCTGCATTGTCCCCTGAGCCCAGCCAGCAATGAGCCAGGAATAAGTCCTGGTAACAGAGTGGTGTTCCCCAAAAGACTCAAAATTAAAAATAAAAATAGAAGGAATATACCTCAACACATTAAAAATCATATATGACAAAGCCAGAGCCAACAGCAAATCTTCCTTTAAGATCAGGAGCATAACAAAAATGTCCACTCTCAGCACCACTAGTCAGTGCGTTATTGGAAATACAAGTGCAGTTAGACAAAAAGGAATTAGGTAATACAAGGGATAGAAGAGAAGTACAAATTTGAAAAGAGGAGGTAAAATTATCACTATTTTCTGATGGCATGCAATAGTTAGAAAATCACAAAGATTCTTAAATCTTTTTTTAATAGAACCACCATGAAATAATATAGTTACAAAGTTGTTCATGATTGAGTATTGGTCACACAATGTTCCAACACACATCCCTTTACCAGTGCACATTTCCCACCTACAATGTCCCCAGTTTTCCTCCCTCCCCTCCCACCCGCCAATACAACCTGCCTTTATGGCAGATATTTTTCTTCTCTCTCTCTCTCTCTCTCTCTCTCTCTCTCTCTCTCTCTCTCTCTCTCTTGCAATACTGTTACAGTAACATAAATCTTTTTAAAAATACTAGTCACATATAGTACAACAAGCATCAGTAGTAATCCCAGAGCACAGAGGGGTGTGGTCCAAAAAACAAACTAAATAAATAAATAAAAAGAAAGAAAAGAAAAGAAAAGAAACCCGAGCATCTTATGACACCTCTCCCCCCCAAAAAATAGTAGTAACTGGATTAAAGACTTGAATTTAGTAAAGCATAATAAATCATGCCATATAATACACGGGGAAAAAACACTTTTTCTTCACAAAAGTCTCAGAGATGTGATGGATTATACCTTCTATAGCAAGGGGGGAAAGGAACAATAAACATATAAAAAAATCTACAAAGTTTCTGCACAGTAAAAGAAACATATCAAAATTAAAAACATTCCACTGAATGGGTGAGGGTATTTCTACATAGTACATCCAACAATGGGTTAGTATCTCTAAAACCTACCCAAAACACCGAAACTACTTCATAATTACAATAAAAACATTTTTACAAAGTTTGAACAGAGGCTCACAACAGATACTCAACTAAGACACACAGATACCAACAAGGCATATGAAATGATGCTCATCAGCTTTAATTAGGAAAATGGAAATAGATATTACCTGATATCTAAAATAGGGAGAAAGGGCTGAAAAGTTTAAGAGCACCCCCAGAATGACCACCAATTGGGAGCTCTTTGGCACTATTGCAGCAACATGGGAAGATGTTGTCACTGACAATATTGACGAAGAATACGATGGACTGGTTCAGCACCTCCATTGTGCGAGGAACACCAAGAGAGATAGCCACAAAAAAAAAAAAAACGCCTGTCTTCGAAAGAAAAATCTCGAGCTCATTTGCCAACGTGGCTTGGTGCAAGCCTCAGGCAACCGCAAGCGAACTTCTGAGCTCACAACACAGAGAAGCGATCAAGGAAGACCTCAAAGAGAGAAGAGCAGCAGTGCTGGCCGATGTGGCAGAAGCAGGGAAAAGTATTCGCAATACCCTCCTGTCCTTCGCCAACTACAAGACCAGGATGACTGCCCTCTGACATCCTGATGGATCTATCACATCTTCCAGAAGGGCAACAGAGAAGATTATTCATGACTTCTACCCAGATCTCTTCAATAGCTATGTCCACCTGCCCACATACCAAATTCTGCAGGATGGATATTTCATTCCCAGTGTTCTCCCTTCCAAAATCTGACACGCCCTTTCCTCAGTGAAGAAGTGAAGAGCACCCGGCCCAGACAAGGTCAGATCCAAACAACTGAAGAACCTGCCATCAGTACTCATCAATACACTGGCTCGGCTCTTCAGATGCTACCTATTGAATGCAAGGTTCTGACCCAAAGGAAAACCAGCAGGACTGTTCTTTCTACTGTACAAAAAGGGAGACATCCATGACATTGGCAACTATCGCCTGATCTGCCTGTTGTCTGTCCTCACAAGCTGTTCAGTCAAGTCATCCTGAATAGGATTATCAGAACACTAGATGAAGGAAAACCATGCAAGCAAGCCAGGTTCCAAAAAGGATTCAGCATGATCTACAATATCCACATGGTAACCAAATTCATTGAGGTTTCTCAGGAGTTCAAGATACCGCTCTGTCTAACATTCATTGATTTAAAGAAGGCCTTTGACTCTGTTGAGACTGAAGCGGTCATTGAAGCCCTAGCCAAACAGGGTGTTCAAACTCAATACATCAGGAACCTCCATGAGATGTGTTGCGGATTCACTATCAGAATCTCACCATTCTACAAGGAGGTGATCATTGATGTCAAGAGAGAGATTTGGCAGGGTGATACCATTTCACCGAAACTCTTTAGTGCCACCCTTGAGAACGTCATGAGATGACTGGGATGGGAAGGAATGGGAGTGAAGATAGACGGTCAGCAGCTGCACCATCTCCGTTTCGCTGATGACATTGTTCTAATAATACCAAACATTAGCCAAGCAGCACAAATGCTGTCTTCTACCGTGAGTGTAGAAAGGTCAGACTACAGCTGAATCTCACAAAAACAATGTTTATGAGAAATGGACTCATTCCTGACGTTACATTCGCTCTCAACAAAATGAACATCTCTGAATGCAGCAGTTATGTGTACCTAGGTCGAGAAGTCAACATAACGAATGACCTGGCACCTGAATTGCGCAGGAGGAAGAGAGTAGCTTGGAATGCCTTCAAGAGCATTGAAGAAATAGCTAAGAGGATGAAGAACCTCCAGCTCTGGACACATCTCTTTGATTCTACTGTTCTTCCTGGATTAACATATGCCTCAGAGACCTGGGCCCTACAAAAACAGGATGAGAATGCTATTTGGATCTCCAAAGAGGAATCGTAAGAGCTATGCTTGGAGTATCACGTTCACTCAAGTGAGAGAAAGAATCTGGAGTTCTGGCCTTCATCGATGATCGAAAATCATGGACGCTATCTCACTTGCCAAAGGCGTGGAAAATCAAATGGGCTGGACACATAATGCGATTTGGAGATGACCGCTGGACTATAGCGGTAACCGACTGGATTCCACTGGATGTCAAAAGGTCGCGTGGCTGCACACCTACGAGATGGTCAGACTTCTTCGTCAAGACCCCGAATGATCGGTTTGAGGCTCTTCATGTTCCTGGAGCAAGCAGACACCACTGGGCTACACTAGCATAAGACAGGGACAAATGGAGACATCACTAGCGCCCGCTCGAGCAAATCAATGAGTAAAGGGATGTCAAGAGATCAAGTGATCTAAAATAGCATAGATATCATCTGATACTATAAGATGGCTTATCCAAAAATAAATAAATGTCAGAGAGATGTGGACAGCACACTGTTAGTATTAATGTAAATTGAGGGAGTCACTATGAAAAGGAACACCAAAGATTTCAATAACTTAAAAATAGAAACCCCATTTGATTCAGTTTATCCCACTTGAGAGTATTTACTCAAAATACACAAAAGCATAATTTTAACAACATAATATTCACTCCCCTGTTGATTGCAGCATTACTCACAATAAGTCAAGAACTGGAACAGACCAACTCTCCTCCAACTCATTGATGGACATAAATATGGAATAAATATCCATTGAAATAGTACTCAAATATCTTCTGGAACATATCTAATCTGTCATTTGCAACATAGATGAACTTAGAGGGTATTAATGCTTACTGAAATCTTTCAGATGAAAAAGGATAATTATAATATGATTCACGTTTATGTGGCATATAGAGAAAAAGAATGAACAGGTAAACTTTCAAACTATTAGATCAATGAGAAGTTACAAGAATGGAAAGGGAATCAGGGAATATGTATTTGTATGTGGCGGGGGGTGGGGGTGGGGTGAGAGTGGGGAATATGTTGAAGATGTTGAAGGTATTGGAGAGAATTGAAATTTCAATGGTAAACAAATATAAGTCAAAAAGATGTTACAATGGGGGGGGGGCTTGACTGGCCCACATTCAACCCTGGATCAATCTGGAGCACCACATATGGTCCCCTAAGCACCTCCAGGAGTGATGTCTGAGCACAGCAGACTGACGACCAAATAAATCTCCCCTACAATTTATATATACATATATATGTATATATATGGTGAGGCACATGTGTGTATACATATATATGTATATACATATCCATATTTGATTTTCAATGATAAACATCTGAAATGTGTTATAACACAATATTATTTCAATGAAAAATGTTACATATTTTGAGATGTAAATAGTACAGTGGTTACAGTGTGTGTCTTGTCTGTGGCAAGCCCGAATTTGATCTCTGGTACAGTATTGTCCTCTGAGCATCATGGTTTGCTTCCCCAGGGAACCCTAAGCCCCATCGAGTGGCCAGGTAGTCCCTGACACTCAGACCCTGGCATGGAACTGCTGGTTCAGTTTGCTGAGAATCCTTGGGAGTGACACCCAGGCTCAGTACCATCTAGGAATACCCACCCAAATCACTTGTTCATATATATGTATATTTTTCACTCCTTTGGAGGCCATACCTAGTAGTACTCAATGATTCCTCCCGGCTTTGTGCTTAGGGATGACTTTTAGTGTAGTTTGGAGGGGCATACGTAGTGCTGGGAATTAGCTCAGCCTCATGCAGCGCAATCACCCTAACCACTGTGCTGTCTCTCTGGACCTTTATTCTAAAAAAGTATTAAAAATAAAAGATCAAGTTGATGTTTATCGTCTGGGAAAGGAGATGTAAATTATTACAAGGGATCAATTTAATGGTGAAGACAGAACTGAACTTTTAGTGGTCATGTGATTATGGTATGTATTGATTCATGATGAGCACAATGAGTATGCTCAAATGTATGTCACGATCACGACCACCCTGTTGTTCGTCGATTGCCTCGAGCAGGTGCCAGTAACGTCTTCTTCGTCCTAGCCCTGAGATTTTTTTTTTTTAAAGTGCCATATTCAAGGCTTTTTCAGGGTTAGGAGAATGAGACCCATCATTGTTACTGGTATTTGGCATATTGGGTATACCACGGGGAGTTTGCCAGACTCTGCCGTGTGGGCATGTTACATTTGGTAGCCTGCCAGTTTGACCAAATTAGGAATGAGATGATAAGATGTCACTTCCGGGACCTGAGTGTGATGATCTCTGGATCCTGGCCGTTGTTGGAGTTACACGGCAGTTGGTGGGTGTAACTGTCTAGTTACTGGCAGGTCCAGTCCCAAACTGTGCAGGCTTGGAGATCTCAGCCCCGGGTCCCACACACCTGGGTTCCTCTGTCAGTTCTTATATGCGTGAGGCTCATCCAAGTGTGTGGAGAGTGCTCCCAGCATGGTCTTGGCTGGGCCTCGGTGGTCTTCAGCTGTATGTAATGTCTAAAAAAATTGACCTCAATTTTTTTAATTTAAAAAAGTCTACAAACAAAAAAAATATAGGTGACCAGATAAAAGAAAATGAGCACTCAAATATAGTGATTGGTGGGAAGTGGGGGATCCACTTGACTATGATGGCTTCATATAAGGTTCTGAGTGCACAGTATAAGTAACTGAAAACAAAAATCGTTTTATATGGATATATGGTTTCTTGGTCTTAAAAAAAAAGTAAAGCAGAATATCTTCCCTCGAGGGTGTTTCTCTGAGAAAATTGGCTGGACAGATCCGTTTTCCTTCTCTGGAAACACTCCCTGCCTGGCAAGCTCAGTGCATCTCACCCTCCAAGTTGCACACGTGGTTACCCATTCAGTATCTTCAGCTGAGACACTCTCCTGTTTGTCACACACCTGTCCCTGTTCAGATCTCAACCACAATTCTCCTCCTTCAGTACAGATGTTCCTTCTGCCCCAGTAAACTACTAAAAGCTCATTTGTTTGTTGTTTATGTAGTAAATACGTGGGATAGGAAATAAAACATCTGGCACAATCTTACCAAAAATATCAGTGACTATGCTGAAATTATTCTCAATAGGAACTGTATATTTCCCAGAAGAAATGTTCCAACGTAAGATACAAAATATCTTTGCAGAAAATTAAACTTAACACAAGTACCTTATACACTAGGCCATCAGACATGAATCAAAAACAGCTGTACCAAGGCACCTATTTGTATAAATGTTTAATCAAGAGCAAAGCATAATAGCATTTATCTTTAGTTTCTTACAAAATAAGGGAGACTATTTGGTCAAAAGCATGACTCATGTATCTCAATTGAGCTTATTAATCAGTGGTAACATAGTTAAACATTTGCATAGCACTTTGAATTTAGGAAAATTTTATATTTTGTTTTCAAAATTGTATTTTCTGAGATATTCACAAAATATGCAGATTGCACTTGGTATTTTCCTTTTGCACATAAAAAATATATAGGAGCCAGAAAGCAAGTGTTGGGTCACTCAACAAAAGAAAGTTACTATAATAATAATCCACCAATTTGTCCCATTTTATGTGATAGTTATTTAAAATTATTAAAATAATTAAGCCAGATCTAAGCAATATCAATTTGAACAATAAAGAAAATTTAAAATAATCAAGTGATTTTCACCGATTATCATCACTGAAAATTCAGTAGGAGTGAATTAGAAAAACATGCTTTCTTACTGACATTTTTTTAATTAAGAATGGCTTGGTAATTAATTTCTCAACACTATCATGCAAAGTAAACAGAATCATGTTGAAACAGAACTATAAATACAAATTCTGTAAAATTATTAGCAATGTGAAATGTACACAAACTTATCATTCTGCATTTCAAAATAGCTTAATACGATAGGTTCTTTCAGTGGACCATTTAATTTAAAAATATTTTTATTTTAGACACCATGATTTACAATTCTGTTACTGATATGCTTTTGTGCATATAAAGTCCCCGCACCATGGTCTCCACCAGAGTATTCTCTTCCTTCTATTATTGTCTCAGGGCCCTCAACACCCTCTTGCAACCCCCAACCTGCCCCAAGCTCCCAAACTCAGCTCTATAGACCAGTTATGAGGATTTATTGTTTTGGTCATAGTTATTCCCTTAGGCTGGAGAAATAGCACAGCCGGTAAGGCATTTGCCTTGCACGCGGCCCAGCAGGGCTTGATTCCTCCATCTCTCTCGGAGAGCCTGACAAGCTACCAAGAGTATCCCGCCCACATGGCAAAGCCTGGCAAGCTCCCTGTGGCGTATTTGATATGCCAAAAACAGTAACAACAAGTCTCACAGTGGAGACATTAATGGTGCCCGCTCGAGCAAATCGATGAACAACTGGAGGACAGTGCAGGACCAGTGCAGTGCAGGACAGTTATTCCCTTACTATGTTTCCTATCGCCCATATATGAGAGTGTTCATTCTATGCCTGTCCCTTTTCTTCTGACTAACTTCACACAGTATGATACTCTCCAGATGCATCAACACATACAGCGGCAAATTACATGATATTGTCTTTTATTACTCAGCTATCCATTTTAACGTACACAGATAACTTTTTTTAAATTAATTTGCTATGTTTTAAAATGAAGAAAAACACATTACATCCTGCCATTTCTCAGCAAAGAGCAGTTACTTGCTTGATCCAGTAAAAATCCAATAAACAGGAAATGGGTATAAATACTCTCACAGGCCAAATCAAAACACATCTGTTTCATTTGTGAAACTCCTATATGTAACACAGAAGTACTTGTGGCCATTATACTAATCATGCCAAAGAGGCTTTATACTCACCACATTAAGAACAATGCAAAATTCAGCTTGGAGGAATAATGTGAATACACTTTGCTTTCACATTAAAGGCGTGAAAGGACACTTACATTACCATCACGACTTTAGAAACTCATGAAGACCAACCGCCTTGCTTTCCTCTCTAAGATCCACTGTCCTGTCATCATATGATTATCAATCCTTTTTTTATATTAACCTCTAAATTTTAACTTAGACTTGTAGATGACAAGAGTACCAGTTTCCTTTTGAAGATTGCCCACTGCCATTCCACTTGGAAAACGTAGGTATATTCAGACTTTACACTCTGGATTAAAATACGTTTAGATGTCTATAAGACTAAAGCTTCAAGTTCCACAGGAAATGGCCAGGGTGTTTGGTAAAACATTACAGATAAAATGCTGAACCACAGAAAAGATTAAATAATGCTTAGGCTCTACCGGACTTTATAGTCTTTAAATTCTAGCATCAGAAGATTATACTTCATGCCTAAATTTCTTCACCTAGAAAGGATGTATATTGAGTGTGAAAAGCCACAGCTGAGTTTAAAAGGTTTTTAAATGGATTTGTTGAGTTCCTCTACATTTGAAAAGATTCTTATTGCTACATTTCTTATATTTTTATAAAGGAAGCAAAACTCTCATTATTTATAGAGTTGTATTTTTCTACTACCTATAATGGTGTGCTACTTCATATAACTCAATCTCATACTATTTCTTAGATAAAGTTCCCATTTTAGTGGTAAGAAAAATCCCAAAAATGGTTTTTGCTCTTAATATCGTTCACCCATAACTTCAGAAGTCATTTAGTCATATTATTTTATAGTTTGGCACTATTAATTTCTTTATATTAAATCAGGAAAGATGAGCTATTCATTTAGATGATTAGGCAAAGAAAGACTCAACAGCTCACCCTACTCAACTTTTGACCTCATTGCTTTGTCCTTGTTATCTTAGAAGATATGCACACCATGTGCAATCCAGACCCAAGTTTGCCTGGATTTCTAAGAGCTGTTTGCTGTTCTGGGTTATTTCATAACATTCTTTTCAACTCTACAGGGGAAATTCAAAGTATTCACAATATTTTTTTAGTTATATAAATTGAAAGCAAAGACATATTCATTGCAAGGATATCCAACAGTCTGGACCTGTGCAAATGTTTTAGTGCATAATTTTAACACAATTAAGGTTCCCTGAGGTTAAAATATATATTTTAGTCTACTAATTTTTATCAAAAAACAATATTCAAACTAGTTCAAACTAAGATTACGACATGGTGCTGTTTATATTCTCATGCTACTTTTTGCAAGTGCACTTTCTTCTGTGGGGTGCCTCTTAGGCAAATCAACACTCAAAAATATCTAGTTTAGGGAGTAGCGAAGGGTAGCAAGTATTCAAGAGTTCAATAAAATTCCACATTAAATATTATTCTTGACAAACTTTAATATTTTTCTTATTAAAGAATCATTATAAATGATCTCTTCTTTTATTATGCCATTCATTCTGTGTATTGAGGAAATGATGTATAGTCTGAAATCGATTTAACAGAAAGGTATTCTGCAAATTTAGCTGTGTCATCATTAAGGATTCTTCACTTGAGAATAACAGATAATTGAATGGTTTATGACCTAGTTTCTTCATCCACACGGAAAAATAATAGTATTGTCTCTCATTTATTTAAAGAATTTACAATTAAATAACCAATATCTTGAAATTTTCTGGAAGATTATTCAAAATTAATCAATGACCTATATTTAAAGATACAGTGCATCATCTACTATATGTGAGTGTGCAAATGTCTGTCTAGTGACTCTTTTTTTACAATGAGGAAAGAAGGCAGAGTCAGATCCTCATTTCAGACACCCTGCACTTCCCCTCAAATCAGCATGCATCAAATCTGCTTTTTAGTCAGTGTTAAAATTGTGGCAGCCTGCTGTGCTGCCATCTTGACACAGCAATTGCAGTGCAAGATACAAGGTATTAGTATCAATCTCTAGATTCTGAACTCAGTGACAATCCCCCGTCCCAACATACACACCCAAGGGAAGTAAATCAGAGGAAAAATAAGGAAAAAGAAGGGAACGACTGCACACATAGAAAAGAAGCATGTGAATAAGAGGAAACAATAAAATAGAGCTCGGAGGATTGAATAAAGACAGTAAAGAGACAGGGAAAATATAGCACCAAAATCTCACTTCCGACTCGCATTTTATTTCCAGCAGACACATCTGGAAGATATCGCTTATTAGATCAGCATTAATAAATAAAGCTTAACAAAACTAGGCAAGTAGGTTGTGGATCTGCAGTATATATTTTGCAACTAGAGATCTGAGATGATAGTAGAAGTGTCAAGTAAAATAAGGTAAAGCTTTACAAGGTCAATTGTGAATAATGTCAATTCTTCCCATTTAATTCAGCACACACTAATTTTCTACTGTGTTTCAAGTTATATAAAATAGTGGGATTAGATAGTCTTTCAAGAACTTCAGGGTTTGATATGTGGTTGAAAACAGTGAATGCTAATTAGAAGGGATGTACCTAATATCTACTTAGGGTGTGAACAAACACTTTCCTATTACCAACAATGAATCGGAGGCTGTGTGCTCAGTTATCCTCATCCAGATTCACAATGCAAGAGGTACTTAATAGTACTTTTTATTTTTTTGACAACACTTCACGCTCTGGAATTTTCTCCTTCTCAGTGCCCATGTTCAATAACATTCTGGAAATTTTTACAACATCAATTTTTTCTTTTAGCTAAATAAAGAAAACTGTAATGCATACGGTGCATATGGTTTAGGAATAAAGATGAATTTGGAATCAAGAAAAATATGGTCAAATCACTGGGCTGCATCCCACTTTCTTTCTCTTTATGACTTTTGATAAGTAATGCATTCCAGGTAGTATCTCTAAAGGCAACAATTGTATTTCCTTCATAGCATTGTTGAAATGATTCAATGAGCATAAACACTTAAAATGTGACCTATTATTTTTTTTATTTGGGGGTTTTTAGTGGTTTGCAAGAGCTACTATAGCAAAATGCCACAAATGGGTGTCTCAACAGGAGAAATGTGTTTAATATAAGCACTAGGAACAGATGTCCAAGATCAACGTGCCCTGAAGACCCCTTTGTCTTTCTGCCTGTATATGATACTTTAAAGTAGCACCCACTTTTGCCTCTCTATCAACTCTTGCCTTCATATCCTGGCATCTATTCCTGATTCTTAAAATTTCCTCCTTTTTAAAAATTGCTTAGTTGCTTTTTGCTTTTGTTTGCTTTTTTTTTAGGTTTTGGGATCATAATTAATGGTAATCAGGACTTACTCCTGGGTCTGAACTCAAGAATCATTCCTGGCTGGCTGTTTTTTTTTTTTATTTTTTTATTTTTTTATAATTTATTTATTTATTGAATCACTGTGGGAAAAGTTACAGAGCTTTCGGGTTTAGGTCTCAGTCATGTAGATACCAAACACATTTCCCTTTACCAATACTCATTTTTAACCCCAAACCCCAATAGACCCCCACCTCCCACCCCTCCCAATTCTTGTGAGGCAGATGAGTTCTAGTTAATACTCTATCTACTTTGACTAGATAGATTATTTCGATAGAAGATGCACAATTATTGTTTAGAGTTTACGACCCACCCCCCACAATCAGACATGCTGAAACAGCGTTGTGAAATGATTTGCTTTCTACAACTTGGTTTAAGAATAAAATGATGAATTTCTGCTATTTTACTTATTGACCCTGGAAGAATTTCTATTAAAAGTTAGCTAGTTAAGAGATTGGTTTCTGTGCCCTGGAGTCGTGGCCGTGCCGGAGAGCCGCTCGTGGGGGGCAGCTGGCGACCTCGGTGGGGCGTGGGGGACAGCCCACAAAGCCCCCCTTCCCATGAGGCCCCCGCCGCTCCCCCGAGCCCGGCTCAAACCCGCTTTCCACAAGGCTCCCGTGCGGCCGCCATCTTTCTTTCCAGAGAGGAGCGGGCGGGCTGGTCAACGCCCTTCCCCCTCCGGGCAGGCTTGGTGGCGCGGATCAACACAAGTCCATTTGCTTTTCTGCTCCAAGCGGCTGGTTCTCTGTGCTAAGTCCTTGTGCCTCCGGGGCCGTGGCCATGCCGGAGAGCCGCTCGTGGGGGGCAGCTGGCGACCTCGGTGGGGCGTGGGGGACGGCCCACAAAGTCCCCCTTCCCATGAGGTCCCTGCTGCTCCCGGGCTGGCTGGTTTTAAGGGACTACTTGTGATGACAGGGATCGAACCAAGGTTGGCCTCATCTAAGGCAAGCATGAGGTCCACTGCATAAACACTCTGACCTCAAGTTTCCTTTTCTAATTATAATATCAGCCAGATTGAGACAGGACTCACACTTAGGAAGCCATTTCCATCTTAATCACCTTTTTAAAGGGCCTGTCTCAAATAGAGTCACTTTCAGAGTGATGAAGCGACCTGGGTGACACTTCAACATATGAATTCAAAAAATGTATCTATGCGCTTATATTTTCACTCTCCCTTCCCTTTGCTGTTGCTATTACTTTTGCTGTTGCTATTTAAGGGGGTTGCATACACTTGGTTGAGATATGCACTGGGGTCACACATCTGGCCATGTGAGAACTGCACCATGGGGGATCCAACTCATACTTTGTGCCTACAGGACAGGGACATTTAGCTACTGAGACCATCCCCTGGTCTCAGGAATACAGTTTGGTTCATACAGAGGTTATGGCACATTTAGAATCTACACACGCAACAGATGCCACTTAGAGATGTCTGTTATCCTGTATTTTGCCGTGAATATATTTCTGTGTATATTTCTAGAAGATGTATACAATTTCAAGAGTATGTATAAATTTGCCTATACTCTTCCATGTGCCACACCAATCTATAGTATCTTCCCTTACAGTAATAACTACTATTTTGACTTCTAGCAAGATAAATTTTGCCTGTCCTTGAATTTCATATAAATCTAATCATACTGTGTGTTCTCCTTGGGATCTGATATCTTTAGCTGAACAATACATCTACAGAATCTGCCCATATGGGTCTCGTTATGGTAGCTTGTTCCTTTTTAAAACTATGATTGAATATATTATAATTTATTTTTTCATTCATCCAGTGAAAGATATTAGGTTTTTTTTTCCTTGGAGGTATTATGAATAATGCTCTTAATGAACATATGCATTCATTTCTCTTAAATAAAGTTGGTCATTTAAGCACAGCGGGTAGGGCGTTCGCCTTACAAGCGGCCAACATGGCTGACCCGAGTTCGATTCCTCCGCCCCTCTTGGAGAGCCCGGCAAGCTACCGAGAGTATTGGATATGCCAGACACAGTAACAACAAAGTCTCCAATGGAGACGTTACTGGGCCCGCTCGAGCAAATCGACGATCAACGGGAGGGCCTTTACCTTTAAACATATATATATTTTTATTTTTTTATTTTAATGAATCAATGTGAGATACATTCACAGACTTACAGACTTTCATGATTGCATTTCAGTCAAACAATTTTCAAGTACCCATCCCCCCACCAGTGCCCATTCTCCACCACCAATGTTCCCAGTATCCCTTCCCCCACCACCACCCTTTCCCACCTCCTGCCTCTGTGGCAGGCACAATCCCTCTTACTCTCTCTGTCTTCTTGGGTGTTATAAACACATATTTCTTTTTTTTTTTTTGTAACATGGAAGTTTATTGATTCCAAATAATATTTACTCCTGGGCATCTATCATATTTACCTGACTTAAACCTCAGTTGTCCTTACTTCCTAACACCCCCAAAAGGAGGGTCCCAATGAAGGGACTGGATGGACCCAGGGCAAGCTGTAAGCTACCCTAGCATCAGAAGGGGACAAGCTAAGCACCATAAGTACAAAAAGAGCATGGTTGTGGGACAAACTCTGTCATGACCCAAAAAGAAGTAGCTGAATAAGGACTCTGCTGGGGTTAGGAAACACTAACCTGGCCTGAGGATTATGGTCTGGAATATATAGTGAGATGTCCCCAGGAAGAGCCACCCTTTAAGCTTAATATATCTCTTACTTTGTTCATACAAAATGACTAGAAATATTTTAAGAAATAATTTTTTTTATATTAGTGAAACACCATGAGGTACAGTTGTAGATTTACAAATTTTTGTGCTTGGATCTCGGTCATACCACGATCAAATACCCATCACTCCACCAGTGCCCATTTTCCACCACCAGGATAATATCCCTCCCCCCCATCCCCCCATCCCCCCATCCCCCCCTGCCACTGTGGCAGGGCATTCCCTTTTGTTCTCTCTCTCCTTTTGGGTGTTGTTATCAGCAAAAGAGGCATTGAGTGGCTAACATGTTCAGTCCAGTCTACTTTCAACCTGCATCTCCCCTCCTGGGAGTATCCTCCAAACACCCTCCACTTGGTGTTCCCCTTTCTATCTGAATTGTCCTTTCCCCTAGAATACCCGGCTAGCCTCTAAGTTATGGAGTAATTCTCCTGGTGTTGCTCTCAGCTATTCTTGGGTATTAATCTCATATTTTATTATTTTATATCCCCCAGATGAATGCAATCTTTCTATGTCTATCTCTCTCTTTCTGACTCATTTCGCTTAGCATGATACTTTCCATATTGTACCACTTGTATGTAAAGTTCATGACTTCATCTTTTCTAAGAGCTACATAGTACTCCATTGTGTAGATGTACCAAAGTTTCTTTAACCAGTCATCTCTTCTTGGGCACTCAGGTCTCTTCCAGTTTCTGGCTACTGTAAAGAGTGCTGCAATGAACAAACAAGTGCAGATGTCACTTCGGCTACACATTTTTGCCTCTCTGGGATATATTCCCAGGAGTGGTATTGCTGGGTCAAATGGGAGCTCAATTTCTAATTTTTTGAGGAACGTCCATACTGTTTTCCAAAAGGGCTGAACCAGTCGGCATTCCCACCAACAGTGAAGGAGTGTCCCTTTCTCGCCACATCCGCGCCAGCAACGGTTGTTTTTGTTCTTTTGAATGTGGGCCAGTCTCTGAGGTGTGAGATGGTATCTCATTGTGGTTTTGATCTGCATCTCCCTGATGATTAATGATGTAGAGCATTTTCTCATGTGCTTTTTTGCCATTCGGATTTCTTCTTTGAGAAAGTTTCTGTTCATTTCATTGCCCCATTTTTGGATGGGGTTGGATGTTTTCTTCTTGTGGAGTTTAACCAGTATTTTGTATATCCTGGATATCAACCCCTTGTCAGATGTGTATTCGGTGAATATCCTTTCCCATTCTGTAGACTGTCTTTGTATTTTGGTCACTGTTTCTTTGGAGGTGCAGAAGCTTCTTAGTTTAAGATAGTCCCATTTATCTATCTCTGTTTTCACTTGCTCGGCCAGTGGCGTGGCATCTTTGAAGATATCATTAGCTTCAATGTCATGGAGGGTTTTGCCAATTTTATCTTCAATGTACCTTATGGTTTCTGGTCTGATGTTGAGGTCTTTAATCCATTTTGATCTTACTTTTGTACATGGTGTTAGGCAGAGTTCTGAGCCTATTTTTTTGCATGTAGCCGTCCAGTGATGCCAACACAATTTATTAAAGAGGCTTTCCTTACTCCACTTCACATTACTTGCACCTTTATCAAAGATTAGATGAGCATATGATTGAGGAGAGATGTCAGTGTATTCAACCCTGTTCCATTGGTCTGCAGTTCTGCCTTTGTTCCAGTACCATGCTGTTTTAATTATTACTGCTTTGTAGTACAGTTTGAAGTTCGGGAGGTTGATTCCTCCCATTTTCTTTTTCCCAAGAATTGCTTTAGCTATTCGTGGGGGCTTATTGTTCCATATAAATTTCAGGAGTGTTTGCTCCATTTCTTTGAAGAATGTCATGGGTATCCTTATAGAGATTGCATTGAATTTATACAATGCTTTCGGTAGTATTGCCATTTTGACAATGTTAAGTCTCCCGACCCATGAGCAGGGGATATCTTTCCATTTCCTCATGTCCTCTTTTATTTCCTGAAGTAGCGTTTTGTAGTTTTCTTTTTACAGGTCCTTTACTTCCTTAGTTAAGCTGATTCCTAGGTACTTGATTTTCTGGGGCACAATTGTGAACGGGATTGTTTTTTTCATGTTGCTTTCTTCTCTCTCACTGTTTGCGTACAGGAAAGCCATGGACTTTTGGGTATTGATTTTATAACCTGCAACTTTACTATACGAGTCTATTGTTTCTAGGAGTTTTTTTGGTGGAAGTTATTGGGTTCTCTAAGTAGAGTATCATATCATCTGCGAATAGTGAGAGCTTGATTTCTTCCTTTCCTACCTGAATGCCCTTAATATCTTTTTCCTGCCTAATCGCTATTGCAAGTACTTCCAGTACTATATTGAACAGCAGTGGAGAGAGTGGGCATCCCTGTCTCGTCCCTGATCTTAGAGGGAAGGCTCTCAGTTTTTCCCCATTGAGGATGATGCTTGCTGTAGGCTTGTGGTAGATGGCTTTAATTATGTTGAGGAAGGTCCCCTCTATACCCATTTTGGCTAGGGTTTTCATCATAAAGGGGTGCTGGATCTTATCAAATGCTTTCTCTGCATCTATTGATATGATCATATGCTTTTTATCTTTTCTTTTGTTGATATGGTGGATTATGTTGATTGATTTCCGAATGTTAAACCATCCTTGCATCCCTGGGATGAATCCTACTTGGTCATGGTGTATGATCTTTTTGATGAGTAGTTGGATTCTATTTGCTAGTAGTTTGTTGAGGATCTTTGCATCTGTGTTCATCAGGGATATCGGCCTGTAATTCTCTTTCTTTGTGGTATCTCTGTCTGCTTTTGGTATCAGTGTGATATTTGCTTCGTAGAAACTGTTCGGAAGTGTTTTTGATATTTCAATTTCGTGGAAAAGCTTAAAGAGCATCGGGAGTAAGTCCTCTTTAAAGATTTGGAAGAATTCACTAGTGAATCCATCCGGGCCAGGACTTTTGCGCTTGGGGAGACTTTTTATTACCATTTCATTTTCCTTGATGGTGATAGGTCTGTTCAGGTATTCCAGGTCTTCTTGGTTCAGCCTTGGGAGTCTGTAGGAGTCTAGGAATTTATCCATTTCCTCGAGGTTTTGATGTTCCGTGGCATAAAGCTTTTCAAAGTACTCCCTGAGGATCCTCTGAATTTCTGTGGTTTCTGTTGTAATGACCCCCTTTTCATTTCTGATTCGGTTTATTAGGGTTTTCTCTCTCCCTTTCTTTGTGAGTTTTGCTAGAGGCTTATCGATCTTGTTAATTTTCTCGAAGAACCAGCTTTTGGTTTCATTGATCTTTTGGATTGTTTTTTGGGTTTCCATCTCGTTAATCTCTGCTCTGAGTTTTATTATTTCCTTTCTCCTGTTCGGGTTGTGCTCTTTTTTTTGGTCCTTCTCCAAGCTCTTAAGCTGTGAGGTTAGGTTACTTATGTGTGCTCGCTCCTCCTTCCTGAGGAATGCTTGTAGAGCTATAAACTTTCCTCTTAACACAGCCTTTGCTGTGTCCCATAAGTTTTGGTAACTCGTGTTCTCATTTTCATTCGTTTCTAGGAATCTTTTGATTTCCTCTTTGATTTCCTGTCTAATCCACTCGTTGTTCAATAGTGCACTGTTTAATTTCCAGGTGTTTGATTTAGTTTTCTGTTTTTGTGTGTGATTTACTTCTAATTTCAGCGCATTATGGTCTGAGAAGATTGTTGATACAATCTCTACCTTCTTAATTTTATGGAGGCATGTTTTGTGGCTCAGCATGTGGTCTATCTTGGAGAATGTTCCATGCACGCTTGAGAAGAATGTGTATTCAGCTTTTTGAGGATGAAGTGTCCTGTATATATCTACTAAGTCCCTTTCTTCCATTGTTTCCCTCAAATGAAGTATGTCCTTGCTAAGCTTGAGTCTGGTTGATCTATCAAGAGGTGACAAAGCAGTGTTGAAGTCTCCCACTAGTATTGTGTTGCTATTGATGTCTTTTTCCAAATCTATGAGTAGTTGTTTTAAGTACTTTGCTGGTCTCTCATTAGGTGCATATACAATTATTATTGTAAGTTCTTCCTGTTGTACAGATCCTTTGATCAATAAGAAATGGCCTTCACTGTCTCTTATGACCTTCCTCACTCTGAAATCGATGTGGTCTGATATAAGGATGGCTACCCCAGCTTTTTTCTGGGAGCTGTTTCCCTGTAGGATTGTTTTCCAGCCTTTGACTCTGAGCCTGTGTTTGCTTTGACTATTGAGATGTGTTTCTTAGAGGCAGCAGAATGTTGGGTTCAATTTTCTAATCCATCCTGCCACTCTATGTCTTTTAATTGGTGCGTTTAGCCCATTGACATTGAGAGAGATTATTGTTATGGGATTTTGTCCCATTGTTCTGTTAAAATTTGGTGTATTTGAGGGGCCTTTCTTGCCTTAAAGTAGCCCATTTAGTTGTTCTTGTAACCATGGTTTTGAGTCTATGAAGTTCCTGAGCTGTTGTTTGTCTGTGAAACTGTGTGTTGTTCCTTCTATTATGAATGAGAGTCTTGCTGGGAAAAGTATTTTGGGGGAGGCATTTATTTCATTGAGTTTTTTTACTATGTCCCACCACTGTTTTCGGGCCATGAGGGTTTCATCAGAAAAATCAGCTGTGAATTTTAAGGATGCTCCTTTGTAAGAGATTTCTTTCTTCGATCTTGCTGCTTTCAGAATTTTGTCTCTGTCTAAGGTTTTGGTCATTTTGATCAGAATGTGTCTTGGGGTATTTTTATTCGGATTTCTTCTAGCTGGTACCCTTCGGGCCTCCTGAATGTGGTCACAAGTTTTCTTCAGCTCTGGAAATGTTGTAGCAATGATTTCTTTGACAGTTTCTTCTTCATCGAGGTTTTCTTCCTGTCCCTCTGGGACTCCAATAATTCTTATGTTACCCCTCTTGGCTTCATCACGATCTTCTCTTGCCATCTGTTCCCGAATTGTGAGTCTCTTTTCCATTTTCTGCTCTTTTCTGGAGAGTCTCTGAACTTCATCTTCGAGCTCACTGATTCTGTTCTCAGCAGCTGTTACTCTGCTGCTGAGGCCTTCCACTGAGCTTTTCAATTCGCCTACGAGATTTTTCAGGTCTGACATTTCTGATTGCATTTTCCTCATTTCTGCCTTCAGATCCTCTTGTCTTCTATTGGCATTGCTTTCCATTGTTTCTTTTAATTCCCTAAGCATCCTAAGTAGCTCCCTTCTGAATTCCTTGTCAGAGAGGTTGTCTAACACTACAGTACTGTTGGTGTCATCTGGGCTACACTCTTCAATATGAAAGTTTGGTGGGCTTTTGCGTTGCTTTACCATTGTGAGAGGTGTGGTTTAGTCCTTCACGTTCACTGTTACTATTCTGCTTTGATATGCAGTGTGAGTTAAGATAGACTTATGAGTTATTGGCTACTGTGTTTCTAGTGGCTGAGCTAAAATAGAGAAGTTTCCATCTAAGAAGTTAGCTTATGGTTCCTATGGCATATGTAGTGGGAAAATATTTCGCGGCCGCGTTAGCGGCCGCGGCTCCGGAAAGAGTCCCTGGCACTAGGCGAGGAGTTGGGAAAGTCTCCTGTTTGGAATTGGAGCCGTTCAGCTTTGTTGCCCAGAGCTGGGCCTCTGTGCCCGTGCCATGCAGATCAGGGGTTGAAAACCGGCTGTCTAGGGGCTGTTTCTAGCTGCGCGTGCCCAGAGAGGGACCCGAGCC
The DNA here is from genome assembly GCF_029834395.1 of Sorex fumeus. Taxonomy (NCBI): domain Eukaryota; kingdom Metazoa; phylum Chordata; class Mammalia; order Eulipotyphla; family Soricidae; genus Sorex; species Sorex fumeus. The sequence goes on from NW_026606322.1 coordinate 19,616,293, forward strand.
CTTGGGGGCGGGCTGTACCTGTTGGAATTGGAGCCGTTCAGCTTTGTTGCCCAGAGCTGGGCCTCTGTGCCCGTCCCACGCAGATCAGGGGTTGAAAACCGGCTGTCTAGGGGCTGTTTCTAGCTGCGCCTGCCCAGAGAGGGACCCGAGCCCTTGGGGGCGGGCTGTACCTTATGTGCCTTTTAAATATACTCTTTTGTTTTCCTTTGGTATCCAGAGAGGCTTTGCTCTCTGGTTTATACCTTAACTCATTGTTCTGATTGATAGTCAGATTTTGTCGATGAAAAAATTTAGAAGATATACATGTTTTATGTCTCAAAGAAAAACAAAATATTTATTAAACATATTTTAAGAAGTATAGTGGATTTCTATTTTAGGAAAGATTAGTTTAGTCTTTGGTAGATTTAGATACTGTGAATCTGCTCTAAGTCCTGAGATATGCTGTTTCAGGGCTTAAGCAAATGCCTAGAACGTTTAGCCACCACTGTCATTTAATAGGTTCAGAACACCCATCTGCGCATCCACAGCATGGCACCAAAATCTCTATGCATTTTCTTAACTTCAGTTTGTTATTATCTTCTTAATTTTACAATCTTCCTCCATTCTTACACAATTTTGAAGTCAAGAACTTCAGAGGAGATTACATGTGGATTTTTATGAACCCTTCTCTATGAATCCATTTTCTCTAGGATTTTACCTCTCTGGCTGATCTGATGTCAAAAACTCTTATACTAGTTCAACTGATCCTCGTTAAGTTGTTGTTCTCTACATTTCCTTTCCTTTTACTGTGATGTCCTGGTTTGCACACTGGTCGTTGTTCTCACACAAACTTGGTTATGGTGGACTCGTGGTTGCACACTTGCTGTGGTACTGGGGATCACAATGCCTGTGCTGCGGTTTGCAATTGATGAGATGCAGTAGTGTTAGGGTGAAGCTGGGAATTGAACTCACATTCTCATGCCTGCAAAGCAGCTGCTTTACCACTGAGCCACATCCTGGAGCCAAATGGAGGTTTTGATGTTTCTGCCCTATTCCCTTGCTTAATTGGTCACCTGTTGCAAAGCACATATGCATGCACACGCACACACACACACACACACACACACACACACACTGCATTTGTGCAGACACATGCCATTTATTGTTATTTCTTGTTTGTTTTTTCTTGGCCATTGAGTTCATCTAATACAGTATACACTGTCAGAGTTAGATTAGATAAAATCTGTTGGTATCGATTAAGGAGGGCATTTGTTAATCTGTGTTCATTCACCACAGGGGCCACAGTTGGTGATACTGGCCAACAGGGCTGGATAGTTCAGTGCTTCAGTGTAGGGGACCATGCAGTGCCAAGGTTTAAATTCTGGTCTCTGGAATTTGAGTCCCTGAATTTGCACAGCATGAGACCCTGATACTGTCGGGCACAGACAATTAGTGTTAATACACTAGAGTGTTCTGCCAGATGAAATTTGGCATTTACAGAGTAGACTTTCATTTTGGGGGTGAAATAGTGTTAATAAGTGTGAGTCTCTGGTGCTATGATAATAAGACAGTTCTTTGGTGTTTCTTGGACTATTATCAGGAGATATAACAATAGGAATAGTATTCAGGTGAACCAAATATTCTGTCAGAAATCATGTGTCTAGAGTTGTGAAAAGGTGTATAATAAACCAAAAAAAAGACAGATAGTTGAATTTCAAAGAAAGTACGTAGTTGGTTATTATGTGGAAATTGGATATTGGATGATGACCATGAAATGAACTGTATAGTTAGGGAATGCCTTTCTATTAAGTGAGATATAATAGCCAAACTAGAAATTACTTATACTGAAAATTACTTATTCTGGAATTCTTGACATCAAGAAATTTATACTCAAGAGAAAAATAGGGTTTTGTGAAAAATGCAAATAAAAACTCGATTACACTATGATTGATTGGAAAAGCAACTTAAGGTTTTTGAAAGAAATGCAAATAACTTAATCATTGTATTTTGAACTTAAATCTATCTCTATTTTAATAAAATAAAGTGAATAAAACTTATAGACAAGATATTTAGCTTTGGTATCAGGATAAAAAGTTTTAATTCTGAACTTTTCAAAAAGCAAAACAGCGCCAACTTGCAGTTTACCACCTAGGGTGGTAAGACACAAAGTACAAGCTTTCATGCTGTAAATAAAAATATTATGGTTCAAATGAGAAGGTTGTTTTTTCCCTATCATCAAATTCTAGGGGTAGTTGGATGCGAGTCAGAAACACTTTAGACTCAGTGGGGTGCATGGTTTTTGAATCCATTAAATTTAAGGATGGAGGATTAAGATTTAATTCCACTTATACACCAGTACACCATGGATTTACTAACCCATCATCTCAAATTATGTGCAATAAGCTCTAAGAATGTTTCTGACATAGAGTCAGATTTATAAGGCACAGATTTAATCTAGAAATTTTATTTCATTCTCCTTAATTTAAATATTGGTGCTCAAACACTGAGCACATTATACCCTTGAACATTCAGCTTCAGCAAAATATTTTATTAATTAAAAGATGGAGTGAATATATTAATCCGTAAGTGAAAGTAAGTAGCTAACCTTAAAAACAGTCTTAGAAAATCTTTCTTGACCACTATAACTCTCATTTATGTGACTCACACAAGGAACAGTTCTCATTTTTAAAGGTTTTTGAGTTGCACTGTGTGCTGCTCAGGGTTTACTTCTGATTCTGTTCTCAGAGATCACTCCTGGTGGACTTGGGGGGCCATATATGATGCCTGGGATTGAACCCAGGTCGGCCACCCACAATAATACAAGCATCTGTCCACTGTGTTATCCCTCCTTTCCCACATTTTTCATTTTCTTTTCATTTTCTATGGTTTATAAAGTGATCTGAAATTTCTTGTCAGGAAATATTACTGTTTATGGAACTGAAACTATTTCTTCTAAAAGGTTATGAGGTGGGGGTAGGCGGTTCAATGAGCTTAGTGCATGCTACGTGTGCAGGAAGCCCAGTTTTCATTCCTGGTACCACATATAATCCTCCAGCATTGCCAGAAATGACCACCAAAATTGTTTTGAAGTTGGGACTTTGTGCACATCAAATAAATATAGTGTTGAACATTTTATGAATTTTTATAACAGAATTTGCTAAGTAAAAAGTAAAGTAAAGTAAATTTGCTAAAAAGGAAGGAAATTGCAAGGGGCATTAAGAAAGAGTGAACTGACTCTATAACACTCAATTTTAGAGTCACCACATCCCACTGCAGGGTGTATCTTATATGTTAAGGGATATGATGTGTTCTCTCTTTTCTCTCTTCTCCCCTCCCCTCTCCTTACCTCTCCTCTTCTTCACTCTTCTCTCTCTTTTCTCCCCAGTCTTCCTCTCCATCTTTTTTCCTTTCTCTTTTTTTCCTTCACTGGAAAACAAACAGTAAACCTTAAGTTAAGGAAATTAATATGAAAACTCATGTTCTTATTGCCCCTGGGACTTCTCTTTTTTCTGTGTCATAGAGGGACTTGTTACAAAGTTCATGCAGAGAGTAGATCGGTTCATGGGTCCATGCAAAATAAGAAATAGATCTGACATTCCTACATAAGACTAGGGTGTCAAGGGATGGAAAAAATCACCAAAGGTAGATTGCTTTTAAATTTTTCATATAAACACAGGAAATTAAAAAGAAAATTTACCCTTCTCAACCAGTGTCTAGACAGAAAATAAATATTCCTTGAAAATTTAAAGAACATCGCTTTAAACATCCTGCATATTCAGACATTGAAATTACAATGCCCTTGAATTAATAGAATATAACCTGTAAACAGTAAATAATAAATACAGATAATATTTATTGAACTAAAAAAAACCAGAAAGATTAGAAATAGAAGAAAAACTTTGAATCAAGACCAGTTACAGCTTCTGGACTTAGAGATTGAATCACCAAAAGATGGCTCTGATATATTGTAGTAAAATTCTTAAAGTTTCTGTAATATGCTTTATAAAACAGACAAAAAAGAAATATCACATGTAAATGGATAAGAAATGATGGGATTTTAAAAATTTGTTTCCTTAAATGAAGACACAAGAAGACTTTATCTCCTGACATAAATAACCAGAATACTAACGATGCATACTTGGAAAAAACACCGCATGTAGACACTGAGTGACAGGGAATTTCAAAAAAAAAAATGTTAATAAGTTGGAGATCAAGGTTAAGAAAGACCATAAGAGATTAAACCTCTGAGCATTTTCAGAAAATTAGGTGATTATGATGAAAAAGTGCCCCAGATATCTGCATTGGCTTCTCTTTCGATCTTTGCTGGAACTCTGACACTCTTATGCAGAGTATTATTCCTCAGACCAGAATTAAGAATTAATACAAAATTGTAACAGGACAATTCCCACAGTTGACAGTTAGACTGGTGTTATTTGAGTTCCAGTTAGAGTGAAAATTCTCAACCATTATTAGATGACTCAATGGATACCCAGATGCACCATACCTTCACGGTAGGACTGAATTATTCCAGGAGAAAAGGCTCCACTAGATGCACATAAGGAGAAAAAGAGTAAGACTCAGCGGGACACAGCACATATTTATGTAATTTATTTTTCAAAGATAGATTCTTAGAACCAAGAGATGTTTCAGCATTAGAGTATTTACCTTGCATGAGGATGATCCAAATCCATTCCCCGGCACCCAAAGAACTGCCAAAAGTGATCCCTGAGCACAAAGCCAGGAGTAAGCCCAGAGCACTGCTGGATGTGGTCCAAAATTTTTTTTAAAAGATAAAGTTTTTAAACAATGAATTCAGAACTTCAGCAAAGTAGTCACCATAATACCCAGCTTCTTGTCCAAATTACAAGATATACCCAAAAAAACAGGAAAATATGACTCCTCACTAAAAGAATCAATGTTCACAGTTATAAAAATAAAATATCAAGTATAAACATTTGTTACAAGATCTATAATAGTTTATTGTTTAATATTATTGAATATTAGAGAGAATAAGAATAGTTGAGAAATTTTAGATTTTTAAAAGATAAACAGAACTTCTGAAGATGAGAACTATAGTGTCTGAAGTAAAAAATTAATTGGACTGGCTTAATATCAAGCTAAACATATTAGTTAAAAATATATCAAAATATATGATACATTTAAAAGTACAAGGCATTAAACTAAAAATGAGGATTATCAGCAATCTGTGTACTAATTCCAAATAATCTAACATTCATATAATAGGAGATGACTCATAGAGAGAGTGAAAACATAGAAAAGTATGCAAAGAAATAATGTTTGAAAACTTTGGAATTTGATACCAGAAATACCAATGGAAGCTCAACGAATCCTAAGTAAGATAAACACTAGGAAAATTATACTAAGAAGCACACTAACACTTGTGTCATCATTTGTTGTCCAGTTGTTCATCGATTTGCTCGAGCGGATGACAGTAACTTCTCTATTCATCGCGTGCTAATGTAGCCCAGTGGTGTATTGGGGGCTCTTTCAGAGTCAGGGGGATGAGACCTTTTATTGCTACTGTTTTTGGCGTATTGAATATGTCACGGGAAGCTTTCCAGGCTCTGCCATGAATGCAGGATACTCTCGGTAGCTTGCTGAGTTCTCTGACAGGGAGAGACTGCATCACTCTCTTCCAAGAGCTTCGTTTTATAGTCTCTGGATCTTGTCCATTGATGAGATTTCACGGTGCTGGAGGAGGGGAGGGAGGGGAGTTTGTGGGTTTGACTGCCAAGCTACTGGAAAATGGGGATCTGGGTGGAGGAGGCCCAGTCCAGATCCAAGTAGGCTTGGAGATCTCAGCCACAGGTCCCACATACTTGGGTTCCTCTGCCAGTTCCTTCAAGCATGAGGCTTGTCCGAGCGTGTGGAGAGTGGCCTTGAGCATGGCTGTGGCTGAGTTCTGGAGGTTTTCGGCTGCTGGGGCTCTGCTTGGGATGGGGAGAGAAACTCAGCCTGACCCCTCCAAAGGGGCCTCAGTGAAGACAGCCTGGTGTGGGGGCAGGAGATTATGCAGGAGCACACTATAGCAGTCATAAAATCGATATAAAAGACAAATTTTACAAACATCTTTTATCTCTGTCTTCAAATCAAACATAACGTGCTAACAAACATATACTTTTGAGGGATGCTAGGGATGTACAACCTACAGCCTCACTCATACAAAGCACAAGCTTATCACTAAGGCACATTCACAGCCCCACATGTAAAAATTTTGAAGTGGTAAAATAAACAAAGAATTAATCTAGAAGCTACATATCTCAAAAAATAAGAACAACCTTATTTTAGATAAAAAAAAAACTGGGATCATATCATTTAAGACCTGTATGGCTATGAGAAAATAAACTTTCCGACTCAGAGTGGAAATACTCTAGCTATATGCTTCAAAACCACTTAATTTGATGCCTTAAGACGAGTTATTCTTTTTTTGATAACTCATGTTATAATTTCAGATTAGTTGAAGATGTTTGTACTATTCAATAAAATGACTGTGATAACTAAAAGAATTATTAAGGTACAATTAAATTCTTGTTGCCCACAATACATTTAAGTTGCAATAAAGACTGAAATGTAAAAGATGAAACCATAAAAATGTTAGAATACAGCGTGCTAAAAATACATTACATTGTTGTGGGGAAGACCTTTGGAAATACAACATTAAAAAAGGAAACAAAGATAAACCCCTTGTTTTTCTACCCTAGTTTCAGAAGTATTTGATAAATAAGGGCCATAAAATGGAAACCAACGGATCAGTTTTATGACTAACATGATTATATTCCCCAGCGAGTTTGTTCCCACCATGTGAAATCCTGGCATGAGTCATTAGCCAGCGTCATCTTGGTAACCTCTTATAACCTCGCTGGCCATCTTAGAGGTGTCATCTTAGAACCCACTCCCCTTACTACTAAACTCTGATAGAAACTCCTGATGAGAGTAGTAAATGAGCCCCAGCTAGATGAGGGTAGTAATCAATAGGGCCTAACCTTAGCAAATAAGAACTCCCTACTGCTTGCCCTCGTTTTTTGTCTAGCTATTGGGCAATGCCCCATATAAGATGAACTTTCTCAAGCACATGAGAAAATGCTCTACATCATTAATCATCAGGGAGATGCAGATCAAAACCACAATGAGATACCATCTCACACCTCAGAGACAGGCCCACATCCAAAAGAATAAAAGTAACCGGTGCTGGCGCGGATGTGGCGAGAAAGGGACCTTCCTTCACTGCTGTGGGAATGCCAACTGGTTCAGCCCTTTTGGAAAACAGTATGGACGATTCTCAAAAAAACTAGAAATTGAGCTCCCATTTGACCCAGCAACACCACTCTTGGGAATATATCCCAGAGAGGCAAAAAAGTATAGTCGAAATGATATCAGCACTTGCTTGTTCATTGCAGCACTCTTTACAATAGGCAGAATCTGGAAAAAACCTGAGTGCCCAAGAACAGATGACTGGTTAAAGAAACTTTGGTACATCTACACAATGGAGTACTATGTAGCTGTTAGAAAAGATGAAGTCATGAAATTTACATACAAGTGGTACTACATGGAAAGTATCATGCTAAGTGAAATGAGTCAGAAAGAGAGGGACAGACATAGAAAGACTGCATTCATCTGGGGGACATAAAGTAACAAGATAGGAGATTAATACCCAAGAATAGCCAAGATAACTACCAGGAGGATTACTCCATGTCTTAGAGGCCAGCTGGGCACACTAGGGGGAAAGGCAGCTCTGATAGAGAAGGGAGCACCAAATAAAGGGTGTTGGAGGATTTTTCCAGGATGGGATATGTATGTTGAAAGTAGACTATAGACCAAACATGATTGCCACTCATTGCCTCTTTTGCAGTCCACAAGACTCAAAAGGAGAGAGAGAACAAAAGGGAATGCCCTGCCACAGAGGCAGGGTAGGATGGGGGGGATGGGGGTGGGAGGGATATTGGGATCTATGGCGGTAGAAAAATGGGCACTGGTGGAGGGATGGGTATTTGATTATTGTATAATCGAAACCCAAGCACAAAAATTTGTAAGTCTACAACTGTACCTCATGGTGTTTCACTAATAAAAATTTTTTTAAAAAGATGAACTTTCTCAGTCTCGCCAGCTAGCAGATGGATCACACTTCACGGCTAGCATGCAGACACCACTGCCTTACCTCTGGCAAGCAGGTTCGATTCACTAACAAATGGTTGTGTAATACATGAGCAACTTTATCAACCTCCCTGTGGTGCACCCAGCTCCACACTCTTGAATTTCAGCAGCCAAGACTGGACAAGCACCACTACTCACTCAACACATGTAGGTGAAGTCTTTGGCCAGACCCAAAAACGTGCCTGATGAGGGTAGTAGACTTATGCACCACCTTTCCTTGCTGCAGATGGTGGTGAATGGTTCATGAAATCCTTGGTGGTGGGTGTCGTATGACAGCCACTGTTGTCAAGGTGGGGAGGTTTTACAGTATTATAGACCATTTTTTCTTTCATAAAAAGAATTGGTAAGAAAGCATCTAAAATGGTATTGTCTGTGTGGTAGGATAATGTTTTCTTCTTACATTTCCCCAGATATCTTTATTTCCATTAACAAAGATGAAGAGTAGCCTAACATTTTATCATAAGCCCTTCTCGCTAATGTCCAGGATCCTTGCAGTATGATTTTGTGATCCCTGACCTTTAGAATTTCCCTTGATCAACCACTTCTTGAGGTATATTTTCTAGTATTGGCATAATTTGGACAGGAAGAGCCTCTTGCAGATTCTGTGCCTGTCCCAAATTCAATGGGAAATACAGTCACTTGAGTTCAAAGCCCAGCCCACTTTCTTCCACCCTCCTTTTGGTCCATTAGAGTCTCTTCTTCCTCCAGTCCCTCTGAGTGATGGGAAATATGTTTAGCAAGGGAACTTTACCCCCTCAACCCAGGCCATTAGCTAGGGAGGAGTGGGTACAGTTCATTTGTTCTTTCATGAGATAAGGGGTCACAGGCAAGAGCGGAACTCAACACCTATTACACCTGCAAGCACAAACATAACTGGGGCTGGGAAGCTTCTAGATGGGGGGCAAGTACAACATTCTGCTCACACCTCTGAGCTGGACTTTCCTTCTTTCACCGCCTGCTTCAGGGAAATGAAGACATTGGATCTTTAGCACAAGCTAAGCAGGCAACCCAGGCAAACAAGGGTTAATTGCTCCTCTGGAATGAGACTGCTGGATCTCAGTTAGATGTTTCAGACATTTGAAGAGATAAGCCGCCAAGGAGTCAACAACCTCCCCACTATCAGCAGATTAACTCACACCTGCCTGTAGGTGACTCTTAGTGGGGGTCTCCTCCTCTTTCCCAGGCAGCTGGCCAAATCTCTGGAGTTCCTGGCTCTCAACATCGCCTAGGCGGTGAGCATCATCTTTTTTTTATGTCTCCTGCAGCTCAACCTCCAGCTGATTCTCTGCTTGAGGCATTTCCTCTCAGTGCTCCAGTTGTACAACTATAGTCGGGCTTGCTGTTCCATCTACCGGGACATGCTCTGGTCAGTCCTGTTGCAAGCCCATGAGGAGGAAATCCAGACCCAGTACCTCTGCAGCTATTGAGCTGCAGGTTTTTCCAGAACATGCCCCCGGCTGGCCAGGGCTTCACCCACCCCCAGTTATTTCCACCCACCAGTGGCAGGCCATTCCACCAGTGCTCTTCATTCCAGGAGACCTCAAGTGCCAGCCTTGGCTAGTCCTGAATCCTTTGTGTGAAGTCAGTTGTCGGATACCTGCTGCAGGTATTCTCTGAGGTCTGCTCAGTGGTGCTAGGCCATTCCTTGATGCCAGTTGGAGGGCTTCAAATTGCCAAATCCTGGCAGCTACACCAATTGGAAGGCCTTGGCCATGGGAGCTATGCCAGGGATTCAGCATTTTGCTAGTTGGGAAACTTGGGGGCATATTAGCTATCACGTCTTCACTCTTCCCACTGATGTGCTCAACTTGTTAGAAGAGCCCACAGCCATGCCAAGAGCAAATGACCAGAAAGGGCATGAGTGGGGCAGCAGCCACCAAATAGGCGGTGGAGCCCCACAGCAACATCTGTGAGTGCTCAACTGCTGAACCTTCAATGCAGGAGGGAGCAACCTGAGGTTCCTTGGAGTCTCTGCATCTGGAAGTCGAATTAGGCAGAGGGTTAAAGCAGTCTGGGCAGAAGAATGTTTCTTTATTCAAATCTTACACGTTGATGATGTGTGTGATCTCCCCAGGCTTTCTAACAGTCTTGGGCTGTCCCCAAACTCTCCAACTTGTGGCTCACGTACCCACGTACTCTATTTTAGACCTTTTCTAGCAGCTTTGGGAAAAGCACCAACTCCTCCATCTCCCTTGGAATCTCTGACTCTGCCTCTAAGTTGGCTTCTAGCTTCCCCCTATAAGGGTTTGGTGGGCAAAAGACCACACAAAGCAATGAGCTTTGTAGTATAATATTTTACTCAGCATAAGTCAAACAAGTGTTGAGTTTGGGAAGCTAACAAGGTTGAGAAGGGTACGAAAGCTGACCCATCAGGGAGGTCTCCTCTAGTAGGAGAGTGACCCCTCCTTTTGTTTCCAGCGTCCTTTTATACTCTACAAAATGCAAGGGGCTTTCCTGATCATGACAGACCTGGAGACCTTTTCCTTTATTGGTCCCTTGGTTATCTCTACTGACTTCATGCAGGGGTAATTCTGCTTTTTTGGATGATTCCCATAAATGAGTGTCTGGTTGAGTGTCTGGTACAACTGATAGTTTGGCATAGTGTTGCAGGTTCAACTGAATTACTGTAAAAGCTGCTCTTTTCCGAAATGGCTAGGCTAAGTATTGCAAGAGGGAAGTGGGTCTCCACAGCCCATAGCAGTCTCCAGCCAACACCAATGCCAATCTCTCTCTCTCTCTCTCTCTCTCTCTCTCTCTCTCTCTCTCTCTCTCTCTCTCTCCTCTCTTTCGCTTTCTCCAACAACCCCGGCCTCATTTCTCTCCCCCAGCTTTAGGTCAGGACCCTCTGTCCTCCTACGTTTGGGGCTAGTCTTGCTAGTCTTGGTGCCCAGAGACAGGACCCCTTATTAATTGCATCCCTTAATTAACGAAGCCCTCTGGCTTTATCAGTTTAGAGGAAAGGGAAATGATTATGGCCACATGCCAAGGACTTTCTGTAAACCTGCAGTTTAAATTTATAAAAACTTAATGAAGAATATATTATACAAAGAAGTATCTGCGGTTGTACTGTTTGTTTAAACACAAGAGTCATTCCTTGTTTGGACTTCCCAAACACACTCTCAGGCAAGTGGCCCCGTGAGACTTAAGGCCTGAGTTTAACCTGGAGAGAAACCGGACACTTTACCATGAGCCCTACAAATGACCTTTTGCATGCACTAACTCTGAATCTCCTAAAACTTGATAAAGTCACCACCTTCCAACTATTGCTGCAGTCTCTTACCTACTTCTGGGTCACTCGTATTCATTCTTTACTGTGTGAAAGGAGCAAAGATTGCCCCAGGATGAAGTTCTAGAAAACTTCTTTTTTTATTTGTAGTTATTGATGGTTTACAAAAATAATTTCCCCCCACTCTTCCTCATCTCAATATGCTCAAAGCTACGTACCTGAATATAGTAAATAAAAATCCCAAACATGGTGACTAGCCTCACTGCAAGATCATGACCACAAGCCTCGAGAGTGCCATTAAAGCTGACCAGAAATCCTGACATGCTAATCCTGTCCGTTGAGTCTTGTGATTATTTAACATATCATGTACTCTCCACAGATCTAAAACTTTCTGCTCTGCCTTCAGTCTAAATTTATGATTTTGTTCCCACTTTATTGAGAATATCAGAAAATTGAGCAGTCTATAAATATATACTAAGATTGCCTTTTATCATATTTACCTACCTAAGGGGATCTCTCCACTCATGAGCATCTTTAAAATTTATTTTAGGGCCTACAACAATAGTACAGTGGTATTGAGCTTGCTTTGTTTGAGAACAACCTTAATTTGATTCACTGTGCCACATAAGGTTCCTGGAGGCCACCAGGAGTGATTCCTAAACACAGAGACAGGAGTAACTCTGAGAACTTCAGGGTGTGGCCCAAATAAATAAAAAAAAATACATTTTGTAAAGTTTTAGTTGAAGTATGACTCCAAAGCTGTTTATTTTAAGTGCAGTGATTTAAATTACTGTTATCCATAGGGTTATAGGTTTTTTTTTTTTTGCTTGTCTATTTGTTTTTTGGACAACACCCAGAGATGGTCAGGATCTAGTTAGAAGTTTTTTTGCACACAATGTTCCAACAGTACACCAAACACTTGAGTGTCCACACAGCCTGTTCCCCTCTCATCCCCTACCATGGTAAGCTCAGTTCTGTAGAGCAGTCCCACGAGCATCTTGACTCTTCGACGTGACTTCTCCTCCTGACATATACAGGGGAGCTCCTTTAACTCCTACGTGAAATTTACCCCTCTATTTGCGGCTCTTCCTCTGCACCATGATGAAGTGTAAAACAAGAATATAAATAAATGTCTCCTCCCTCATACACATGTGTATCTCATTATAGCAAGTTTTATAGATGTGCTCTTGAATATATATCCACATAAGGTACTAAAGTACTGCACATGTTAAACATTAATAACGTGCGTGTCTAAAAACTAAAAGAGTGATGGGAAAGATTATGTCTCTAATCAGCAAGCAACAGAAGAAAAGAAGCATTAATTAAACATTCCCTGAGTCCCAAGCTCTGAATGAAAGCCTCACCTGAGACTTGCAGTTACAGGGTAGGCTGCTCAAGGCACAGGGTAGTAAATGGTCAGAGTGCGTTTTGCCCCCAAGGAGAGTCTGACTCGAAAGCTCATGCTCACTATGCCATGAGAGAGAAACACCATAATTTCCCGGATGGCTGGCCCTAATATAATTTCCTCGACATTCTCATTTCCAGACCATGCTTTGTATTACACAGCACTGCAGCATTGAATCAGGAGCTGATGTGTGCAGGCTCAGGCCAGGGCCTCTGGCCCTGTCCAAGAGCTATACGCCTGTCTCTTGCTAAATAGCTGCCAGGATGTGGCCCAAAGGCAGCCGTATTTCAGCCGTAGGTGTGCTGATTCCTATACGGGCACTTCTAATCAGGTTAGCAAGTGCTCTGGGATTCCTCCGGATGAAATGTATCCTATAAATGTAATTTGTAGTTTCATTTACCCTATAGTTTGGAGCTGCCTGTTGATTTAATTCTTAGTGCACTATATTTTTTAAAGTGTATTTAAAGCTTGTCATTTACTTAGTGGCAAACTTCCTAAACTGTTCTCTCAGAAGTTTCCAAAACAAAGAGGAAATTCTAGAGCAATGCAGAAAGGAAGCTTTCATTATGGGATGTACTTGTCACTCTATATATGCATTCTGGTCCCATATCCTCTACATTATCCTGTGAAACAGCCCTTTCACACATTGAAAAAATACCTAGATATTAGGAGTGTGTGTTTGCCCATTCAAAATTCTTTACTCTATAATTTAAGAACACTAGTGGATTTTGCAGCAGCCTAAGTGGCAAATACTGTAATTTGAATACATTTATGAAAGCTTGTGAAGTAAAATAAAGGTAACTTTTAAAAAACTAATCATAATTTAATATGCTAGGTATAACAGTAGAAAATTATATATTTTATGTTAATTTTGTATATCTTGTTTATCTATATACCATAATATGTGATTCTAGAGCCTTGGATAAAGCAAATCAGATATTATCAGATAACATCATCAAATGGGTTTTATTGTTTCAAAATTATTTTGTCAATTACCTTTTTGCTAGAATTATTTTTATCTCCTTTGAAGAAATTCTTAGGTCTCTGTGCATCAAAGCAATTTAAAGGTAGCAAAAAGGACTTCAGAGACCGGAGTTACATAATGCATTTTGAATAAATGATCTCAATTGTAGATATGAAATTGACAGTTTTGATTTAGAAAGGGAGGCAGAAAGTCACTGAAGCAGATTTCAGCTTCTTCAATTCACTGTCTCACTAGGAGGCCTCTCTGAATCATTCCACAATTGGAGAATTAGCTAAAATATTGATCATTTATCTTAATAATAATAATTTCAGTAAGATTTATTTTTCCGACACATTCTTTTGGGGTTGCACTGTTTTCTTAGAAGTGGATAATATAAAGGCCTTTACCTTGAAAATGGAAGAAATACTACTTGGAGGGCTAGAATGTAGATTTAATGACAATCAGTAGCATCTAAAGATGGCACAGTTATCCAATTTTGGATCTTCCACTGACATGTTTCTCCTTCATCTCAAGCAGAAGTCACAGAACTGGGATCAATACTTTGAATCAGCACTGTTCCTGGGCTTCCAACTCTATCCCTTAATTCCAGAAATACACTGTAGTAGTAACAGTGTTAGAACTACATTGCCCTGTTATTGTACTTGACCTTTTATTTCCTGGACTCAGACTGAATTGGGATCATTGTGAGAATGAGGGCATATACCGGTAATCTATGATAAAAACTAGAATTTTAATAAGATAAGACTCATAGGTGGGTCAATTGTGTAGCAGAAGTCCTTAGCAAAACAATTTCATGTGGCTAGTGTCCAATTTATAACTTCTACTTAATCTTTGTTAGGGAAAAAAAAAGTGAGAACACAAGTTTCACTCTTAGCAAATTTCAGTTATCATTACAGTATTATCAACTATAACTACCATGTCATTTGTTCAATTCTCAAGTAAAGATAATCTTATACCTCAATAAAGATAATCTTATATTTTATACTGTAATATATTTTACTACATTCTTCCCATTTCTTGTACACCTTCAAAGACCACTATTCTATTGTTCTTGACATTTTGTCTATATGTCATGCAGTACTTGTCTTTATTTATTCTGATTCATTTTATTTCACACAACACCTTCATGATTCATTCTTATAGCAAACGATATGATTGCTTTATTCTAAAAAGAACTGAATAATTTTCTATGGTGTATAAACACATAACACTTTATCCGTTCATCTGTGGCCTGACATACTGTTAGTATAACTTGGTTATTGTGATAATGCTGGGAATATAAATCTCTCTTAGGGGATGTGATGCTTTTCCTTTGCAAATTAATGTAGATGTGACTCATTTGGCAGTTCTATTAGTAATTTCTTGAGAGAACTTCATTCTGTATTTTTTTTTCTTCCGCTTACTGGCTGTGCCTTACATTCCCAGTCAGGGAGTTTCAGAAAGGACTCCTTTTTCCACATACTCACAATTATTTATCTTTTATTTAAATAATATATACCCCCCAGATATGGATTAAAATGTCATTATGGTTTTCATTTGCAATTTGGTGAATGATGTTAAGAACATTTTCATATTGACTATTTAGATGTCTACCTTAGAGAAATATATACAAATTTTAAATATATTTAAATTGGGGGTTATTTAAATTTTTCTATTCAATTGCATGTGTAATGTTATATTAATTTTGTTTTTATTTTAACTTTAGTGGGAGTACCAGGGGCCTGGGTCCACTTCTGGCAGAGTGGCAACGCATTTAGATTAGTTGTGTCTGGGACCAATATGGTGACAACTGGTGGTGCTCAGGGAGATGTGTGGTACCAGGCCTGAAATTCAGGGTCTTGCACATGCTAGACATGGTCTTTACCACCTGTGCTCTTTTTCTAGCCTATTGTATTTTTAATATTAATACCATGTTGGATATTTGGTTTGCAAACATCTGTCATCAATCAAGTTTTCATTTATTTTATGATGTTCTTTTCTAGAAAGATGTATTTTAGTTTGATGGATATAATCCCAACTGTTTTGCTATGGATGACAAATACAAAAAATCATTGTCAAGGCCAATGACCATGAAATTATCCTCTATTTGTCCCTTTTAAGATTATTTATTTTCAATTTTCAATTTCAATTATGTTCTAGTCTTTTTTAAGTTTTGAGTTAAGTTTTGCATTCAGTGAGTTATAGTTTTAGTTTTGTTTATTTCCTTGTGGCTGTCCAATTTACCCAGTATCATTATAGTTTGTTCCCTATTATTTATTACTGGTGCCATCTTTGTGAATTAAGTGACCATGTATGTGTGGGTTTATTTCTGAGCTCTCTATTTTGTTTCATTGCTCATTGTGTTTAATTTTATGCCAACACCATACTGCTTTCATTTTTATACCTTTTAGTGTAGTTTGAAAACAGAAAAGCTTTCAGCTTCATGTGCACTCTAGATTGGTCAGCATTAGGCAAGAACATCGAACAAGGAAGTTGTTAAGATCATGCTTGGTGCATCTTGGCAAGACTGGGATTACATTCACAGCTTCAAACTTCTATGCCATATTTAGGCCCAATACTACGGTTGTTATTTTTCATTTTGTAAATGGAGAATTTGAATAATTTCCAACAAATCATGGCATATAATTCTTTAAGCATACTGCTGGATTAAGTATTTGCTAAAATTTTAAGGGGAATTTTAACATCTACATTTGTGTAATCTACTGGGTGACTAGAGAAAGTCCCGGTGGCTCTCCCTCTCACCACCTGAGTTCCGTGGTCTCAGACCTCTCCCACACCCCAGGTGGCCTATGCCATGGACAGAAGAAGGAAGAAACAAGGGCCAGGCTGCTTGATGATCAGTTGTCATTATTCTCTCCACGTGACTGTTTCAGTCTCACTAAAATCCCCATTCTAGTCTCACACTGCCTCTCACTCCCATCTCCTCCTGTCTCTCCCGCTCATTGCCCTGTGCCTCCTCTTGAACAGCCTGGTCTCTACTATCTCCATGCTCCTGCTCCTGCATTCTTCCCTTATGGAATGCAGAGAGACTAGCAAGGGGGACAGAGGGAGAAGAATAAGAAATGGCCTTCACTGTCTCTTGTGACCTTCTTCTCTCTGAAATCGATGTCGTCTGATATTAGGATGGCTACCCCAGCTTTTTTATGGGAGCTGTTTGCCTGTAGGATTGTTTTCCAGCCTTTGACTCTGAGCCTGTGTTTGCTTTGACTATTGAGATGTGTTTCTTAGAGGCAGCAGAATGTTGGGCTCAATTTTCTCTAATCCATCCTGCCACTCTGTCTTTTAATTGGTGCATTTAGCCCATTGATGTTGAGAGAGATTATTGTTATGGGGTTTTGTCCCACTTTTCTGTTGAAATTTGGTGTATTTGAGGGGTCTATCTTGTCTTAAATTAGCCCATTTAGTTGTTCTTGTAATCATCGTTTTGAGTCTGTGAAGTTCCTGAGCTGTTGTTTGTCTGTGAAACTGTGTGTTGTTCCTTCTGTTATGAATGAGAGTCTCGCTGAGTAAAGTATTTTTGGTAAGGCATTTATTTCATTGAGTTTTTTCACTATATCCCACCACTGTTTTAGGGTCATGAGGGTTTCATCAGACAAATCAGCTGTGAATCTTAACGATCCTCCTTTGTAGGAAATTTCTTTCTTTGATCTTGCTGCTTTCAGAATTTTGTCTCTATCTAAGGTTTTGGTCATTTTGATCAGGATGTGTCTTGGAGTATTTTTATTTGGATTTCTTCTAGCTGGTACCCTTTGGCCCTCCTGAATGTGGTCACATGTTTTCTTCAGCTCTGGAAACATCATAGCAATGATGTCTTTGACAGTTTCTTCTTCATCAGGGTTTTCTTTCTGTCCCTCTGGGACTCTAGTAATTCTTATATTACCCCTCTTGGCTTCATCACGATCTTCTCTTGCCATCTGTTCCCGAATTGTGAGTCTCTTTTCCATTTTCTGCTCTTTTCTGGAGAGTCTCTGGACTTTATCTTTGAGCTCACTGATTCTGTCCTCAGCAGCTGTTACTCTGCTGCTGAGACCCTCCACTGAGTTTTTAAAATCACCTACCAGGTTTTTCAGGTCTGATATTTCTGTTTGCATTTTCCTCATTTCTACCTTCAAATCCTCTTGTCTTTTATTGGCATTGATTTCCATTGTTTCTTTTAGCTCCCTAAGCATCCTCAGTAGTTCCCTTCTGAATTCCTTGTCAGAGAGGTTGTCTAGCACTTCATTATGGTTGGTGTCTTCTGGGCTAGCCTCTTCAATATGAAAGCTTGGTGGACTTCTACATTGCTTTACCATTGTGACCAGTGTGGTTTAGATCTTCACGTTCACTGTTACTGTTCTGCTTGAGGTGCAGAATAAATTGAGATGGGCTTAATGAATTATTGGTTAATGTGTTTCTGTTGGTTAAGCTAACCTAGTGAAAGTTCCATTTAAAAGGGTAACTTATGGTTTCTATGGGATATGTAGTGGGAGAATACTTTGCGTCCACATTAGTGGCCGCAGCTCTGGTAAGTGGCCAGGTGAATACCTGTTTGAGTGAGGAGAGAGTTCCTGGGGCACCTCAGCTTTGTTTATGCAGTGTGCCTCAGTTCCCGTCCCGCGCAGATGAAGGGTGAACGCCAGCTGTTCTCGGGGGGATCTAGTAAGCTGTGCAGGCCTGAGAAGGGCCCTACGCTGGGCGGGTACCTGTTTGAGTGAGAAGAGAGTTCCCGGGGCGCTTTAGCTTTGTTTCCGCGTGGTGTGCCTCAGTTTCCGTCCCGCGCAGAGCAAGGGTGAAAACTGGCTGTTCTCAGGGGGATCTAAAAGGTAAAAAGTAAAGGCCCTCCCGTTGATCATCGATTTGCTCGAGCGGGCCCAGAAACATCTCCATTGGAGACTTTTATTGTTACTGCGTCTGGCATATCGAATACTCTCGGTAGCTTGCCAGGCTCTCCGAGAGGGGCAGAGGAATCGAACTTTGGTTGGCCATGTTGGCTGCGTGCAAGGCAAACGCCCTACCCGCTGTGCTATCATAGTCTTTTAAAATGAGTTTAGCAAGTTCCTTCTTCCATATTTTGAATGAGTTTGATTCAAAAGTATTGGCATTATTTAAATGTTTAGTAGAATCTATGAGCAATTTTTGCAAGTTTTAAACTCTCATTTTGTTTGCAAGTTATTGGTTGTTTATTCAATGTCCTTACTAGCAATTAACCTATTCAAATTTTCTTTCTTTTTTTAAAATTCAGTCTTATATAAATTTCTAAACAAATATAAACTGCCATATCGTCTAGGTCATCTTTTCTATTTGAATTACTCCTAGTAGTGTCTTAGGTTACTTAGAATTTCTGTAGTATTAGATATATCACCTCTTTCATTTCTATTTTTTTCTATTTTTGTTGACTGAGCATTTGAAACATAGTTGACACTATTTAAAATAGAGTTTTAACAATATTTTCCATTACCTTTCTTTTCTTCATTAATTTCCATTTCAGATTGCATTATTTTCTTTTTCTCTTTATTTTTGGCTTATTTTGTCAGTCTCCTGCCCCTGCGCCTGGCTGTTCCTCGCCGGGGTCCCTTGGAGGGGAGCGGGTTGAGCTTTCCTCCCCACCCCGACCAGGGCTCCGGCAGCCGAAGACCTCCAGGACCGGCCACCACCATGCTGAGACCACTCTCCGCACACATGAAGGTACTGGCAGAGGGACAAAGCCACGCGGGTTCCGGGGCCGAGATCTCCAAGCCTACTCGAATTGGAGTCGAGCATCCTCCACCCAGATCCTCCAAATTCCAGTAGGCGGGGGTCACACCCACCACCTGGCCCCCTGGTGCCGTGTAATCCCATCAGCGGCCAAGACTCAGAGACTACAAAATGTAGCTCCCGGAACCGCGCGGCCGCATTCGCGGCCGCGCGACATCTTATCAAGACATCTTTTTATGATATCTCATTATCTCATTCCTACTCTGGACAAACTTGCAGGCTATCGAATATAGCCTGCCCACAGGGCAGAGTCTGGCAAACTCCCCGTGGCGCACCAAATATGCCAAATACCAGTAACAATGATGGGTCTCATTCTCCTAAAAAGCCTTGAATATAATCTCAGGGCTAGGATGAAAGAGACGTTACTGGGGCCTGCTCGAGGCAATCGACGATTAACAGGATGATGAATGAATGAATGACCTTTCTTTTCTTCATTAATTTCCATTTCAGATTGCATTATTTTCTTTTTCTCTTTATTTTTGGCTTATTTTGTCAAAACTTTCGACTTACTAATTCTTCTCTCTTGTAATTTAAATTAAGGTTGATTGATAAATTTTTTCTTTATATTCTTTCTTTTTTTTTATTGGTGAAACACCATGAAGTACAGTTGTAGATCCACAAATTTTTGTACTTGGGTCTCGACTATACAATGATCAAACACCCATTCCTCCACAGTGCCCATTTCCACCACCACGGATAATATCCTTCCCACCACCATCCCCCCATCCCACCCTGACTCTGTGTCAGGGCATTCCCTTTTGTTCTCTCTCTCCTTTTGGGTGTTGTGGTCTGCAAAAGAGGCATTGAGTGGCAAACATGTTCAGTCCATAGTCTACTTTCAACATGCATCTCCCCTCCTGGGAGGATCCTCCAAACACCCTTTATTTGGTGCTCCCTTATCTATCTGAGCTGTCCTTTCCCATAGAACACCCTGCTGGCCTCTAAGCTATGGAGTAATCCTCCTGGTGCTGATCTCAGCTATTCTTGGGTATTAATCTCATATTTTGTTACTTTATATCCCCCAGATGAATGCAATCTTTCTATGTCTATCCCTCTCTTTCTGACTCATTTTGCTTAGCATGATACTTTCCATGTTGTACCACTTGTATGTAAATTTCATGACTTCATCTTTTCTAAGAGCTACATAGCACTCCATTGTGTAGATGTACCAAAGTTTCTTTAACCAGTCATCTGTTCTTGGGCACTCAGGTTTCTCCCAGTTTCTGGCTATTGTAAAGAGTGCTGCAATGAACAAACAAGTGCAGATGTCACTTTGACTATACTTTTTTGCCTCTCTGGGATATATTCCCAGGAGTGGTATTGCTGGGTCAAATGGGAGCTCAATTTCTAATTTTTTGAGAATTGTCCATACTGTTTTCCAAAAGGGCTGAACGAGTCAGCATTCCCACCAACAGTGAAGAAGTGCCCCTTTCTTGCCACATCCATGCCAGCATTGGTTGCTTTTGTTCTTTTGAATGTGGGCCAGTCTCTGAGGTGTGAGATGGTATCTCATTGTGGTTTTGATCTGCATCTCCCTGATGATTAATGATGTAGAGCATTTTCTCATGTGCTTTTTTGCCATTCGGATTTCTTCTTTGAGAAAGTTTCTGTTCATTTCATTGCCCCGTTTTTTGATGGGGTTGGATGTTTTCTTCTTGTGGATTTCAACCAGTACTTTGTATATCCTTGATATCAACCCCTTGTCAGATGTGTATTCGGCGAATATCCTTTCCCATTCTGTAGACTGTCTTTGTATTTTGGTCACTGTTTCTTTGTAGGTGCAGAAGCTTCTTAGTTTAAGATAGTCCCATTTATCTATCTCTGTTTTCACTTGCTCGGCCAGTGGTGTGGCATCTTTGAAAATACCATTAGCTTCAATGTCATGGAGGGTTTTGCCAACTTTGTCTTCAATGTACCTTATGGTTTCTGGTTTGATGTTGAGGTCTTTAATCCGTTTTGATCTTACTTTTGTACACGGTGTCAGGCAGAGCTCTGAGCCCATTTTTTTTGCATGTAGCCGTCCAGTGATGTCAGCACAATTTGTTAAAGAGGCTTTCCTTACTCCACTTCACATTTCTTGCACCTTTATCAAAGATTAGATGATCATATGATTGAGGGGAGATGTCAGTGTATTCAACCCTGTTCCATTGGTCTGCAGTTCTGCCTTTGTTCCAGTACCATGCTGTTTTAATTATTACTGCTTTGTAGTAGAGCTTGGGCTGGAGCGATAGCTTAGCAGGTAGGGCTTTTGCCTTGCACGTGGCCAACTGGGCCAACCCGTACTTGATTCCTCTGCTCCTCTTGGAGAGCCTGGCAAGCTACCGACAGTATCTCGCCTGCACGGCAAAGCCTGGCAAGCTACGCGTGACATATTTGATATGGCAAATATAGTAACAATTGTCACAATGGAGATGTTACTGGGCTAGCTCAAGCAAATCAATGAGCAACGGGAGGACAGTGACAATGACAGTATACATTCATTACTATACATATTCTTCCTATGGAATAACAGCCAAAAGTTAAACAGCCAAAAGTTAGGTATGTGGGAGTTACACCCACAAACCACCTCTGGCTCAGCTATACAAGCTCACTCAGAGTTGGGATGGGCTACCTCCCTCACTTCCCAATACACATGGAAGAACTGGCAGTCACCCCCACTTAACAACTCCAGGGCCACCCTGCAAGCTCTACTATTGGCCTTGCCTCAGAGACCCCTAAAAAAATCTCAAGAGAGATCAAAAGCCGCAGTTAATCTCAGACCCCCATACATGGCTGAACAGACCAGAGTAAAGTGGAGGGGGCGGGTTGGCCTGTGCTCGCCCAAGCAGAGTCCCCGGCGGCCACTTGCTTCCACAATCTAAAATTGCCACCATACCCCAAGCCTGACTCCACCATCGCAAGATGGACCTCATCAAGATATAATCTGTGAAAATTTTGTAATGTGGATCTTAGCATACCAGCCGACCAGGCTCAAAGACACAGAGGCAAGACCTGGTCATGCCCACAATTTGCCTCCAGGTGCCATCTAGGCACACCAACAGCCCTTTTTCAGAGACACGGCAGCAAGTCCCAGATGACATCACAGCACCAGAGATCTCTCTGACTCCATACTGAGCCAATATCACCGGGGCACCCCAGGTGGAGCAGGTGCAGTTTCCCCACCTACTCCAGATGGAATCCCGGTGACCAAGAGCTTTCACAAACAGGGCCCAGGTATGCAGGTTCAGGACTAAATCTCCAGGCCGCATGGTGGCAGAGGACCCAGGTTCTCCCTACACAGGTCCCTGCCCACCCAGAAGACTGGCTGTTATGCCCACAATTAGCCTCCGGGCAACATCTTAGCATACCAACAACCCTAGTCCAGAGACACAGCAGCAAGTCCCAGAATACATCACAGCGCCAGAGATCTCTCTGACCCCAAACTGATCCAATATCACTGGGGCACCTTAAATGGAACAAGTGTAGTCTCCCCACTGACTCAAGATAGAATCCCAGTGACCAAGCTTTCACAAGCTAGGCCCAGGTATGCGGGTTTGGGACTAAATCTCCAGGCCACATGGCGGCAAAAGACCCAGGCTGTGCCTCCCCGAGTAACCACCCACCCAGAAGACTAGTTGTAAAGCCCACAATTTGCCTCCAGATGCCATCTTAGCACACCAACAGCCCTGGCCCAGGGACTCTCAATTGAATCCCAAAATGGATTAGTGCCATATAGAGATGTCTCTGGAACCCAACCATTTACAATCTAAAAATTTACATTTACAATCGTGGCCACATGAGCGCTCATGATATTTGAAATGAGCTATGGAAAATATATTATCTAGGGTCTTCCCCTGGCAGGTAGGTTTGAATGGTGGGAAAATTTGAGAAAAATTAATACCCAAAATTAGAGAGAGAGAGAGTATTGGGAAAATTGTCTGCCACAGAGGTAGGGTAAGGTCTGCAATGTGTGTATGTGTTGGGGGGGGGGGAACACTTGGGACATTGGTGGTGGAAAATGTGCACTGGTGAAGGGATGGGTGTTCCATCATTGTATGGCTGAATCTCAAACATCAAAGCTTTGTAACTATCTCATGGTGATACAATGAAAAAAGTAATGTGGAATTCATGCCCAATTCAAACAGCTTAATCAATGACTGAACAAATAGCAGTGCTCCTGATGTAGGCAGGTAGACAAGGAAAGGCCCTTGGCAATGAAAGTAAATATATATATTTTTTTTAAAAAAAAAAAAACACGGAGAGCTTCTTTCTTTCTTTCTTTCTTTCTTTCTTTCTTTCTTTCTTTCTTTCTTTCTTCTTTCTTTCTTCCTTTTCTTTCTTTCTTTCTTTCCTGCTTTTGGGTCACACCCTGCAATGCTCAGTGGTTACTCCTGGCTCTGCCCTCAGGAATTACTCCTGGCGGTGCTCAGGGGACAATATGGGATGCTGGGAATCCAACCCAGGTCGGCCGCGTGCAAGGCAAACACCCTACCCGCTGTGCTATCGTTCCAGCCCCCGCAATAAAATTTAGACCAACAAAATTTTGGGAAGGAAACAAGACCTGATCAGCCCTTCATCAGCGGACCCTGAAGAAATTTGATCACTCACCCGGTGAGCCATCAGGCACATCTGCATCTTTTAATCTGATTAAGTTTTGGTGGATCAGCCCAAAGAAGACTCAAAAACTTCTAGACCAAGACAACCCCAAGAGCCTATAAAACCCCACCCAAAAGCCCATTCAAGGCACTCTCCATTTTTGGAGAAGCCTGCGTTCTCTCTGAGCGCGTTACTCTCTCTCTCTTACTCTCCATTCACCTACTTATCAACTTAACCCTTTCTCTTCCTCTCCAAAAACCTCCAAATAAAATCTGTTACTTCACTGCTTGTCTACTTCTGAAATTCTTTTCTGCGAGCCAAGAGCCCTAGAGACCTTGGTTAAGGCCTGGGACTAGTCTCTCCTTTCCTGCAAAGAGCAAATCCTTGCCCCAAACTGAGTACGTGGCTCCCTGAGCAATCCGGTGGCAGGGATCAACTCCCGCACTGAGAAGACCAAGAGGACTTCAGGTGTGGCCTGACGTCCACCTTGTGGGGCTGGCGGGGCTCAGGCCCATGCTGAGCAGGGGCTCACTGCAAACTTTACCGGTCCTAGTCTTCCCAGCGATGCACAGGGGTTACTCCTGGCTCTGTGCTCAGGAATTACTCCTGGTGATGCTCGGGGGACCATATGGGATGTTAGGAATCGAACTTGGGTCAGCCACATGCAAGGCAAGTGCTCTACCTGCTGTGCTATCACTCCAGCCCCAATAAATAATATCTTTATGATTTGACATATCAGTATATATTTGGTTTTCAAACTATATTATATACCTCATGTCTTGGATTGTATAAGAATTTCTCAGACAAAAAGGGGTCTTGAGTAGGGGCTGGAGTGGTAGCATAGTGAATAGGGCATTTGCCTTGCACGCAGCTGACCCGGATTTGATTCCCAGCATCCCATATGGTCCCCTGAGCACCGCCAGCAGTAATTCCTGAGTGCAGAGCCAGGAGTAACCCTTGTGCATAGCTGGGTCTGACCCAAAAAAGCAAAAAAAAAGGGGGGTCTTGAGTGGAAAATATATAAGAAATCTTACATATGATCCCATTTTTAGATACTTTTTAAGTTTTTTCTTTATTTTATTTGCTATTGAAACTCTGCTAAAATTTAAAATTCAGTTATCACATTTTTAAAATTTCTATGATTTTTGTTTGATACTGTAAAATACTGTTCAATGTTCAGAATCTCAACTTTCTTCATATATATCCCTCTTACCTTAGTAAGCATATTTGTGAGTATTATTTTGAACTCTTTATTGGGTAAATCACTTAGCACTGTTACAGTAAGTTCAATATCTGAAGATTTGCTTTGTTCTTTGTTTGAAACATACTATCCTACTTTATTTTCTTTACCTCGTTTGGCTTCCACTTGTTAGATAAAACTGGCACTTCTATCCTGACCGGCCTTGTGTAAATGAACCTCATCAATCAGCCTGGCCTCAGCTTCTTGGTGCCTCTCAAACCTCTGTGATTATGGAAACCACCTGGGTCTTTGTCCTTAGTGACTCCCAATACTTAAGAATGTGTTAAGATCTGTCAGCCTCCCAGAGGTATAGGAAATAACCTTATACCTGTCCAGGTTTCAGGTTTATTGCTAATTACTTGTCGTTTAAGCTTTCTGATGCAGGTTAATTGGAAACTCAGCAGCTTGGAAAGGCAGTGTATGTAGTCTAGCTCCAGTAAGATAGAAAGCAAGAGCTTGGTATTTTTCCTTACTCTATGTTGAAACTGAGGATGTAGTCACTGGAATTGTTTGTATATTCAAATAGAAATTCCTCTTTGTTTTGTATGGTTCTGGTGGGACTCATAAATGTCAAAGCTTGTCAGCTGGTAGCACAAGTGAATTGGGTTTCTCAGATGAGACTCATAACAGCTAGCATGCTAGGCATGTAGACAAGGACTTCTCAAGGAGAAATTGCATACCTGGTTTTATTACTGGAGCAAGATGGGAGGAAGAGAGTGAGGATGTCCCCATCAGCTCTTTCAAGCTCTGGGGAAAAAATCAGTTACCATGCATAGTGATTAGGACTTAGAATCCAGACAGTACTGAGAAAATATGCAATAAGTGCCTTCCAAGGAGAAATTAGAAGTGGTCATTTTTCTCTGTTTTTTTTTCTTTGTTTGTATAGAGAAGACAGTTACAGCAAATGCTCATGTACACATGAATACTTTTGCACTGTGGGACTCAAGAATATAGAATCCACAGACATTTCAGAGCCAGGTGATTTAAGGTCATTCTTTTGGGTGAAGCTTAAGAGTTGATAGTCTACATATGTGGTTCAAATGCTTAAGAAGCTGGACAGTGTATGACACAGGGGTATAATGTGTAGCACTGCTCAGTTTTTTCTACCCATTTTTATTTGTTATTTTCTTGGTTTTATGATGTGTAGGAATCATTGTGCAAGCTTCTGGAATATTATCAGAATGAATTCCTCAGTTTTGTTTTATATAAATTTCCCTTCCTATATAAGAGAATTTCCTTATAATTTCCATTCTCTTATGTAGGAAGAGAAATTCAGAAGCCTCCAATTGACCATCTTGGGGACTCCTAGATCTCTACTTCTGGTCAAAACTGGTGGGCTCATTTGAACACTAATCTACCTTCTCTGGGAGATTGGAATGATGAAATCTTTATTAACCAAACTCCCTTGGAACAGAAGTTTTTGATCAAAATTAATGACTTACCTTTTTAAACATATGGCATCAATTTTGAGAGTACAGCTCATTAATGTGCATAAACCTCACCATACTCACCACCACCATTACCCTGCTATTCCAATTATTAGATTGACCCCCTCTATACTACTCTTATTTCCTCCCCCTGCGGTAAACATCGTGTTTTCAGTCTAAAAGTTGATTTTGTTGTAATCTATTAGTCACATATGAGACATATAGTATTTCTCTTTGAGTTTTTTTTTTAAATTTTTTGTTTTGTTTTGTTTTGGCAGTCCTGGGAATCCAGGACCTCACAAGTGCAAGGCAAATGCTTTTTTTTCCCTTTTACTCTTTGAGTTTTTGTTTCACATAATTAACTCAAGTTCTACACATATTGTCAAATTTTTTTCAGTCTTTTTTAAATGGTTTGCTTTTAACATTTTTTAACATAGCATTTGGTATTTGTATCACAACTGCCTTCTTTCTATTGCTCAGGGCTTAACCCCAGCTCCATGCTCAGGGATCATTCCTGGTGGTGCTTGGGAATCCTTCATGGTGCCAGGGAAAGAAGCCAGGTTAGCCTCATCATGTAAGGCAAGCACCCTACCAGCTGTAATATGTCCCTGTCCCCAATAATCCCAGCATTTAGGCTGCTTCAATATTAATCAGTTGTAAATAACACAGTTTTAAATATAGAAGTACTTAGATCTTTTCAAATTAGAGATTTCATAATTTCCGGTTAAATACCTCTTCTCCATTTTCAGCTTTTTTTAGTAGAATCTCTTCTCCATTTTATTTATCAATTTGCATTCCTACAACATTATGTGAGTTTCTTTTCTATAATCTTTTACCAAGACAACTATCCAGTTTTTTTATTTTTATCTTTTTTTCAAAAAGAACATTCTCACAGGTGTGAGTGGTGTCTAAATATGATCTTGTTTGCTTTCCCTAATAAGGGAAGTCAAACATTTCTTTTATGTTCCTGTTGGTTGCTGTATATGCTTTAGAAAAGTATCACAATCACTGTCACTGTCCTCCCATTATTCATCGATTTTCTCGAGCGGGCCCAGTAACATCTCCATTGTAAGACTTTGTTGTTACTGTGTTTGGCATATCAAATATGTCACAAGTATCTTGCCAGGCTTTGCTGCGCGAGCGAGATACTCTCGGTAGCTTGCCGGGCTCTCCTCGAGGGGCTGAGAAATAGAACTCGGGTCGGCCATGTTGGCTGCATGCAAGGCAAAAGCCCTACCCACTGTGCTATCGCTCCAGCTCAGAAAAGTATCAATTCAAATATATTTCTTATATAAATTAAATTTTGTCTATTAGAGTAATTACTTGAGTAATAATTTAGAAGATTTTATATGCAATCATAAAAATCAATACTTAACTTTTTTTTAAAAATTCTTCCTCCATATTAAGAGAGTTTCCCTTACAGTCTTCAATTATAACTTTACAGATCCTAAATCACAGCCACAGAAATTCACTTGAACTTACAGCTCTACTACTATCCACAACTAAGACAATACTCTTATGAGTCAGTATTGTACATGCCTAAAAGTACTTATTTAAAATCAAACTAGAGGATTCACCTTTTAATCCTTAGACTGTTGCGTACCCGATGAATTTTTTATATTAAATATTTTCTTCTGAATGTAACTAAGGTGATTTATGTTTTCAACAAAGATAAAATATTTGGGGGAAGAAGTTACTGCTTAAGGAAGAGCATCTGGGATTGATTTCTATACCTGGTTTTAATTAAAGATAGTATGGTATAATGCCAGAAAAACAATAATATAGAAAATATATTTTAAGACCCAAAAAGCCAAACAAGGAAAATATATTTTAAGAATGAGAAAAATTACCATCAATTATCATCTGTAATAAATATTAAGCTGTGTTATGATGGCTGGTTTCTAAAATAAGTCATTCTAGAGACAAAGAGGAATGCAGAAGCTATAAATTAACTGGATACAGTCATTGCATGAGATATAATTGAAGAGAGTTTTGAGGATGAAGATGAAGAAAATTAAATTAAAAAAAGGGAAAGTGGAAGGAGGCAGAAAGAGAGGGGGCAAGAACTAGAGGGAGAAAGGGAAGTAGAAAGGGAAAAAAGAGATGGGAAGGGAAGAAGAAAGGGGATAGAAAAAATATAGGATGGGAAAAGAAATGAGAAAATTTTAAAGACATTAGTAAAATGTAGCTTCAAATTTTAGCTTGAATTACAAGCCAGGAGACATTATCAGCATGCTACAGTGATATTCTATGAGGGTCATAATGCTGAAAGTTGAATATATCATCTGATCATATGGAATACCTAACTAAACAATAGATGAAAGAACAGTGTCAGTTTGACTCATGTAATTTAACACAACTTTTCAAAAAGAATAGAAGTCTCAAAATTAAAATGAATACATAAATGGATTTAAAGAAATCTGCGTTTTCTGGTTCTTCAAGCCTATAATTGCTTCCATGTTGAACTTTCATCCCTATTTTATAAGGTTGATTCTATTTTTGAGATCTTTCTGTTCTCATATGAATCAGTTAGCTTGCAGACAAAAATTAACTCTTTACATGAGTCACATGTTTCTTGACTTAAATAGTCTGACTAGCCATAGTCCACATCCAAAAGCAAAATTTAAATCGGAATGGGATACCAAAATCTTAAAAACAATTTCTATAATTGTATTGAACCTCAATATCAAGACTGTGTTGGATTACTGAGATCCTAAATTATGAAAAGAGGGACATCATTTTTTCTCTTTCATTATTGGTGGGAATGCCGACTGGTCCAATCTTTTGGAGAACAATTTGAGCATTCCTCAAAAAACTAGGAATTGAGCTTCCATACAACCCAGCAATGCTACTTCTGGGAATATACCCCGGGGGCCTAAAAACACACAGCAGAGATGCCATATAAACGTCTATGTTTATTGCAGCACTATTCACAATACCAAGAATCTAGGAACAATCTGAGTGCCTTAGAATAGATGACTGGTTAAAGAAACTCTACTACATCTACACAGTGGAATACTATGCAGCTGTTACGACAACTGAAGTCATGAAATTCACTTATGGTAAGTGAAATGAGTTAGGAGAGGAACAGACATAGAATGATTGCACTCATTTGTGGGATATAGCAAAAGAAAACTTTATATGAGGCTCTCTGAGAGGGGCAGACAAATCGAATCTGGCTTGGCCGGGCTGGCTGCGTGCAAGGCAAATGCCTTACTGCTGTGCTATCGCTCCAGCCCAACCAAAAGACAGTGATTGGAAATGTTCACTCTGAAAAAGAACTGCATGCTGAAAGTAGGTAAAGCAACAAACATGATAATCTATCAATATCTGTATTGAAAACCATAATGTCCAAAAGGAGAAAGAAAATAGGAGAGAGAGAGGGAAAGAGAGAAAGGGAGAGGGAGGGAGAAAGAGAGAGAGAAAGGGAGAGAGAGAGAAGGAAATTGCTTTTATAGAGACAGAATGGGGATGGGAATGGCATTGTATGAAACCATATCATAAACAGCTTTGTAACTGTGTTTCTCATGGTGATTCAATTAAAAAAAGAAAAAAAAGAAACATCATTTTCGATTATATCACTTGTGCATATTTACCAGAAATTTAAAATTATGTCTGATATCCCATATATGTGAGACTACTCTGATTCAAGGTTAGAATACAACAAGTGATGTCAACATACTATGAAATTCGTTGTGGCTTAGATAAAAAAAGGATTATCACTGTATCACTGTATCACTGTCATCCTGTTGTTTGTCGATTTACTCTAGCGGGTGCCAGTAATGTCTCTATTCTTCACAGCCCTGAGATTTTATTTTATTTTATTTTATTTTCAGTGAAACACCATGAGGTACAATTATTGACCGTACAAGTTTTTGTGCTTGGGTTTCAGTTATACAATGATCGAGTACCCATCCCTCCACCAGTGCCCATTCTCCACCCCCAATAATCACAGTAACCCTCCCACCCCTTCCATTTTCCCCATCCAAATCCACCTTTGTGGCAGGGAATTCCCTTTTGTTCCCTCTCTACTTTTGGTTGCTGAGGTTTGCAAAAGAGGCATTGAGTGGCAATCATGTTCGATCTATAGTCTACTTTCAGCATGCATCTCCCATCGTGGGAGGATCCTCCCAACACCCTTTACATGGTGTTCCCTTCTCTGCCTGAACTGCCCTTTCCCCTAGCATGTCCTTCAAGCCATGGAGTGAACATCCTGGTACTTATCTCAACTATTCTTGGATGTTAGTCTCCTATTTTTTGTTACTTTATATCCCCCAGATGAGTGCAGTCTTTCTAAGTCTGTCCCTCTCCTTATACTCATTTCACTTAGCATGATACTTTCCATGTAGTACCACTTGTATGTAAATTTTATGACTTCATTTTTTCTAACACCTGCATAGTACTCCATTGTGTAGATGTAACAAATTTTCTTTAACAGTCATCTGTTCTCAGCCAGCCCTAAGATTTTAGCAGCCTCTCCTTACTCATCTTTCCCAATGATTGGAGGCTCTTTCAGGGTCAGGGAAATGAGATCTGTTAGAGTTACTGGTTTTGGCATATTGACTACACCATGGGGAGCTTGCCAAGCTCTTCCCATGTGGGCGAGATACTCTCGGTAGCTTGCTGGGCTCTCCGAGAGGCATATATATATATATATATATACACACACACACATATGTGTGTATTTCTCTTTATGATTTATTACCTACTATCTGAATTCCATCAAACATGGTGTGTTAATTATGAAAAATGGGTAGGAAGTGTCTTATGATGACATGGTTATGGGGGCCTCATTTTACACTCCCATCTGTGAGAAACAGCAGCGAGTTCTGGAGGGTTGCCGATGAGATTTTCTGATGCAAGCAGGGTGTGACTTATGGTGTGACCTCTGGGTCACCAGAGACTGGGGGAAGCGGGCAGAGGATCTCTGTTCCCTGGTCCTACTGAGTTCAGAGTCCAAGGTCACAAAGTTCCTCATTACCTGGGTTATGTGGGACTTCACTCCTGCGTGAGGCTAGGCCCGAGCATCTGGAAAGTGGCCTGGAGCGTGGTGGTGATTGGGTAGTGGAGATTGGCTGCTGGACTGGGTCCTTTGGGATGGGGAAGGCTCTAGTTCCCCCCCCCCCCCGGGTGCCCTGAGTGAAAACAGCCTGACGTGGAGTCCGGTGGCATGGTTATGGGGGCCTCATTTTATACTCCTGTCTGGGAAGAGGACTGGAGGGTGGTCGATGAGGAGATTATCTGGTGCCAGTAGGGTGTGGCTATGGGTCTGAAAGAAAATAAATACAGAATATAGGCATAATGGTGTACAATATACAATACTCATAAAAATAGATTCTCTACCAAAGCACTAAGAAAGTTTGAAGTGAGAAAACTTCAGATTAGTATTTAACTCTGCAGAAATTGTCCTTTGTAGACTAGTATTAAGTGAAAAATGCTGCCACTTAAGTGTTCTTATTTAGTTCAGAAAATTGAGGGATCTCTGAATAAAACTATGAGGGTTTTATATGACTTCTTTGTTAGAATGTAGTACTCAGCTCTTCAGTTCAGCACTAATACTGAATGTGCTGTGAAGGTGTTTTGTAGATAAAATTAAGAGAAAGTAAAGTAGATTATCCCAAATAGTCTAGTTGCATTTTATTCAGTCAAAAGTCACTAGAGAAAAATTGTGTTCCCTTGAAGAATAAATTCTACTTAGAAATTGTAGTCAGCACAATGCTTGAGAATAGCCATCCTCACAGCGTTTCCTATAGACCAGAATTTCCTTCCACCACAATCCTGGAAATTGACTCCTTGAAATCTATCTCTCACAATATCTTTCCCAAAACACACACTGTTTCTGGCAGAAGGAGAGCAAAATAGAATACTATAATCAAAATCAAATAAGCACAGCTGCTGTGATAGAACCAAGTCCATATTGTTAATCAAAATGTCTTAATCTGAATAATAGGCAATAGCTTATAATATTTGGCTTGAATAGTGTTACCCTGGACTTTTTATTTTTTTTATAGGATTATCAAACTGTAGGTCTGGACTTTGTGTATGTAACTTGAATCACCACTGCTATCATGAAGTTGCATTGCCACTTGCCCGACTCATTTTATTTAAAGATCTTCACATGGAGTTTCAATTTAGACTTCTCCAAAGCTTGTAACTTGTCACAAGCGCTATTGTTAACTAGGAAAAGATATTTTTCAGGTACTGATTCTGGAGCACTGTAGCACTGTAGCACCGTCACCCCGTTGTTCATGATTTGCTCAAGTGGGCACCAGTAACGTCTCCATTGTGAGACTTGTTGTTACTGTTTTTGGCATATCAAATATGCCATGGGGAGCTTTCCAGGCTCTGCCGTAATTTTCCGGGCTCTCTGAGAGGGATGGGCTCTAGGTAGCTTTCTGGGCTCTCTGAGAGGGATGGAGGAATCGAACCCGGTGGGTCGCGTACAAAACAAACACCCTATCCACTGTGCTCTCGCTCCAGCCTGAGGTCAATTGTGAGACCAGTAAGACTGGGAGCTTAGATCATGGAGTCAGAACATAAATATAACTTTATACTGAAGTAATATTCTAATAAGATTATAACCTTACAGATACGGTCATGGTCACGGTCCTCCCGTTGTTCATCGATTTGCTTGAGCGGGCCCAGTAACATCTCCATCATGAGACCTATTGTAACTGTGCTTGGCATATTGAATACGTCACGGGTAGCTTGCCAGGCTCTGCCATGCAGGCAAGATACTCTCGGTATCTTGCCGGGCTCTCCGAGAGGGGCGGAAGAATCAAACTCGTGTCGGCCATGTTGGCCACTTGTAAGGCAAACACCCTACCGCTGTTCTATCGCTCCAGCCCAACCTTACAGATACACTGAAAGCTTATTTTACTTGATTTTGAACACACAAGTGGAATAAATGCTACTAATTAACTAGTAGAAGCTAAATATTGGCTCTTTGACCAATAAAGGGATGGCTATAAAAATTAAAACAATATATTAGGACTCTGAAGAAATCCTTATGCAAAAAATACTAAAAGGAAAATTGCAGAAATGACTATGAATATATAGGAGTGGCAACAAATTAAGTTATGTCTCCCCCAAATGCAGGTAGTACAAAACAATAGTATCTTAGCATGAAATTTTATTTGGAAATAGCACTGCTGCAAATATAATTGGCTAAATTTGGATAAGATTTTGCTTAATGCAATATGATTGGTGTTGCTAACTGAGAGAAAGGCCATCTGGTAACAAAAGGAAAAGGCCTTGAGGAGACAAAGGTAGAGACTGGGATGATGCTAATGATTGATGACCAACATCAATAGGAAGGAATAGGTAAAGAAGACTCCCCTTTGGAAATTTCAGAGGGAATATGACCTTGACAAGGCATTGACATTGGTGTCCTAGCTGCCAGACAGGGAAATGATAATTTTGTTTTTTTGTTTTTAGTTTTCATATTTCACTTTTCAGCCTTTGAAGATTATCACAGGGGCTGGAGCAATAGCACAGCAGGTAGGGTGTTTTGCCTTGCATGCAGCCAACCTAGGTTCAATTCCCAGCATCCCCTGTGGTCCCCTGAGCAGAGCCAGGAGTAACTCCTGAGCATCTCCAGGTGTGACACAAAAAGAAAAAAAAAAGATTATCACAGGTGAAGGCATTCCCTTCATATGTTCATTGAGTTTCTATATTTTATCTCTAAAAATATAAATGAATCTTGGAGAATGATACTAGACTATCTTAACAGATCAGATGGTAATATTGGAGAAAATGTGGGCACTTGACTGGAGTGAAGCTACAAGATTTCTAGTAACTAAAAAGAAGTTATTGAGATGGCTAATTAGTTTTTAAAATACAATAACTAAATCTATCAAAATGAACTTTCTTTCATCTTGCTCAGATAATAATATTCACAATTTTAATCAATATATATATGTCAATTTTGTTTCTCATTGCTAAGAGATTTGATCAATCTCGTGTTTTAAAAACATACAATGTGTTGCCCACTACATGGAATAAATCTTGCATTTTAACCAGGTGAATAATGAACATGCTACCTTGGGAATAAAAATATATGCAAGATAATGATAGACGAACCTCAAGAAAATTCAAAGACATGCCATATAGTAATGAATGTCTTTTTCTTGCATTATATACTCTTTAAAACTTTTCCTAACAATCTCAGAGGAAAAAAATGGTGAACATTTATTCATTATCTTTTTTAAAAATTTTTATTAGTGAAACACTGGGCTGGAGCAATAGCACAGTGGGTAGGGCGTTTGCCTTGCACGCAGCCAACATGGCTGACCCGAGTTCAATTCCTCCGCCTCTCTCAGAGAGCCTGGTAAGCTACTGAGAGTATCTCACCCACACAGCAAAGCCTGGCAAGCTACCCATGATGTATTTGATATGCCAAACACAGTAACAACAAAAGTCTCACACTGGAGACGTCACTGGGCCCACCCGAGAAAATCGATGAACAAGGGAGGACAGTGACAGTGAAACACCATGAGGTACAGTTGTAGACTTACAAATTTTTGTGCTTGGGTTTCAGTTACACAATGATTGAGTACCCATTCCTCCACCAGTGCCCATTCCCCACCTCCAATGCTCCCAGCATCCCTTCCCCTCTCCTCCCCCCCTCCACCCCATCCCACCCCATCCCTGTGGCACAGCATTCCCTTTTGTTCTCTCTCTCCTTTTGGGTGCTGTGGTTTGCAAAAGAGGCATTGAGTGGCTATCATGTTCAGTCTATAATCTATTTTCAACATGCATCTCTCATCCTGAGAGGGTCCTCCCAGCACCATTTACTTGGTGCTCCCCTTTCTATCTGAGCTGCCTTCTCTCTCAGCATGTGCAGTTGGCCTCCAAGCCATGCAGTAAACCTCCTGGTACTTATCTCAGATATTCTTGGGTGTTAGTCTCCTAATTTGTTACTTTATATTCCCCAGATGAATGGAATCTTTCTATGTCTGTCCCTCTCTTTCTGACTAATTTCACTTAGCATGATACTTTCCATATAGTGCCACTTGTATGTAAATTTCATGACTTCATCTTTTCTTACAGCTGCATTGTACTCCACTGTGTAGATGTACCAAAGTTTCTTTAACCAGTCATCTGTTCTTGGGCCCTTGGGTTTTTTCCAGAATTTTGCTATTGTGAATAGTGCAGCAATGAACATAGAAGTGCAGATGTCATTTCAACTGTACTTTTTTGCCTCGCTGGGATATATTCCCAGTGGTGGTATTGCTGGGTCAAATGGGAGCTCTCCTTCACTGCTGGTGGGAATGCCGACTGGTTCAGCCCTTTTGGAAAACAGTATGAGCGATTCTCAAAAAATATTCATTATCTTTTGTTTTAGATTCAACTTAAGTCATATCAGGTTATTGTCCTTTGATCATTCACCAACCTGTAATTTGTAAACTTTACCAGTAGCCTAGAGAAGCCTCCCCAGATATTCTCAGTTTCATATCAAATACTCTTTACAATTAAACTTTAACACCCACATAGATTTCCTGGGGCATAGTGGACTACCTCTCTAATCTCCATTAAAGTGTTTCAGAATTTTGAGCAATAATTCTCTCTTTCGGAACAAATTTCTAATTGGCATATAACTCTAGATTACTGTGAGACCTTGTAGAGATAGAACATGCCAGTCACCGTATGATAAGGGACCAAGAAATTGAACTACTTATCCTATACTAAGTGTTATTTGTTCAACTAGGCCACGTTTGGACATACACTGTAGCAGTTCATTATCCAAAGAAGGGGTTTCTGTGAGATTGGGCTTGAGCACCTCCTTAAAGCATATGTTAGCAAAAACTATGGTAGATTTTTACCACTCAAACTCTGATTCAATAATTCCTCTCAACCTACATATTTTGGTTTCATGAAAGATTTCCCTATGAGAAAAGAGTGAACCTTGATCCTTTCAGGAAAGAGTAAGGTCTGGGACTGATTTTCCTTTCCTGCAAGAAGTCGTAGATGAAGATATCATTAATGGGAGGAAGAAAAGGAAATCCTGTTGAGGAGAAGCTGGTTAGTGAAGCTGAATGAAGAAAAGTTACAGGACAGAATGAATGTAGGCAAATAGGTAGCAGGTTTGAGGTTGTGTTTTAAGGAAACTATCACAATCACAAATCATCCTGTTAATCGTCGATTGCTTCGAGCAGGCCCCAGTAACGTCTCCTTCATCCTAGCCCTGAGATTATATTCAAGGCTCTTTAGGAGAATGAGACCCATCATTGTTACTGGTATTTGGCATATTGGGTACGCCACGGGGAGTTTGCCAGACTCTGCCGTGTGGGCAGGCTGCATTCGGTAACCTGCCAGTTTGTCCAAAGTAGGAATGAGATAATAAGATGTCATAAAAGGATGTTGCGGCGTGCGGTTCCGGGAGCTGGTTTTTATAGTCTCTGAGTCTTGGCTGCTGATGGGATTACAGGGCGCCAGGAGGCCAGTTGGTGTGTGTGACCCCCGCCTACTGGAATTTAGAGTCTCCTGCCCCTGCGCCTGACTGTCCTCGCCGCCAGGGCCCCTTGGAGGGGAGCGGGTTGAGCTTTCCTCCCCGCCCCGACCTGGGCTCCGACAGCCAAAGACCTCCAGGACCAGCCACCACCATGCTGAGACCACTCTCCGCACACATGAAGGTACTGGCAGAGGGACAAAGTCACGCGGATTCCGGGGCCGAGATCTCCAAGCCTACTCGGATTTGGGCCGAGCATCCTCCACCCAGATCCTCCAAGGAAACTATATTATAAATTATTGTTATAAGGATCTCTCAATTATATCTGCAAAACTGTTATAATAGTTTTTTGGCAAGTTCAATGGAAAAAGATATTAGCCACGTGTCCATACTCACATTACAGTGCCTTTAGATAATTGCACACTAAAAATTAGAAAAAATCAAAATTTCAACATGGGTCTAAATGAATTAAATATAATATTTTTAAATTGTATGCTCTACCTTTACACATTTTAATAAACCTTTTTTGATCTCTGACCCACAGCAAATGGGTAGATTGCATCTTATTATGAGTAAAGTTGATATCAATGGGGTCCTTTGGTGACTTATGTCAAGTGGGAAAGAGAGGCAGCAGTGTCAGGAACAGGATCTACTGCTTTCTCTCTAGTCACATCTTCCACCTGGGAACTGCTGGAGAAATCGAAGACTATGAGCCTTGCTCCTTGCTGGAAAGAAAAGTGAGTCTTCGAACTTAATACATTTCAGATTCCTGTATTTTCTTCGTAAAAAATAATTTTGGGAGGAGAAAAGCAGTGAAGCATAATATATTTTATTTGGAAGTTTTGAGAAAGAAAGACAGAGACATAAAGAGAGGAGATTGTGTGAGAGAAAGTGTGTGTGTGTGTGTGTGTGTGTGTGTGTGTGTGAGAGAGAGAGAGAGAGAGAGAGAGAGAGAGAGAACAA
This sequence comes from Sorex fumeus, assembly GCF_029834395.1. Lineage (NCBI taxonomy): Eukaryota > Metazoa > Chordata > Mammalia > Eulipotyphla > Soricidae > Sorex > Sorex fumeus. The sequence continues at coordinate 19,654,448 of NW_026606322.1, forward strand.
CACTTTCAAGAGAGTATAAGGGGTTCTTCAGAGTGGACAGGAGAGCCCCAGTATATATGCCAGCATTAGATTTGAAAATATGAAAGAAAGAACACATCTCAAGAGCAGAGATGTGGGCGACACATGCGCTCAGGCAGTATATGTGCATATGTACTTCGTTCAAGTTTGCTTTTATAGGATTTCTCCCAAGCAGCCTCATATGGGGTTTTCTACCTAATAAAAGTCCATTTTTTCTAGGGTGGCTTCCAAGGGTCCAAGTTGAAAGTGGTTGATGGTCTTCTTTGATACTCCTTTCTTGGCCTTTGTTGCTGCTGGAGCTTCTGTTCCAAAGGGTTCAGACGCCTTCTCAGGATCTGTGCTGACACCAGGGAAAGATCTTATCCGACCTTAGTTCCTGTGTCTTCAAGGTGGATTTTTTGCAGCCTTGGGGCTATTGGTTTTATTCTCAGAAATTCATTGCCACAGGGGCCTTCCCTCTCTACCTTCCTGACTAATGCCCTCTAAGATGGCTTGGAACATTTTTTCTTTTATTGCTAATTCTTCTGGAGACTGGGAATTGTTAAAGCACACATTAAATCCGGTGATTGATTTCTTCTGTAAGATAATATTTTGATTTGTTTCTTTAATCAAAGATGGGGCTGCTGAAGTCACGGTGTTTGATTTAGACAAATACTCAGGTCACTTACAAAGCTAAAGGAATTAGAGATGCATGGGGGAAAATGCTAGTCTTGGAATACAGGTACAACATCAAAATGCAAAATGAAAATCATTAGTAGAAAATGGAAAGGGCTGTAGAAATTAAGACAAATGTCTTAGATGTTCCACGCATCATAATGTTTGCATTTGTATTGAGGATATGATAAATAGAGCATCGTGAAAGGCAAGGTAAAGTGGATGGGGGTGGAGAGTACAGAAATAATTTATTATAAGGAGAGATGATTTTAAATAAGTCCTGGCAGACAAGTACTTAAAGGTAGGCTTTTTTTCACTCTTTGGTTTTGGGCCCACAACCTGTGGTGATTCAGGGCTTACTCTAGGCTCTAAGCTCAAGCCCCAAAATTATTGTATATATTAGTCAAAATGGCCACATTATATGGTCACCAAGAATTTCAGAATATATATATGACAGGAAATATTCTAAATATATTTCTTTTTTTTCCTTTTTTTAATAATTTATTTCTTTATTGAATCACTGTGGGAAAAGTTACAGAGATTTCGGGTTTAGGTCTCAGTCATGTAAATATCAAACACATTTCCCTTTACCAATACTTATTTTTAACCGCGAACCCCAATAGAACCCCACCTCCCACCCCTCCCAATTCCTGTGAGGCAGTTGAGTTCTAGTTAATACTCTATCTACTTTGACTAGATACATTGTTTCGATAGAAGATGCACAATTATTGTTTAGAGTTTATGACCCCCCCCCCAATCAGACATGTTGAAACAGTGTTGTGAAATGATTTGCTTTCTACAACTTGGTTTAAGAATAAAAAGATGTTGCGCAGCCGCAATAGTTTTGGATTTCTGCTATTTTACTTATTGACTCTGGAAGAATTTCTATTAAAAGTTAGGTAGTTAAGAGATTGGTTTCTGTGCCCTGGAGTCGTGGCCGTGCTGGAGAGCCGCTCGTGGGGGGCAGCCGGTGACCTCGGTCGGGCGTGAAGGGTGGCCCAGAACACCCCCTTTCCCATGAGGCCCCCGCTGCCCCCCACCCCCGGCTCAAACCTGCTGTCCACAAGGCTCCCGTGTGGCCGCCATCTTTCTTTCCAGAGAGGAGCGGGCGAGCGGGACAACACCCTTTCCCCTCCGGGCAGGCTTGGTGGCGCGGTTTAACACATAGTCCATTTGCTTTTCTGCTCCAAGCGGCTGGTTCTCTGTGCTAAGTCCTTGTGCCTCTGGGGCCGTGGCCGTGCCGGAGAGCCGCTCCTGGGGGGCAGCTGGCGACCTCGGTCGGGCGTGGAGGACGGCCCAGAATGCCCCCCTTCCCATGAGGCCCCTGCTGCCCCCCGCCCCCAGCTCAAACCTGCTGTCCACAAGGCTCCCGTGCGGCCGCCATCTTTCTTTCCTCTAAATATATTTCTTGCCTCATCTATTTTATCATTAGTCACCTGAAGATTTTTGCCTTTTCACCATATTCCAGAACCCATTCCAACAAAGCAACTACCATCTAAAACACTGGGGTCACACTGTTAGAGAGAAGAGGGTTCCAGAGGGTTGACAGAAATGAGTGAATTACATTATTCTAGACTACAACTTAGTTTCGGTAATGATAAACACTTTCTCATACCTCATCACTTATGGACGAAACTTAAACATTCATAGCTAAGAGAAAGCAGTCAGTCTGGAAAGACTACATGCCATGGGATTTCAACTGCAAAGAACTATTAGAAAGACAAAACTATAAAGACAATTAAACAATGGTTATCAGGAGTTTCAGAAAAAGGAGAGTTAAAAGGTATAAAATGGGATTTTTCATCTTGAAAAATCATTACGTAAGATACTGAAATGATGAATTAATGACATTATATATTTATCAAAATCCATAGATTATACCACACCATGGATAGCCTAATGAAACTTTGGACTTTGTAATAATAACACATCGATATTGCTTCATCAACCTTGATAAATATACCATATTAATGCAACACTTAATAACAGGAAAATCCAGGCAGTGTGGGAGTAGAGAGTTATCTTAGTTCTTTGGGAACAAATTATTGTGAACCTAAAATGTACTAAAAGAAAGTCTAGTTTGAAAAGTTTGGATGGACTGGAGACATAATCCACAGGATAAGGCATTGTCTTTGCATGCACCCAACCTTAGTTTAATACCCAGGCGATATGGTTCCCCATTTACCACCAGGAATAAGCCCTGAGCACAGTAAGGAATGACACAAAACCAAAATAATTTTTTAAAATGTTGCTGGAGTGATAGCGGAGTGGTAGGGCTTTTGCCTTGCATGCGGCCAACTTGGCCGACCTGAGTTCGATTCCTCTGCCCTCTCGGAGAGCCTGGCAAGCTACCGAGAGTATCTCGCCCGCATGGCAAAGCCTGGCAAGCTGCCTGCGACGTATTCGATATGCCAAACACAGTAACAACAAGTCTCACAACAGAGACGTTACTGGGCTTGCTCAAGCAAATAGATGAACAATGGGAGGAGAGTGGTATGCAGGGGCTAAACAAATAGTACAGTTTATAGGGCACTTGCCTTGTACATGGTCAACCAGATTTCAATCCCAGGCATCCTTGATGATCCTCTGTGCACCTCCAGGGATAATTCCTGAGTAAAGAGCCAGGAGTAAGCCCTGATGTGGCTTACTAAACGTGGCTCCCTCTGAAGAACAAATTGGCATGTGCATTAAGACATGAGAAGAATCTGTGCCTGATTTTGCAATTATCATAGCATCTAAGATAAACTAATCAAAACACTAAATGTGGGCTGGGGAGCTAGTGCAAGCAATAAAGTATAAGCTCAGAGTGTGTGCTGATCTGAGAGTTATCCTTTGCACCATGGATCCCTCCAAGTCCTGCACACCCCGTCTACCCCACCCCCTCAAGCACCAAACCATCAGTCCTACAACAGGGACAGCGATTGCCAGAAGTGGCTTCTTGGTCTGCCCAGCACTGCTGAGGTTGGCACCTGTAAATAAGTCCCACAGTTCTCTGCAGAGTCACCTGCTAATTGATCTCTAAAGTCTACCTGGCCCCAACCCATTCCCTAACTCCAGACTTTCTATATCATTGTATTTTTGCATGACACTCTTAGCTAGAAGATTCAGCCATTCCTTTTGTTGGGCACCATAGTTCTCTTCATTCTAATCACCATAATCTCTTACTTTCTTTAAGAATCCAGTCAGCATCCTTTGGTCAAAATCTTCCTCCACAGTTTGACAGCACCCTGCAAGTCCCTTATTATTGATCTTGCTTGGCCTTTTTATGCTTGGTTTTTACAGCTATTTCGATTCTCTTTGAGGGCCAGTGTCTTGTCTTAATTGTCTTAGAGTCAAGTAAGAAGGCAAAGAAAATAATTGGAATCTAATGAACAATGATTGGAAATGGTAATTATATGTAGGTGAGAAGTAATAATTTTCATCATCAAAGTCCTATTTCTTGCCTTTTTTCTATGTAGGATGCCTGCTTTTTAAATTATTAATGAATAGGCTGTAATTTCATTTGTAAAATATACGGAATGGTGTGAAGGAAAGTCACTAAATTATAAAAATAGCACGTTTTTGCATAAATTATGTGGTAGAAAGTAGAGTCAGATCTATCATATTCAACTTATGAACCCTGATAAGGAAAAATACATATAAGCAATTAGCTATTAGAGCCAGCAGAATTTTACTGTAATTGATAACGCTAATAGTATAAACATTGCATTAGAAAGTTTCATAAGAATTAATTTAGTGGTCAATACTGTACCATTTGAGGCTACATTTTTCTTTATTACTATGACAATTAGAAACAGTGGGGATTTGAGTCAAATTCTAACTGATAAGCATATTGCTTTTTGCCATTTATTGAGCTCTAATGGCCTGAGGCCTGCTTACTTTTTCAATATGATTTCTGTGCAATTGAAATAAAATGATCAATTAGTCTTTCAAGCACAGCATCTGTGTTTTAGGGGCAAATCGGGAATGAAAGTAAAAATTGATTTTGTGGTTTAGTCTCAGAGGGATACTGCTCTTTCCCTACAGGAAAGTTTCCATGTCGAAGCAGAAGGCAGCTGCTAGAATTAGGGCAAAAGTGACACAAGACAGGAGTCTAATACATGACCTATGGCTGAAGGTTTAAACTAGTAGCACTGACAAGACTGAGTGAATAATGCAAAATCAGCTGAGAAGAATGCAAGTGACCTAAAAATAATTTTTATGTGGTACGTTAGACCCTCCCCTCCCTAACCTGGTGACTTCTTCCCCATATCCTCTGGTTTCTGTTTAATACACTGCTAATACAAATGCTGCTATGAATTTCCTTAGTATTACTTCTTTATAAAATATTCCTTATTTTACAGGAATATAGACAGTTACAGTTGGACATAAAGACTAATACCAGAATAATCTATCATCATAAGAAGTTGAGGCTAACATATTTAATCAAGAATGTAAGAAAAAAATGAATAGAATCATAATGTAAATAGACTCAACTGACTAGCAGTGTCCCAAAAAGCAAAGAATGTCAGTTTGTTGACACTCCACATTTCGATAATAAGTTTTAAATTTTTAAATTTTTAAATTTTCAGTGATAGAGCTTAGCTCAACAGATCTAGTCTACTGTATTTAACACCAGTCTGAAGACTCGTTGGAATTTTTCTCCCTCTGACACTCATTCACACACATTCTCATTCTCTCTCGCTACATCAAGATTCTTCAGGCCTTCAATATATTAAAAATATTTGACTCATTTGGTTGTTTGGGCTTTTGTTTTATTTATTTATTTATTTATTTATTTACTTATTTTTATTTTGGGTCACATCTGGCTGTGTTTAGAGCTCTCTCCTGGCTCTGCGTTCAGGGCTATCACTCTTGACAAGTTTCTGGAGGGCTCTATGTGGTGCTGGGGATTGAACCAAGGTCAACAGCATACAGGTAAGACCCTTACCTGCTGTTCTAGCATTCTGGTCTCCCATTTAGTTGATTTGGTAATTAAATAGGTTGCAAAATTCTAGGGCTGTTACTGCTGCTCATGTTCTACTCCAAGAAATATATAGCCTTTGGGCAATTATGCAAATGAGTCAGTTGTGATATAATACGAAGAGGTGAGTTTGGCATCCTCACATCTGACCGGGTTTAAAACCAACTACTGACAACCAAGAGTTAGGGTCACATATTCCAGAATATCTACTTCTTCCTCTGCAAACAGGACAGTCGGGCCCACCTGACAATTACTTTGAGGAATGATTATAAAAGAAAAAAGAAATAAGAGGTGATTGATAAGTGTCTGTGCTGTTTGACATTTCCCCCTAAAGCTCTGCTCTGAGATCTCCACTCTATACTAGAGGATGCTACACTTGAGTAAGTGGGTTATAGACCAGTCATTCCTTCCTCCTCACTGATTGATGGAAACCCATTATCTCTTTCCGAGCAGCAGCTGCTGCAGACTGCCACACAAGTGTTCCCCAGAACATGCTCTCACAGATAGTGATGCTTTATTGCCAATGTCAGCTGACCATTCCTCTGGAGAAGGGAGAAACCCAAATGAAATATGCGAACCAATACTGGCAACACAATTTAGAACCTGGTCCTGGATGGAAATGAGAGAGATCACATTATTAAACCACCTTTTTAGCGGCCTTACATGCTTGTATAGCACAGAGAAATCTATTAAGTATAACTGCAGTCCTAAAATAACCCATTTAATGTTTATCAAAACCACTTATATTCCTAAATTTGGTCTGCTAATTTCCACCTACATGCTTCATGAGATCTGAAGTGAATTGTCATCTAAATCAATGTGCTAGCCTTTCTCCAAGGAGGCTGGGTGATCTTGAAAGCATGGGCTGGGATTTTTCAGTACCTTCTCGTCTTTATATTGTATCTGCATGCGACCTACACCTAAAGATTCTCTGAACTGCAGAATGAGATAACAAAGGAATGAATTATGACAAAGATTATCAACACACAATTGAACGCACAGATGGAAAATGCCTAACATATATTTGATGCTCAGTTCAATGCTATTTTTAAAAATCGGCCCATCCTGGGAGATGTCAACACAGAGATGCATGCAAGCCTCTTGGGTGCACAGCTGGTAGTGCTATGAGCTGCTAGACCCTGTGATGCCAGGGATCAAACTCAGGGCCTGTATCTTTACTCTGAAGCATGTGCACTCCTGGCTATGCTCAGGGGTTACTCCTGGTTCTGCACTCAGGAATCACTCCTGCCAATGCTCAGGGGACCATACAGGATGCCAGAGATCAAACCCAGGTTGGCCTCATGCAAGGTAATTGCCCTACATACTGTACTATTACTCCAGTCTTTTGCTCTCCCTTTTGAACTCTAGACTTGATCAACATCCATTACAAAACCCTCTTAACTCATTGCCTCCCTTCCTTCTTTTGATAAATATATATACACAAATATATATTATATTTTTTCCTCAACATGTCATGTCTCAGAAAAGCAAGGGGCTATCGGAATGCCTCCACTGTGTGGTTTCAAAGCCTGAGCATGTGTCAGTCTGACACACCAGGAAGTTGCCTGGGCAGCCTTTGGGCTCTCAGCCCCTGATTAGGCTCAGTGAGGGATGACACGGAAAGGAGAAGGCCTCGAGCTGGGCTGCTCTGCTAGCCCAGGAAGGCAGCGTCACACCGCAGTGCATTCTACTTAAGGAGAGCTCGTTTATTCTATCCGTTAGCACAGAACATATTCGGTCCTGGAGTAAGAAAACTGGGAGTTAACCCGAGGGGCTTGTAAATCAGAGCTGCTACAGAAGGAGCACTCTGTGGAGACAGGGAGGGCTGTTGCTGCTGTCACCAAAGGGCACTGAAGCCTTCCGTCAGTCAGTGGAGGCAGATGCTAAGCGATCACTTCGCACAGGAACAAATAGGGACAGAAGTTCGGATACAGACGAGCTAAGCCAATGAACGTCCTCCTGCTGCCCTTATTTACCTAATCTTTTGAACATTTTCCAGTTTGTTCTTTTGTCCTTGGTGGGTGTTGCCTGATGAAAGGAAACACCTCAGCTTGGCTGGAGCAGGGCTGGGCTGCTGGGCTGGTGCTGATCCTGGGGAGGCCAGCAAGAAACTATTGAGCATTCAAGTGCATTTGTCCCCGTGCCTGAGGGAGCAGCACTCTGAAGAGCAGGTTGTTCCTCTCAGAGATAATGTGCTGCTGATATCTCCTGCTGTCTCAATTATTTCTGAAATGCAAACTCCTGCTTGTGTTTGGGGAAAAAATTCCAAGCCCTCCCACACTGTTGTGGGCTTTGTTCTCCTGGTTTTCATGAGTAGGCATCACTCTCCCCGGGAAAGATAGATTTTTGTTGAAATTAAACTGGAGCTGAAAGATTAATCCAAGTGGTTTATATGCCAATTTCTTGACACAAACCTTTGAAGGTGGATGTGTGACAACCATTTCTAATTAGTTATAATGGCACTCATATTTACAGGGGCTCTTAACTTAAGGCTTTTCTGATTTTAGCATACTTTAGAATGCTTTTGATATTCATCACAGCTTGTGTATTTAAAAGTGTATTGAAGTAGGGTGATATACAAATAAGCAGCCTAAGATTTCCTGTTCAAATAATATTATACACACTCATGTCATTACATTTCATACTGCCAACATTGCATGTCTTCCTGTTTGAATTGGATTATATTTGCTTTTTTTAAAAAAAGACAGGCAATTTTCAAATTTGAAACAAAAGAAATAGAAAAATCAATACACTCAATAATGCTAGAAGAAAATTTAGAAGAAAACCAGATGTGAGACAAAAGTGTTGCTGTACCATGAAATGCTATTTAACCTTTGTCTCTAGATATGAAAAAGGATGATGATATCTAGAAGTCTACTTATGGTTTGGAAGGGTAGGATGCTGGAAATTGCAGTATTCCATTCTGTACACAGACCACAGTTTCTTTACCCAATCATCTCTATTTGGACACTTGGGTTGCTTCCTGATTTGGGATATGTGAATAGTGCCACAATGAATATAAGAATGAAATTTTTTTGGAAGAGTTTTTGGGTCCTTGGTATAGAAGACTAGAAGTGGAAATTCTGGGTCATATAAAATCTCAAGTCTTAGTATTTTGAGAAGTGTTCACATTGTTTTCCAAAGGGCTTAGACCAGGTGACATTCTCAGCAGCAGCAAATCAGTGTTCCTTTCTCTCCTGTATCCATGCCAACACTTGTTTTGTTCTTTTTGATATGTGCCGGTCTGACTGGTGTGAGGTAATATTTTTATTCTAATTTTCATTTCCCTGGTGATCAGTGATGCGGAGCATTTTTTTCTCACATATCTTCTTTGAGGTATTTTATGTCCATCCCATCTATCCATTAAAAATTATATTATTAAAGCACTGTGATTTACAAAGTTATTAATAGTTGGGTTTTTGACATACAATATTCCATCACCAATTTCATCACCAGTAATGATACTTTTTTCTTGTAGAATGTTTTAAATGGATATTAATCCGATATAAGATGAGTGAAGGACTCTGGCAACAAAAGTTCCCTGAATTCCCAGGTAGTTCTGCAGATTGCAAAATGGCAAGTCTCCACAAATACAGTCAATTCCCTGAAAGATTCATTCTCTTCTCTCCCTCCCACTTCCTCTCGTTTCTCTGGTAATGCTTGATAAACACAATACCCCTAAATTACAAAGCATATCTATAACTGAAAAGAAGAAAGATGTCTCCAACCCAAGAATAAAATGAACACCACTGGAACCGAAGAAGCAACTACCCTCTGTTGGGCGATGGACCACCACCAGCTTCTAAGCCTGCCCTGCAGGTGCTGTGCTGTTGATGCCATGGTAGGCAGTGGTGATGGCAGATCCATAGTCTGCAGGGGGACAGCAGTACTCCCAGCTTATGTGTCTGAGGAAGCCAAGATGTGGGTACACTGGGAGGTGCAGAACTCATAAGTGCAGGCTGCAGCTCTTCTATCAGTGCAAGACCTCACATGGGTAGAAATAAGACTGACATGATGGGCCATACCTGGAAAATTCATCATCAGTTACAAGTTTGTGCAGTTTGGTGAGTGCATTTGGATTACCTATCTTCCCACCTCACCTCTGCCCAAAGACAACAGGGAGAGAAATTAGTTGAATTAGTTACAATAGGAAGAATTTTGAAACTTGACTACAGAAGGGAGGAATTAGTGGAAAGCATTAGAAGCTTATTAGAAGTAATTAAAGTATAATGGAGGAGAGACTTCGAGAAAATGAACAGATCTTGAGGCTGTGTAGAAGACCCTGAATATCTACACTTCTCTAAGGACACACAAAAAGCAATGGAAATCACTTGTGAATGCTTCCTTAAACATTTGTACTGGGATTCTTGTGCTCACTTACCTCTCACTCACAATTCTTTGTGGAAGGCATTTATTTTGCAGATTAAAAAAAAACTTATAGTTTAGGAAAGGTTACGCAATGTCCCTAAAAACACCCAAACCTTACAGAGATTTCAAAGGATCAATGTTTTTTCAAGCATAAAATTTCAAATTCATTGGCAAGTGTATTAATTATTTATAACTTTATAACTAATGAAAATCTTTCATTATGGCTTGTTCTTGGCTTATTTATTTATCATATAATATATATGACTCACTCAAAATGCCATCAACTTTAAATCTCATAGATGTCTTATAAACCAAAAAATAAAAATACTACCAAAATATTATGTAGAACTTTATTGAAAAAATTATTACAGCATATTTTATTTTATTTATTTTTATTTTTTTAATTTTGGATTTTTTTATCCTTTATTTTATTAAAAAATTTTTTAATGAATCACCGTGAAACACAGTAACAGATTTACAAACTTTAGTGATTATGTTTCAGTCATACAATGATCAAGTACCCATCTCTCCACCAGTGCCCATTCTTCACCACCAATTTTCCCAGTATCTCTCCTGCCACCCCTCAACTCCCCCCTCCCCTTGCTTCTGTGGCAGGCACATTCCCTTTTACTCTCTCGCTCTCCTTTTGGGTGTTATGGTTCGCAGTATGGGCGCTAAGTGACCATCATGTTTGGTCCATAGTCTACTTTCAGCACACATCTCCCATTCTGCGTGAGCCCTCCAAACATCATTTACTTTGTGGTCCCTTCTCTATCTCAGCTGCCTTTTCCCCAGCATGTGATGCTGGCTGCCAAGCCATAGAGCGATCCTCCTGGCCTTTATCTTTACTATCCTTCAGTGTTAGTCTCCCATTATGTTACTTTATATTCCACAAATGAGTGCAGTCTTTCCCTTTCTCTCTGACTCATTTCACTCAGGATGCTACTCTCCATAGAGTGGAGTGATAGCACAGTGGTGTTCCTAGAACAAACAGATGCTATTGGGCTACACTAGCACGTGACAGGGACAAATGGAGACGTTACTGGCGCCTGCTGGAGCAAATCGATGATTAACGGGAAGTCAAGTGATCAAGTGATCCTTCAGAGTGTGATGTTTTCAAATTGCTTTTCAATTCATTTATCAATTATTTCCCACACATTTTCTTTTTTACTCTCAAATGATTAAACTAAAACAATTCAGAAATTACGTTGATGTTCCTTACTCAGAGTAAGGAGATCATGAATTGGAAATTGCTCAATCATTCAGTACCTGAACATCACTTAGATCCAATATGTGATTCAGAGTTTATTCCCTGGTACTTGCTGAATTTACTTTCCTTTTGTTTTTCTGGTAAAGCAGAGCATTTATAAGAACACAAATTTTTGGTTTGCTAATTTGGCATCCAGATAGTGGCAGTTGTATCTTGGCCTCAGAAACATACCTCATTAGTGTAATTAGGACCTAAAATGCACTTAAATTCCACCGAATCTGGGTTCTTTGGTCAGTTCTTCAATTATGTAGAGGTAACCTACTTTTGATTTCCATTTGGAAGTTATTCCACCTATTTGGTCCATGCCTTTCCAACTTCTCTTCCAACAGTTTTTATCCTATAGTTTAGAAAAGTGTTTTCTATCTTCATTCAACATAATGATATCCACTGTTGGAAGTTTTAGTATTGGAGTTTTTCACATTTTTCTTGCAAAATGTCTCTGATACTATGATTGTGCCAATCAATCAATGTTAGGTGTCATTGGGTTTGACTTGTGTTTTGATTACAGAGATGTTAAATGTGAGAATGAAAAACGCAGGCCTTAGGATAACTAAATCTGGTAATTAAGAAAAAAATATTTGCTTAAAAATCATAAGCATGTGGAAACTTTACTTAGAATCCAATTAGAGCAGCTCACAGACTGGATTGCTCTCTTCAACTATAGATCCAGAGGCAATACCTTATGTGCTCTGCCTTTGACCATCCACTTTTTAAATTTTCTTATACAAATGTGTCTGCCCTGAACTAGATTATTGTGTATGTCTGTAGGTATTGGAAAATATCATAGTGTTCAAATGTAGCTTGATTCTGATCATAAATAAGAGAAACTTATTGCAACTGTGGGAAAATACATTTCAGATGAATACACACTGCAAGTAAGCATGTGGTCTTACACATTAATACATGAATATTCACTTTACTCATGTAATATTTAAATAAAGATTCAACATCTGAAAAGTTTTCAAGAGTCTAAATTGATATTAAGGATATTTTGTAGTCTAAATTGATATTAAGGGCTTTCATAAGTAAGTCAGCAAAGTTAAAATACAAATGAATTTTTCTGGTGCTGGAGATAGCACAGGGATTAAAGTTCTTGCCTTGCATGTGGCTGGCAAGGGCTCAATCTCTGGCACCGTACAGAATCACCCAGAGTGCCACCAAAAGTGATCCCTGAGCACAAAGCCTGGAGCAAGCTCTGAGCACTGACTGCCTGGTGTGGCTGCCAAACTGGGGACAAAATATCCTTAATATCAATTTAGACTCTTGAAAACTTTTCAGATGTTGAATCTTTATTTAAATATTACATGGGTAAAGTGAATATTCATGTATTAATGTGTAAGACCACATGCTTACTTGCAGTGTGTATTGTACTTGATAAAAACAAAGTGTAGATGAAATTATCATCTGTAGAATATCATGTATTCGTCAAGGTGAAGAGGAAAACTTTAGTCTAGAATGATGATCAGTGAAATGCAAAATGGGCAACAGAATGGAAAATTAAACATGAGGTTTATAAAAATATCTTGGTTATATTTCTCTAAGGTGTTATTTGCAGCCTAAATGACCCTTTCTCATTTAGCACAAGCTCACATTGAGAAAGTTGCCTTTGGAGTTACTTTGTTGTCATTTGTCTACCTTAATGGATATTGTTTTTCCTCTCTTAGATCTACAGAGATTGTATACCATCTCAGAATGCAATAGCATTTGTAATTTGAAACATTTCTCTGAATTCTTTACCTGTGAACCAACCTTTTATTTTGTATAGGGGATATGTCTTCCTCTGTTTGTAATCACAGGCTAAAGAGCATATCATTTCCAGGAATTTAAATTTAAATGAATCAATATGTTAACTTTGATTTGCCTTTGTTCTTTCATCCACATTCAGTACTCTGCATTAATCAAATTAATAATAAAGGGATTAAAATTGCTAGTTTCTAAGGGTGAGGCATGTCAATGGTATTAAATGTTGCTTTTGAAATTATTTTTTTTGCATATTCATTATCAGCTGCCTCAAACACAGAGGAAGTTCAAGGAAATGATACTCTAAGCATGTGTTGTTTCAATTTTGAAAAGGATCCCTTAAGGAATGAATTGTATTGCAATGTTCTTTCTAATTAGACCATACATTCATTTAGATCTATGACCACACTTTCTTTGTATCTGCTATCACTGGCAGCAATTGCAAGGATTCTATAATGCCGTTTACAAAGTCACTTATCAGTTCATGACGGAAGATGAATTTGTTAACAAAATCAACTTTTTAATTGTATATAATGGAGGGCTTGTCCAATTTGTTGTAATGGTGATCAGATAATATGCCATATAGCTCATCCTGTATTTAGTGTGAATGGAACTTGCAAAAGAGAAGAAAAAATAGAAGAAATGGAGGAAAAAGAAATTACTACTAATTTAGATGTCATCTACAAGCACTTAATGTTTTTGTAGCTTACTCACATCTCCTATAGAACTCACATAAGACCATATTTTCTTTTCAGGATATAAAAGTAATCATGGGTAATGATTTGTAAAAATTAATAATTGCTTTAGCTGTCATATTATCTATTTATTGATATTTAGTTTAAAGGACCAGAATCCCAAGAAGAACAGAACTTTATTTTTATGCTTTCTGACCCTAGATAGAAAACCGGGCAGGACTTGTGAATTTTTGGTTCACAGAAAAATAATAGCTATACAGTCACTTTAAATCACAAAGTACAGTCTCTACAGTCTCAGAGGGTGTAGTTCAAGATATTGATCAACAATTCAATTTTCATCATAAAGACTTTTCTATTTTGTTCTAAGATTTCTGTAAGGAAGTGAAGTGGTATTGTTTTCCACTGCAACTCCCTCTTTCTGTCTGTGGTGTGAACTCCCCAAACTTGGCATACGGGGAGGGGGAGGAGGGAGTGTCATCGAAGCAGAAAAAAGGCTAGGGAGGTGAGGACGTGTTTATGTGCCTATGTGCCTATGATTTCAAGGTCCCTGACCTTGGGGATTTTTTTTTTTTTTTTGCTTTTTGGGTATCACCTGGCAATGCACAGGGGTTATTCCTAGCTCAGTACTCAGGAATTACTCCTGGCAATGCTCAGGGAACCATATGGGATGCTGGGAATCGAACCTGGGGTGTCCCTACCCACTGTAGCATCACTCCAGCCCCCCAAACTTGGGGCAAGTTTATAGCTATATCTTGATTGTTAATTTTTTTTCCAATTTAGTATACCAGTTCGTATACTCGCAGTAGACTAAGATGCAAAGGAAGCACATTTGACTGACTGGACTGGAAGAATTGATTTCACCCCAATCATTTCTCCACTAATTTTCGTTGTATTAAGGCGCTAGATTCATAGTGCTGCTCACTGCAGTAAAGACAAAATCAGAGGGAAACTCACAGTAAGTACTTACTCTTTACCTGTAGATCCCTTTGCCTGTGCAAATCTTCACATTGGCATGAAGCCTGCTGACAGTGGCACAGACCAGACTTCACCCAAATGAGAACAGTTTCGTTTCCAAGAATAACCACGAACGGTTAGGCTTAGGGCTTAATCTGTTAGAACAGATGTCACCAGCAACTCACTTACCAGAGATTTTTCTTTTTCCTGTGTGTGAAAAGACACATCTTGTAGTTTGCCTATTTGAATAGCATTGCCTACTGCTACTTTGCTAACTGTCTTTGTCTTTGGAAGTTACACGCTATTCAACTGGGTATTCCTGTAGTTGCCTTCAATCTGACAGTTCAATAGTGAGAATCCAGAATCATTTTTTTCTTAAGAAGGGCATTTCATTCTGCATTTTATTCCTTAAAGGAAAATAGCTCTGATGAAATTATTCCTGTTGCTAGTTTACCCATGCACTAGCTGAAGTTCAGTGTTTGGCATGACGCTCAAGTCCTCACTGCTAATAAATTGCAGACCACTATTCATTTGGAATCCATTCAAAGCTGGCTAGCTTCTAAATATTAGAATTTTAAAAAATCCAGTAAGTATATCTGTCCTGTAATTATCTCCTGTACCACTGGGTACAAGTACTCTTAAACCCCTTCACACCTTTGCTAACATTACTTCATCTAAGATATGGAAGGAACTCAGGGTCTATGTTGGTTGTGGGAAAATCTGGGGAACATGTTTTCATATAAAGATATGCTTATGCACTCTCTCCCTTTTTGTTACAGAACTCTATCCATATTTCCATCTTTTAATAAGGAACCTTTCTGCTGAGCAGTTTTATAAGTCTAGGGATCCTCTGCTAGAAATGTGAAAACATGAGAAAAAGGTTAATGAAAGCAGTGATAAAATCATTTTTCTTTTCGAATATTTCCTGAGCTCTATTAGATTCCTTCTCTGATTTAGTGTCTGGGCACCAGAGTTCTTGCTGATTTGTATGATCATGCAATGACCAATGACATGAATTACTGAAAACCTAATTAGGCCTTTTGGGCTGAGATTATTTTTGAAGAGACTGACATTTGGTGAGAAATGTGGTGTCAGCAGAATATCTAGCCTGAATATAATTTCTAATTTTGGGAAAGGTATCTGCATGTCATTATGTGGAGCTACATGAAGAGAGAGTGAAAGAGGGCAGTTCCAGAAACTGTCTTGAATGTTAAAACTTTCAGAACAATGAAAAAAGACAAGACAAATGTAGGCTAGACCCACACCCACACACACACACACACACACACACACACACACACACACACACAATGTGGCATAAAGTCTGCCAAGAGTTTGTAGACAATTAGCATAAAATTAACAAGGATATCTACACAGACACTTATCATTATAACAAATGTTATTTAATAGCAAGGAGATGCACTAGGGGCGGGCCATGGGTTATAAATATTTGTCCCAGAAAAGTTTAGAAAACAGGTGTAGATAAAATTCCGAAAGCACAGAAGTCTGATCATTGGAGGAGTTCAATAAATTGTCTGGGTTTGTGTGTGTGTGTGTGTGTGTATGTGTGTGTGTGAGAGAGAGAGAAAAAGAGAGTGTGTGCAGGCATGAACGTAATGTTTTTAATATTATCACAATCTAATCAGCAAACCAAATACTGTCCCCTTAAGAGGTGGTACCAGTTAGCAACTGTTGCCTATCAAAAATCAGTTGCTAAAATCACCATCATCATAGCTCTGTGTCTTGGTCATCTAATTGAAAGCTAATGTAGATTGGCTCATGATCACTGTGCTTGCTCCTATTTCTAGATTTCTCACAAGGACGCTCTAAACTTGTCTTATATGAGGCCCTTTCCCTGGTAGATATACTCAAAATGCCCCAAGCCTCCATCTGGCACTAACAGGTTTGCCCCACTTTCCCTCTACATGGAAACATAAGTAGAAGAGGACAGAAAGAAACATAGAAGGCCATGACAATGCCATGATAACTGACTCAAACTAGAAAACTGTCTCTTCCTTTTATGGGCCAGAGTAAATCATCTGATTAAACCCAGTGACAAGGTTTGGTTCAATAAGTTCTGGAGCTTTTGTGAGAAGAATTGCAGAGTCAAGTTCAGGGTATGAAGAGAAAGGTCAATTATGAACTATAGAAGCCAGTGCAATAGTGAACTATGGAAACAGGAATGGAATAACTTTTGCAAAAGCTCTGAGCTCTAGGAACCCTCTTCTGAAACACACACACAGATAAGGGTCTATAGTGTAGGGAAGCTGTTCTATAGTCTTCTAAGAAAAAAAATAAATGAACCAAGTTGAAATCAAAGGCTGTGCAAAGGTTGCTGATAAACTTCACATAGTTAGCAGAACCTCAGTTAACTGCAACTATAAAAGCATGTACTTTAAATCTGTAAACTAAGTATGATTTGGACAACCAAATCATAATGGAATAATGTTCTGTGCTCATCTATCTCTAAACTACTGCTACACCAATCTGACCTTTCATTTCTGAATTGGAATATAATCTATTTTGGTAAACTCCATTTGAAATTGCTCTCAATGACACTGATTTCCCCACTGGATCAAATGGTTGGAAAATAATTTTAAAAGAGTAATTGAAAAGCAAATTTTCCATCTCTAACCTATATAAACATATATATCCTAATTTCAACTAATAGGAAACGTAGAGGGTAATAGAACTGAGCCAACAAAAACTGCCTCGGTGTCAGTTTCTCTTTAGAGTGGATATCAAGAGTCACTGGGATTTGATGGTGAGGGACCAATGGAGCTATCACTCCATTTATGTCACTAAAACACTCTTAAGAGTGTTATGGGCCAAAACAAACAGGCTGACTGCAGACTTAGCAAGTAGGAATCAGGTTGACAGTCCATAAAGCACCACAGGGAGCATCCAATGAGAGTGGACTGAAAATAGAGCTCTTGTAGCTCTAAGCACCATTGTGTGTGTGTCTCAAACACACGTACTAACGCACATGTGCATGCGCACACACACACACAAACACACATGTACAAAAAGTATTAGTGTTTGTAAATTGGCAAGCACCTTGAAGTGATACTCTATACTGCCACTAGCATGAAGAGTCCATACAAATATAGAACTCTGAGTTGATAACCATGAAGTACATAGCACAGTGCTAGGGCGTTTGCCTTGCGCACAGCCAGCCCAGCTGAGCCGGGTTCGATTCCTCCGCCCCTCTCAGAGAGCCTGGCAAGCTACTGAGAGTATTCAATATGCCAAACAAGTCTCACAATGGAGACATTACTGGGCCCACTCGAGCAAAATTATACTCAAGAAAAATAAAATTTAAAAAATAAAAGTTACAAAATCAATTTTCCCTTTTTCTGAAAACAGACAATTCCTCAATAATATGGGGAAAGTCTAAGGAATGCTTTTTAAATGTTTCAAATGTGACCAAAAAGAAATGATCCATTAACAATAGTTAATAGTATCTGTTAATATGTTAATAATAAAGTTTAACTTTATTAAACTAGGGGTAACACTGAGACATTGAAAGAGATTGTTAGGCACTTTGGTGGTGGGGTGAAGCAGCTTGTGTAACAATACCATAAACTTTAATATCATTGATATCATGTTACCAAAATTATAATAAAAAATAGATTAAAACTTTAAAATAACATCCATAAATTTGATATATAGAAAACAAAGATCTCTAAATTCAGGACTCACACAAGATTACTCTTGTAAATTACACTGTAAATGTTTTGTAAAAACAACTTTCTCCCTGTAATCAGACTTAGACGTAGGAAATATCTGTCACAAATATTAGTTTAAAGTCACTAGGGGAAAATTGTAATCTAGCTAAGAAAACAGTGCAGTTGTTATTAGCAAAAAGGTAGCATCCCCAAATTTCTGAATAAATTGGGTTTTTACTAAGAATTTAGCATGCATAGAATGACACAATGTACATAAGCCTTTTCTTAAGTAAAATTACATTTCCTTATATACCATTCCAGGGGAAATGTTGTGTATCAGTCTTCAACAGTAACTACATCTTATTTACTAATGTGCTTTTCTTAGTGATGAGAATTTGAAGAACTGTAAAGGACTGCCAAACTTTTAGCTATTAATTCTGTGGAAATATATATCTCAAATGATATGTGAATCAATCAATTTAAAGTACTAACCAAGGCACAATTTGTCCTCATCTACCTAGAAAATTAGAATCCAAATAAAAATGTTTATGGGAAAAGTTGAAATTTTATTTTGATTATTTTACAAATAGTCCAAATTGAGTTGCTGTCGGCTCACAAAGACATGTGTTATTAAACATGTCTTCTGCAGACACAACATCTGTAGTCTGATCAAAGTTTCCTCAAATCAGCTGAAAATTTATTTTGAGCTTCTATGATGCTGAGACCCTCATTTATTTTTTGCTAGTATATATTCTACACAACTAGGTTAATTATCCAAATTTTTCTACCACTAATGTACGTGGTTTGTACTATTTTTTGTTAAGAAGTTATACTTATTAATTCCCCCATCAGAGTATCATGAATATTTTCTCCCCATATTGTTTTCTATTTGATAAATATTATGCATTAATTTAAGCAATTGCTTTTTTGATAAGTAAATCCTACATCCTCTCTTCCAGGAAGACTGGGTAATACATTATTACTATGTGTTTAGTGTGTGTGCCCATATGCATGAATGCACACACAAATGCTCATCTTTTTATATAAACTATTTTCCCCCCTCACTCAGCTGCTTGGAAATTATAAGATAGACTGTCCCAGAGACAAGATGGATAACTCGAAAATGTAATGTATTTTTGGAGGAGTTGCATGGATATGTGTTCATTTCCTAACGCATATTTGTGCATTTGAGAAGCAGTTATGAGGAAAAATCAGAGGCATATATTTGAGGAAAAAATACATTATATGAAATGAAGATGATGAATATGTGAAGACACTATGCTAGGAAAAAATATGATCTCCAGTTTTTTTAGTTCATGTTTCCCAAATACAGTTTATTTTAAAAATATATTTGTTAAAAAGTTTAGATGAGACATAAACAGTTTAGATTTAAAGTATTTATAAGTATTAAGTATAATGCTTGTAAAGACAAATCAATGGCATTGATATTTTAAATAGTAGTGTTAGTTTCATTTGATTTTTCAGGCATAATATAATAGTTATATTATTCTTATTTGCTTTTAAAAAACATATTTCTTTGAATACAAAAGATTAGTTACTAGAGTTTGACAATCAGGTTACACAATGCAAAGCTATATTTTTGGTAGCCTCCCCAATAACTTCAAAATATAAAAGGGAGGATAAACCATGTAAGTAAGTAGAACTTGGACTTTAGTATTTTCAAAGTGGATCTTGGCTTAATTACCTACAGTCACTGTTAGTTATAGACAAAATTATTTACTTGCCCTTATATATGAAACAGGGATGATACCAGTCATGGCAGAATTCTAAGGGTGTCAACTGAATCATTGTAAATAAAACCTGTATATGTCTTGTAGTAGGCAGTTAGTATATGTTAGTAGTATTTGTGTTCTTGAACTTTATACTACAGGCCAGATAATTAGTTCAGATATATGGTGCTTACCTTGCATGTGTCCAGAGCTGGTTCAATCCCCAGCACTGCATATGGTCCTCCAAGACTTCCATGAGATACTTAATCATAGTAAAGAGTAAGCTCTGAGTACCTCTGTGTGTGACCAAACCCCTCTTCAAACCCTTTTCAATGTGGTTGTATATTATATACAAATATCAAACACACATATAGTTATGATTGTGCATACACAACTATGTACAACACATTGTATTATATATAATGTCTTAGCACAGTATCTAAAATATTGGCCTTCTACATATGAGGTGAACACCTTGGAATGATGTTTTGTATGATGTTTAACCAGTGTATATGTAAATAGCAATTTCCTAATTTTTAAAGGTCAGATTCAATATCATACTCTTTATCTACTTAGAAACTAAGTATATTTGGAAGTTATGTACCTTCTAAAGGTTTTAGTTTTTGTTTATCAAACAGGATCTATTTAATATTTATAACCATAAAGGATTCAATTAGAGCATATTTTATTTTAAAAAAGTGGATCACTCCAGCACATAATATGGGCTCAATAAATGTTAATTTAATTTCTTGATGTATAGCACTGTAGAACTGTCCTCCCGTTGTGCATCGATTTGCTCGAGCAGGCACCAGTAATGTCTGCATTGTGAGACTTGTTACCATTTTTGGCCTATCCAATACGCCAAGGGGAGCTTGCCAGGCTCTGCCATGTGGGTCGGATACTCTCAGTAGCTTGCTGGGCTCTCCAAGAGGGACAGAAGAATTGCATGCAGGTCAGCTGCATGCAAGCCAAACACCCTAACCACCGTGCTGTCACTCCAGCCCTTCTTGTTGTGTATAATGACTATATTTTACTTTAAAGGCTAAACATTTTCATAGACAGACCTAGGCAATAGCAATGTAAGATGAATGTGCGATAATAATGAAAATGAAGAAACAGGAGAGAAAATATCCTCAAATTTAAATTCCTACGATAGACACAGGAACACACACAGTTATCACTATCCTAATATTGGACATGAAACCAATCACAAGTACTGTCTATTACTAGCTACGGTGGCATCATACCTGCCATAATAAGACGGTATGGACAACTTTATTATCATTTTTCATTTTCTTCCAAAGAGATGGAGACTCCTAATGAGTTCCCAGCT
Source organism: Sorex fumeus (assembly GCF_029834395.1). NCBI lineage: Eukaryota > Metazoa > Chordata > Mammalia > Eulipotyphla > Soricidae > Sorex > Sorex fumeus. The sequence continues at coordinate 19,675,841 of NW_026606322.1, forward strand.
CTTTAATAAGGATACTTTCTGTATACGAACATTCCCTAGTTTAGACAAGAGGCAAACAGCTGTGAGCAGTATTGTGAAGACATTTGTTTTATTATCTTTTAGGCATAGACGGGTATGTTAATCCATTTCCACATATAATTCCTGTAATCACAGATAAGGGAGGGAACTTGAACTGGCAAAGTATGTTCTTGCTGCCAGAGTTAAACTGGAGAGAGGACAGAGCCTCAGAAGTTGAGAATTGTACACTATCTTCTTTCTCAAAGCAGTTGTGTACAAGACTGCCTTTACACACAGTTTTCTTTTCATCCAGGCACAGATTCGATAGTATTAATGCTATCTCTTTTTTCCAGTCAAACCTTCCACTTTCCATCCAGGCCTCTGACGTTCCCATATTCTCCCTCGCTTCTGACAGTTGTTCTGCGACTTGGTTAACCATTCCAAGTGAAAAACAAGAAAGAATTGTGGTATAACCGTCTGTTTCTGTTGTCACAATGCTTCTTTCTGCAAATATACCTTAGGAATTAGACTTTGAACCTTTGATCTCCCACACCAGAAAAGAAAGAAAAATATTTATATGGATGTACTTTCATTTTAGTGTTCATAGTTTATTGTGAAAAGCAGGTGTTTAAAAGTTTTAGAATTTCTTTAACAAAATTCTAAAGATGAAAGGAAAAGAAATCACAGTATTTACAGAGATTACAGAATGGCATAGCCATGCAAAACAAGTAACTTTGGTTTTTCCCCTTTTACTTTGGTTTAAATATTGACCAAGATTCAGAATTTTTCCTGCCAAATAAAACTTCAATGCATCAAAGTTTAGAGGCAAAATAACACATTTTCTTTTTTCCCCATAATATTTCATACAGCATCAAGTCTAATAGGATATTTCTTATATTTAATCCATATCAATGTACTACAGGAAGCTTTTATGAAACTGAGTCACTATTGCCCAGACAGTAACGGTTTACAAATGTACAATAATATGTGTTTCTAAACAATGCAGAAGTGGCAAAATATCATTCCTAATCTTCATTTGTCCTCAATATTTAATTGATTTTCCATTGCCTTCGTCATTTTTTAATCACTCTAAAAAAACCAACACCAGGTTTTGTTTCCTTCCTTAGAGAACAGAGTTCTATACCTGGAAATTAGATGTTCCCTTTTGTTCTATAAAGTTATGCAAATCCTGGGACAAAAAATGTCTGTGCAGTGTTCTCCCAGAAACCAGGCTTCTGCTTGAAAGAGCAAAGTTTAAAAGTCTAGTCACAAGTAGCTATTGGCCCATATCCAGTCTACTGCAAAAAGTATCCATTTATACTACCACCCTAAAAATTTCCTCAAGCATAAAACATGTTTATAAAGTTACAAATTTGAATGTAACTAAAGATACATAGACATTTTATTATTACACTTTCATGTACTGCTTGATAAATTATGTACCAGTTAAAAACACTAAATTATCTCAAGGTGCATTCAATATCTGTAGCGTAGTTAACAAAAACACACACGAAAAAAATATATATTCTATACTCTGTGGAAAATAACACAGCTTTGATAATGACCACTGTTAAAAATCTCCAATTCTGACTGATATCTTTTTTTTACAGGAAATAGGTATAATTTTAAGGCAGTGGATAACCCAAAGGATTTAAAACCAATTTTTAATTATGGTGATAGACATTGTGATCTATGAAAATGGTCATGTTCTCCATGATTTTTCCAAACTGTCTCTCACACATTGGTTTGGTTATTCTTTTGACATAAAATAATTTATAGCAGGTGTCTTTATAGGAAAGTGCTACCCAAATTCTTTCATTGTTTTTTTTTTGGGAATAAGTAGAATGATCAATTTGGGAGAACTGTCACTATGTGAGTGCATCCATATGTGTGTGGTTTACTTCTGAGAGTCAGATGGTGACACATACACAGAATCAATTTGTCTGCTGCTTATCAGTTTGACTCTCTGACTTTCCCTCTGTTGTGATAAAACAGTTTTTGAACAGGGCAATGTGTGTGTCAATCCCCAATCTTCACAAGCTGCCACCTTTGGGATTTGGGTGCTTGTGAGCACGTTTGGGGCACTACTGATAGCAATCAGAATCAGAAATGTACCTGCTCAGATTATCCATATAAACAACTGAAATAAAAACATTACATCATACATCAGATTAACAGCAACTCCCAGAACAAAGCTTACAGTGTATAAAAATAGCTACGTAAAAAATTTACATAAAAGGCAAACCGAAAAGAAATCCTCAGTGCAGACATTTACAGAAAAAAAAAATCAAACCGAACACAACATATGACCTATTATCATGGCTGCCAAAACCTGTTTTTGTTTGTAATTTCATTTCATTGTTTTACTTGAGATAATTCTCTAAAATCCTGTGACAGCTTGGTAGAATGAACTGCTTAATACTTGAACCATGAATTGCTGTCAATGTCTTTGTATATGTCTTAAATACAATCCACGTTCATGCTTCAATTGGTCTATATAGTTATTTTCTCTGAAAAAATATGATGAAAAAACATAGTTTAGATAAGTACCCACAGCAATCATTTTTCACCATCAACAGAAGCTTAGTACCAAAAGTGATAGGAATTAATTTAGAGGGGCTTTAAAAAATTCCATTGCCCCTGAGCCCATTTGTAATCCCAGGCATTGCTGTGGGACTTCTACAAGTAAAAATTCCAGTTACTGGCATTCTTTATTTTTGTTGGATTTGCTTGGTTTATATAAAGATTTGACAATCTTTTTTTCTGGAAAATATTTCATTATGTTTCTCCTTAGATTTAAAAACTTCATTTACCCGTTCAAAACACACCTGACTTTCTGAGGTTTTATCTTTAAACTCAGTTATCCTTTGAGAATTTTCTCTAAACAATTCTGAAGGAAAAAAAAAAGGCAAAAATCTGTGTTTACAGTGGATTGAGGAATGAATCACAGAGAAGCAGAAAAAAACCTAGGTGAACATCTCTCTATCTCTCTGGCCCAAGTCAGATGACTTTAAAGGAGAGGACTCAATAATGCAGGATAGGGGAAGGAACCCAGGTCCTTAATTCTTTACTTTCTGATTTACAGATGGTAAAAATAGCTAATTTAAGTTTTCCTAATTTTCTTTCCTATGTTCATCCTTTCAATTATAATTCCTCCCCAGGTGTCCTGTCTTCTTTATAGAATTGAGTTGATTGACCTAACCAAATGATGATGGGCAATTTATTTACAATGAACCAAACTTTTACTATATTGTCGGGGACTTTCACAATATAGGAATAAACTATAGTAACAATTTTTCTCCGGGATACCCAAAATAATTCACCAATGGCTTCTCTTTCATTGGCTAAAGGTGACTTAAATAAAAATTTAAAAGTCAAATTGCAAGTAGCAATACTGTGGAAACATACCTCTGCTGGAGATAGTCTTAAAATCATATATTACTATTCTTTATAGTTATATGCAAGTAGTGTAACATAGATATTTACATTTTATATATATACATATATAATGTGCATATATGGATATAGGCATGTAAACACATAATATATACACTATGCAGAAAATATATGTGTATATATCCAGACAAGCTTGTTAGTTTATTTTTTTTTTTTGCTAAAAACATCTGGAGCCTGACTATATAAATAGACTTAAATAAATAATATTAAATCCTTATACTGAAATTTTTATATTTTAAACTTATTCTTGTAATTCCCTTTAAAACTAAATTTATATTATTAGAATTGATTCATCCAATAGAATATTAATGTATAAAATTAACTCCTTTGCATTAAACTTAACTTTTTGCATTAGGTTGCAAATGATAACTGAACGTAAAATTCTGAAAGCTGAATTAAATCAACTTTCAACCAGACAGAGAATGGTGATTATTGTTCAGAGGAGGAGGAAACCATTCTTTGGAGAGTACCTTTCTGAATTACCAAAGCTTCCCTTTGAAAATGTCTCTCTGGTTCTAGAAGCAACAGTAAGGAAGCATCTAAATCTCAAACCTTCCCCGTTCATATCTTCAGGTGTTTTCGACTTCCCTGGGAGTTATTACTATAAACCTCAAAGTTATTACTATAACCTACCCACCTGGACAACAACTAGAACAATTTCTCTCTTAGGCTTCTGTCTTGTGGTTGTTTTCTTCTAACTTTTTGTTTTCTTCCATGTTACCAAGGTCCTTGTTCACATGTTTTGATGCAGTCCTATAACAGAATTAAAAGTTATCACACTGACATATGAATTTACTTCATTTTCTGAATTCTCTAGGCAGGATAAGAGTGTTCATTTTTTACTGATCATTTTCTATTCTCTTTTTTGTGTTTTTGTACTCCAAAAATGAGTGATATATCATGTATTACTTGTCTTTCTCCTAACACTTCACTTTTAAAGACAGATGTAATTCTTGACTAAGGAAGCCAGGCTAAGAAATTATTTTACCCTAGAAGTACTTATTTGCTATAAATAAAACTCTCTGACTTACTTGTGAAGAATCACAAATTTAGCTGAAACAGGGTTGTAATGGTGTATGAGATATGTCCAAGTGAAAAAGACATATGGCTCATTCAAACTGAAAAATTCATTTGTCTTTAGTATGTTACTTTTAATTTGGGATTTTAAAAAGCCCCAAGGACATTAAAAAACAAAACTTTTAAGCACCAAATATGCAAAAATATTCATAGTACATCAGTCATCCATGGGGCCACAGCAATAGCAAAGGCCTGCCTTTCTGGCTTCCAACCCAGGTTCAATCCCCAGAGCCTCGTGTGGTCCCCAGAGCATCGCTAGGAGTGATCCCTGATGCAGAGCCAGGAGTAAACCCTGAGAAAAGCCTGGCCATGGCTCAAAAACAAAACAAAAGAAAGCAATAAAACTTCTTACAAATCTACCACAAAAACCAAATTCCAATAAAAGGAAAAAGGTCAAGGAAAAGGAACTAAAATTGGATGTCATTTTACATCTCCCATAGTATTTAAAGTTAAACATAAGTGACAGCATCAAATTTAGATAAGAAGATGGAAGGAAGGAAACTGATACAGTGCTGGTAGGAGTTACAAAGAGGAAAATTAAGTTGGGAATCGGTTTGACGATTTCTCTTGAACAGATATCTATCCTCTAGTTAAGCAATTCCATTTCTAGATTTTTAAACAAAAGAATGAACACCTCCGACCACAAAAATGCTTGTAGAAGATGCTGATTTTAGACATATTGTTTGCAATATCCCAAACTGGAAATGATCCAACTCTCTGTACTGAATGAGTTAACATAATGTGGTAAGTTCTAACAATGGAACACTACTCAGCATTTTTTAATGAAATAATTAATTCAAGGATTTTAGAAATAAGCCAGGCATAAAAGGGTATACTCTGTGTAATATCATTTTATATGGCATTCAAAATAAAGTAGACTTGACCTCTGGTGATAACACGCAGTACAGTGTTTACCTAAAGGGACAGGGTGGTGAGAATGATGAGTAGGAAGCTCCAAAGGAATTTTCCAGAGTGGTAGGACGCGCTATGTTTTTATTAGAATAATATTTAAAAGATTTAAAACTTCATCAAATCACACTTCATTGTATAATTAAAATTAGCTGTTATTATTTAAATTAATTTATTTTGGGGTTTCGAGTCTGTGCTCAGCAACCACTCCTAGCATTGCTCAGGAGACATATGCAATGTTGGGGACTGAACCTGAGTTAGCAGTATGCAAGGCAAGCGCCTTTTCTGTTATTTCCCCTACCCTGATGCTACTTTAGTATAAAAATCTATACTGAGAAAAGCTTAAGCATATTCTTGGTTTTCAGGGAGAGAAGAATCAGACAAAAAGTTCAATAAGAAATTGGAAATAATTTCCATCTCTCATTCTATTTACTTTGTAGTTGGATATATCTGTCCAGAGATGAAGAATTGTTTCTGACTAAGTAGAAAGAAGTATCAAGAGCAGGAAAGTAATAATAATTATCTTCTCAATCTAGAGGAGTCATGCTACCAGAGGAGGTGGGGTAAATCACACTATCATCACAGTATAGCCTACTGACCCATGAGGCCAAAATCACCATTGCTGAGTTGGAATTAAAGAAAAAGAGTTATTAATATAAATTCAGAAATGTATTTTGAGAGTAAGAGTTAGACATATCTTTGAATTTATTTTTATTTTGTATTATGTAGGGTCCACACCCACCAGTAATTAGGGCTTTCTCCAGGCTCTGTGCTGAGGGGTCACTCCAGCTGTGCATATATGGTGCTAGAATTGAATTGGGTCCACTGCGTGCAAGGTGAACATCTCTCTATCTCTCTGGCCCAAGTCAGATGACTTTAAATAAATTGTTATATTTTTTTGACACACCCAGCAGTGCTCAGGACTTACTCCTAACTCTGTGCTTATGGATGATCACTCCTGGCAGGGCTCAAGGGACCACAGGACGTGGCAGGGATTGATCCCTGAGTGCACAGCAATTACATTATTGTTTCTGCCCTTAAACAATTTCTGTTAAAGTTTATAGAACAATATGGAATAGGCAAATAAAAGTAAAAAATTCTTATTAATCTTACTCTCCAAAACAAGAGCTGTTCTTTCAAAAGTCTACATTAGAGCACCGTTCAAGTGCTGAAAATGTAAAATTATGTTCACTTGCATGTGAAATGAGATAATGAATATACCCGGATCACCGCATCAGCAAGTAGCAAAGTCAGGTTTCAGTTTCAAATGCTATATTCTAGCTCAAGTATGCAACGCACAGGACCCACTATTTGGCAAGTAGGCAAAGTGTTTCTATCACTGTTATAAAATATATTAATCATAATTTAAAAAATATTACTGGTTGATAAAGAGGTATTCTTGAAGTATTTGTAAATTAAATGTACATGCATTCTGTAATGAAATTTCCTCCTTTGCTTACTGAGAAACTATTCTTCTTAGCAAAGTAAATTATGTTGGGGCCAATAATATGGCTCAAGTGGCATGTGCCTTGTATGTATGAGGCCCTCGGTTTGATTCTCCATCAATGGTCCAATAAATATGGCTGGGAAGTGATTCCCCCCCAAATAACATTAGTTACTTTTGGTTTTATTTTGAAGTGGGCATGGTATAAAATAAAGTGCAATGAATGTCTTCCATTTGAAAGGACTTTTGAATTCGAAAAAATTACTGAAGTTAGAAATCAAGCTGCTACTAGAAATGAACAAACACATTTAAATGATTCTCTTCATTAAAATGTTTTCCAGAAAACTGATCTGCTGGATAAGGTTAGGCATTTAAGATTAAGTGCTTAGTCACGGTCACGGTCCTCCCGTTGTTCATCGATTTGCTCAAGCGGGCCCAGTAACGTCTCCATCATGAGACTTGTTGTTACTGTTTGGCATATCAGATAGGTCACAGGTAGCTTGCCAGGCTCTGTCGTGCGGGCGAGATACTCTCGGTAGCTTGCCAGGCTCTCCGAGAAGGGGGTAGGAATCGAACTTGGGTTGACCATGTTGGATGCTTGTAAGGCAAACGCCCTACCGCTGTGCTATGCTCCAGCCCAAGTGCTTAGTAAGACATAAATTATTAAAGCTACTAGTTTGAACTATTTTAAAACAGTGTGTTTTTCAGAAACATTAGACATGAGGGAATGTTTAAAGCAGAGAATTACAAGCCATGAATGTCAGAACATCTTCTAAAGGTAGCCTCATCTATGAAACACAAAGCATGGTCTTGGGCTACATGTACCTGAGTTCCCATCTCTATGAGTCAATTCTGAGTGTTAGTCAATGGACAAGTTCATTGTCCAAAGCTTGTTCAGGACGAACAAAGTATCATGGATGGGAAAGGATAAATGTGACAGTATATGTAAAAGGCCCGGGCAGATAAAAGGGCCTCCCTAAATTAAAGATGAGTAAAGTGTCTGTCTAAGGGCACCATGAAAGAGAAATAAAAACCTTAAAAATGGCCTTTGAATAGTATTACTGAAGAGCAGGAGAATTTCAAACCTAAGATTCATCTCCTCATTCAGTGTTATTTCTGTAAAGGCAATGCATTATAAAAGTTCATCACCTTTGAATAAAATTATATATTCTCTGGCTCTTTAAAATGAGATTTCCCTCAATAATTTTTTGCAGATCATACTCAGCAACACTGGGTGCTGGTATTAGCAATCAAACATAGGGTCTTGCATATACTTGTCACATGCTCCACCAATTGATCTGTCGTCTGATTTTCCTCAATATTATAGTTGCTTTGACCTTCCCTTCAAGGAACACAGGACAGTGGTACTAAACTGGTGGGGGACTTAGGAAAGGCTTCATTTTGATACTTCAAAGTAACTAAGAGACTAGATTTTAAAGTCTTGTCATCACAAAATGAATGCAATGGGGTCAGCTATGTGGTAAATTATATTGCAAAGTCTATTATTATATCTTAACCATATCTAAGTTTTCTGTTAATGAACATATCAACTTAAAAATTAATTTAGAGGCAGAGGTGTGGATAGAGTAGAAAATGTGGAGAGGTTCAGTGGTAGATATGAACAACCCTTCACGTGCTTAGAAGATTTGTTTTTTTTTTTCAAAAATATACTTATACATAATAAATTTGAAAATTTAGAGTCAATATGAGTAATCTAATAGATGGATGTTTACAGAAACGATTAATCATTTCTACTGTTTAGGTAGATGGGTATTTTTGTGATTTCTAGCAAATAGAATGCCTTGGATATACCACAAAAAGGTACCAAGACTGGGGGGATTCAGGACTAAACCTTAGTAGCATGGGATTCTGTTTCAGCAAATGGGCTACTGATAGCTGTGTAGGTAATTAAGGCAGATACCAAAATAATAGTTATTTTTCCCTCTTTCCTGATCATTTCTATCAGAGAGATGAGTTTCCTCTGAGGTAAAGCTTAATAAACAGCTAGAGGAAGACAGGAGGGCACTAAGCACTGTAACTCAGGAGCAAAGTTGCTAGCAATTTCCAACATTAAAGAGAGAAATGAAAAAATAATAATGCTGGTCTTATTATAAGTTTCAATTTTATATCCCAAAAATTTTAAAGACTTTCCAAAGTAAATCTCCACTGAAATCAGGAATCAGTATGGCCTCAGTAATAAAAAGAAAAAGAAAAAATAAAGAAAATGTCCAGGACCAGCCACCACCATGCTGAGACCACTCTCCGCACACATGAAGGTACTGGCAGAGGGACAAAGCCACGCGGGTTCCGGGGCCGAGACCTCCAAGCCTACTCGAATTGGAGTCGAGCATCTTCCACCCAGATCCTCCAAATTCCAGTAGGCGGGGTCACACCCACCACCTGGCCCCCTGGCGCCGTGTAATCCCATCAGCGGCCAAGACTCAGAGACTATAAAATCCGCGTGACATCTTTTCAGAACTTTTTTTTAAGACATCTCATTGTCTCATTCCTACTTTGGACAAACTTGCAGGCTATCGAATGTAGCCTGCCCACAGGGCAGAGTCTGGCAAACTCCCCGTGGCGTACCAAATATGCCAAATACCAGTAACAATGATGGGTCTCATTCTCCTAAATAGCCTTGAATATAACCTCAGCGCTAGGATGAAAGAGACGTTACTGGGGCCTGCTCGAGGCAATCGACGAATAACAGGATGATGAAATGAAAATGAAATGAAAGAAAATGGCCTTTTCATCTGGTGAATGGCAAATATAAGGGCATTTCATTAAAATGATGGGGGGGGTGGCTAAAAATAAATTTAACAGTATCAAATAGGCATGAAAACAGGACATAATCTACCTGCATTCAATATCACAGTTCAGAGTGTATCCTTAACACACTGATACTGACTCACACTTGAATGTGGTTTAATTAACGCAAATTGCAGAAATTGCAGCGTGTGTCACCCTGTTAAAGTTGGATAGTGTTGGGATAGTATAAAGCCTGGCTAACTGCCGGTGCTCAAGGGAACAGAACTTCCCTTCACCTCGAAGAGCTCATCTTTAAAATACTAAGGGAAAAAGAAGAGATTTCTTCATTCTGACAGCAGGAGACATTTTTAAAATTGGAAACATTACATTTTGATAGAAGTTCTTTCTTCTGGAAATTGTTGAGATCACATGGAGTAAGAGAGAGGAGGTTCCTGAATGGTTCTGCCCTTTGAATGGCCACTTTCTAATACAAAAGAGAGAGACCACAGCAGCAGTTCTGCACTTTGGAGCAGATTCTTCTATGTTAAATGTCAATAGGCAATCAAAGCCTGAGATGAGATTTGCATTCCATAGAAGTCCTGCTGAAGCAACAAAATGTATTTGCAAGTATGCGGGAGATAGAATAAAAATACTACTTTCTTGTACGGTCAAGTTCTATATATCAACATATGCTAATGAGGATGGTTTGAAAGGCTTAATATAACACAGCTTTTTGATATTTCGGTGTTATAGACAAGAGTCATTTAGTCCTTGCACAAATTTAGAACTGTCTCTGTTTTATTCTAAAACAGTAGTGGTATAATATACTTAAATAAGCAGAGCTAACAGAGCATATTCTTGATTTCAGATTTCCAGACTGATTTCATATGTCACACAATTTTAATTTTTTTAAAAATAGCCATCTTCCACAGTTGTAAGGATACATTTCTTGGAAAGTTTTCAAGATTCATACAATGTGTATTTTGTGATTACGAATGTCTGACTAATGATTATACCTGTCTAGTGATAAGAAGTAGGGTGGCTGGGGTCTCTTAAATGTAACCAATTTAGGAGCTATAATTTTTATAAACTTCAGAATAAGTTTAAGGACTACATCAGACTGGCTTACATTTTTCCACTGCTTTATGTTTTTTTTTTCTTAGCTCTTGGAATAAAGGGCATACAGCACAGTATAAGGAAGTCAACAACATTTAACTTCTTACAGGCCAAAAAAATTATTAAGAGGACATGATAGAAAGAAATGGGGATACATTTAAAAAGTTATTATCATCACATCTGTGGAGTTCTCCTATTAGGAAACAACTAGACATGGAGCAACCTTAGTCAATTAATGTTTTGCACCTGTAACTGTTAGCCCGGCAAGCTACCGAGAGTATTCGATATGCCAGACACAGTAACAACAGAGCCTCCAATGGAGACGTTACTGGGCCCGCTCGAGCAAATCGACGATCAACGGGAGGGCCTTTACCTTTACCTTTACCTGTAACTGTCAGTTAATACTCTGTACTATAGCAAATAATCTCATCATCCCAAAATAACCAATAATGGAAAATTTTTGGAAAGATAGTACAGTAGGTAAGACACTTGTCCTACACACAGCCTACCCAACTTAGATCCTTGGTACCATATATGGTCTCCTGAGCCTGTCAGGAGTGATCCATGAGTGCAGAGCCAAGAATAAGTCCTGAGCACCATTAGGTGTGGCCTTAGCCCATCCCCACTCCTCCCATAAGCAGCAGATAGATAATCAACAGTGGATTCATATATTACAATGCCAAGCGCAGTTACTAAGCTATCATGTTTGAAAGACAAACATTATTTTTCTCATCTCTCACAATAATTTTTTCAACTTCTAATCAAATATTTTCCACCCAATTTCGAGCAAGCTTCACAACTTTTATAATAATATCACTGCAGCTTTTAAATAAAATATTTAATTAATAATTTTATTGTTAGAGTGATTTGCAACAATGGGTGACTCAGTAATTTTGTTAATGGTATTATTTTGCAGGAGGGTAAATAAAAGTCTATATTTCTTTAGATATCAGGGAGAAATTCTGGATCACATCATTATTAATAACCTTTAATAGACATGTAGAGTGATGATGGATTGGTTAAGAATGAAAATGAGCCCTCATAGTGATTTGTAAAGTTAAAGAGAGGAAAGAAATGTTAAGTTCCAGAAAACCAACATCAGCAATATCACTATGTGATTTGACAAATTCCCCAATCCCCTCCCCTTTTTTCAGTCAATATCCTGAATTCAGCTATTTTAGTAAAAAATGAGAAAGAACCCCACAAATTCTCTTATTACATATATGCACTTAACCTGGACAAAAGAGTTAACATAAATAAAATTGCAAAGGTAAAGGTAAAGGTAAAGGCCCTCCCCTTGATCGTCGATTTGCTCGAGCGGGCCCAGTAACGTCTCCATTGGAGACTTTGTTGTTACTGTGTCTGGCATATCGAATACTCTCGGTGGCTGTTGATATATATAAAAGGGCTCTTTCAGGAAAATGGAAAGGGAATGCATAAGACTGACATTTATTTTTCAATTCACAGGACACAGAGATATTTTTTCTTTACTTACTTTATTCCTTCTGGGCCACACCCAGCTAAAACTAGGTCAGCCATGTGCAAGGCAAGTGCTCTCCCTGCTGTACTTTATCTCAAGCCCTATCTTATGTACTTTAAGGTATGAAATTCCCTTAGAGAATTTCAGAGAGTATCAGAAATTCTAGATAAAAACAATTAAAATCTCCTAGAGTCCATATGCTGTTATACTTGTGTGCACTCTATGTGGATTATAAAAGGAGGATATAATTTTGACAAGGAAACATACACACAGAGATTTTTCCACGAGATAGATACTGTCTATCTAACTGTCCGCATTTCCTATTATTTTGATGTTATTGGTAGTTTCTAAGTTTTCCATGGCAATCAAAGAAACGTATAAAGTATTTTAAGGTAAAATAACCTCCATGAATAGCTAAAGAAATTCTTGGGGAAAAGAAAATGGAAGGCATCACCTTCTCCAACATCAAACTGTACTACAAAGCGGTAGTAATTAGAACAGTATGGTACTGGAATAAAGATAGACTCACAGATTAATGGACCAGAGTATAATATCCTGACAAAGAGCCTCAAATATGATCTTTGATAATGAAGCAAGAAATGTGAAATGGAGCAAGAAACTTTCTTCAACAAAGAAAAAACCAAGGAAAGTTGATGCTAGGAAAACTGGACGGCTACATGCAAAAAAAAAATGTACTCAGACCTCTTTCTAATGCTAGGCTTTAAAGTCAAATCAAAATGGACTAAAGACTTTCATATCAGATCTGAATACATAAGGTACATGGGGGAAAAATGTGGGCATACCCCTCCATGACACTGAAGCTAAAGGTATCTTCAAAGATGAAATATCACTGACCAGGCAAGTGGAAGCAAAGGTAAACAAATGAAACTATATTAAAAGTAAGAAGCTTCCACATCTCAATAGAAACAGTGATAAAGATGCAAAGATAGCCCACACGTTGGGAAAAATTATTTATCACCCATCTGATAACAGGTTAATATCCAACTTTTAAGGCACTGGTAAAATTTACAAGGAAAGAAAACATTCAGCCTCATTAAAAATGGAAAAAGAAATGAACAGAAACTTCCTCAAGGAAGAAATACAAATGGCTAAAAGACACATGAAAAAAATGCTCTACATCACTACTCATCAGGGAGAGACACATGAAAAAAATGCTCTACATCACTACTCATCAGGGAGATGCAAATCCAAAGAACAATGAGATATCACCTCACTCCACAGAAACTAGCAAAGATCAAAAAGAACAAGAGCAACCAGAGCTGGCATGGATGTGGGGAGAAAGGGACGCTCCTCCACTGTTGTCAGGATTGCTGACTGGTCCAAACTTTTGAGAAAACAATATGGGCATTACTGAAAAAGGTGGACAATGAGTTTCAATATGACCCAGCAATATCAGTTATGGGAATAAACTTGGCAGGGGCAAAAGCACACAGCAGAGATGCTATCTGAACTTCTACGTTTATTGCAGCCCTATTCACAAAACTCAGAATCTGGAAACAACCCAAGTGCTCAAGAACAGATAACAGTTTAAAAAAATCATGGTGCATCTACACAATGTACCATGTGGAGAGATAGCACAGCGGGTAGGGTCTTTGCCTTGCACGTGGCTGACCCAGGTTCGATTCCCAGCATCCCATATGGTCCCCCGAGCTCTGCCAGAAGTAATTCCTGAGTTCAAAACCAGGAGCAACCCCTGAGCATCGATGGGTGTGACTCAAAAAGCAAAATAAATAAATAAATAAATAAATGTTTACGTTTAGGCTGGACTGATAGTATATTGGGTAGTGTTTGCCTCACTGGTGGCCGACCTGGCTGACCTGACTTTGATTCCTCTGCCCCTCTTGGAGAGCCCTGCAAGCCCGGCAAGCTAGAGTATCTTGCCTACATGGCAAAGCCTGCCAAGCAACCCATGACATATTCTATATGCTAAACATAGTAACAACAAGCCTCACAATGTTACTGGGCTCCCTTGAGCAAATCGATGAACAACGGGAGGACAGTGACAGTGACAGTGACATCTACACAATGGAATACTTGGAATACTATGCAGCTGTTAGGAGAAATGTAGTCATGAAATTCACTTATAAATGGATGGACATGGAGAGTATGATGCTGACTGAAATGAGTCAGAAGAAAAGGAACAAACATGGAGTGATTGCACTCATTAGTGGGAATTAAAAAAAATCATAATATGAGACTAATATCCAAGGACCGTAGAAACAAGGTCCAGGAGGATTGGTCCATGGTTGGAAGACTGCTTCCCATGCTGGGGGTGAAGGAAGTTGGGATAGAGAAGGGACAACTATGACAAAGATATTTGAAAATGATCACTCTGGATAAGAATTGTTTGGTGAAAGGAGTTAAAGGAACAAACATGATAACCTCTCAGTATCCGTACTGCAAATTCTATTGTCCAAAAGGAGACAGAGTGAGAGAAATAAGGAAAGTACCTGCCATAGAGACAGGCTGGTGGGGCAGGGAGACATGGCTGGTGGGAAATGTACACTGTAGAGAGATGGGTGTTGGAACATGGTATGACTGAAACCTGATCATGAATAGCTTTATAACTGTGTATCTCATGATGATTCAATTAAAAAAAAGAAAGAAAGAAAATGAATTCACTGAGAAAAGATGTAACCAAGTTCTAGTGGAGACTGCTTAAAACTGAGGAATAAATACAAAGATCAGAAATGACTGACCTTAATGGGTAGGAGAACAAACAATTACATCAACCTCTACACAATAAGAGCATGCTTTTGTCTTATGGGACCCGAAAACTAAAGAAGCAGTTAAGGACAATAATTCTAAAACATCACTGACAACAAATACATTTGTTCCCTCATAAACTGTGTAAATCTTAAGGAACTCATTTAATCATTCTCTGCATTTTCCAACGCAAAATGTGAGTAATGCTACCTACTAAAGACATAGGTAGAATAAAACAGAGCTAAATACATGATCATATTTCTTGATTTTAAAATTTCTGAGCTACTAATTCCCCTTGATGATAGCTTTATTTAATTAATGTTCCACTGAAATTCCATTCAAATTGCTCTCTTTTTGAAGTCAGATTACAGATCTTGATGGGCTCTGATTGTTCTGTTGACTTTATTTTAAAAGGAAAAAAGCTTATTTTTATATTTTTAAATAGTTACCATTACATATTCATATGTTAACTAAAAGGGATATATTATTTTAATTAAATAACTATAATTAAATTACTTTATTAGATTAATGTAAAATGTTGCCCAGTGCTTTATTTTATTCTACCAAAATGCCCTATTTCATTTAAAAATATTTTATATTAAATTTGATATTTTATTCTGGCACAAATATGATTGAAAAAATGAATATATGTGATTCACACAAAGTTGATGGAGGAGATGAAAGAAAACTGAGTATGAAGCTAAAAAAATTCCAAATTAATCAAACTTGTCTATGAATGCCTAATTTTTTAAAAAATTATAGAACTTTATTATTTGTAAAAATTAAAATTCATTAAGCACCGTGATTTACAATTATTAATAGCTGATGTTTAGACATACAATATTGAAGTACTGATCCTACTACCAATTCAACTTCCCTCCAACAGTATTTCCAAGTTCCCTCCTATATTTCCACACCCTACCACACCCACCGCTCCAGTCTGCCCTCTTGACAGTTACCTTCCGAGTATTCGATATGCCAAAGACAGTAACAACCTTCCGAAGTTTAACTTTTTTTTTTAATAATGTAGGAGTACTGTTATTTGTTCATTCATTGATTAAGCTGATTCAATTGGGCATGAACTCCACATTACTTTTTTATTTTATTGTATCACCGTGAGATAGAGTTACAAATCTTTCATGTTTGAGATTCAGCCATACAATGATGAAACATTCATCCCTCCACCAGTGCATATTTTCCACCACCATTGTCCCAAGTATCAACCCCCTCATATACATACACATTGTAGTCCTCACCCTGCCTCTATGACAAACAATTTCCCCAATACTCCCTCTAATTTGGGGCGTTAATTTGCTCGAATTTTCCCACCACCATTCAAGCCTACCTGCCAGGGGCAGACACTAGATAATATATTTTCCATAGCTCATTTCAAATATCACATGGCCACGATTATAAATGTAAATTTCTAGATTGTAAATGGTTGGGTTCCAGAGACATTTCTGAATGGCACTAATCCATTTTGGGATTCAATTGGGAGCCTCTGGGCCAGGGCTGTTGGTATGCTAAAATGGTATCCAGAGGCAAATTGTGGGCGTGACAGCCAGTCTTCTGGGCAGGTGGTGACCCGGGGAGTGACAGCCCAGGTCCTCTGCCACCATGTGGTGTGGAGATTTAATCCTGAACCCACATACCTAGGCCTTGCTTTGAAAGCTCTTGGTCACCGAGGTTCCATCTGGAGTAGGCAGGGAGATTGCACCTGCTCTCTGGGGTGCCCCGGTGATATTGACACGGTATGGGGCCCGGAGAGATTTCTGGCACAGTGGTGTCTTCTGGGACTTGCTGCTGTGTCTCTGGGTCAGGACTGTTGGTGCGCTAAGATCCACATTACAAAGTTTTCAGCAGATTATATCTTGGTGAGGTCCATCCTGAGACGGTGGAGTCAGGCTTGGGGTATGGCAGCAATTTTGGATTGTGGAAGCAAGTGGCTGTCAGGGACTCTGTTTGAGCTGGCACAGGCCAACCCACCCCCTCCAATTTACTTCAGACTTTTCAGCCATGTATGGGGATCTGAGCTGAACTGTGGCTTTTGATCTCTTCTGAGACTTATTTAGGGGTGTCTGAGGCAAGGCCAATAGTAGAGTTTACAGGGTGGCACTGGAGTTGGTTCATGGGGGTGACTGCCAGTTCTTCCATGTGTATTGGGAAGTGTGGGAGGTAGCCCATCCCAGCTCTGAGTGAGCTTGTATAGACGAGCCGGAGGTTGTGGGTGTGACTCCCACATACCTAACTTTTGGTCATTTAATTTCTTGGTAAACTTGTTCCCAAGTAGTTGGGATCTGGTCAAAGGCACAGCGGCAATTCTGGGATATCAGGAAGCCTGAAGACAACATCAGGCTGCTGATTCACTAGCCCTGCAGGTACAGGTTGACCTGTTGGCGACACCATACCCTCTAAGTTTAATTTTTGAAGTTTGGGTCTCTTGCTTTCAGTGTTGCTGACTCTATGGTTTGGACATTTGGCTCTGTCATCCCTTAGCACTACCTCTTATCTTAATCCCCTGATCTGGCACTATTTTTCACTATTTTTCACAGTTGTGAAAGGATTCACATCAGATTTTGTGAAAATATAAAATTAAGTCCTAAAGTTGGTATTTGCTATATAAATCCCCTGAAAGGATCAGTTAGTTTCCTCACTGGAAAGACAAGATGTTCAAAACCTATGTTTGGAGTCCAGAACATACCAAAGAATCACCAATGAATCACCAATGAAACTTCTTTGAAAATGCGGTACAAAACCCTCTTCTCTGTCTGATCATATATGAATGCATGGTCAGGTCAGGTGTAATGAGGAATGATAGTCATGTTTGTGTATATTAAGAATCTTCACAGGAATATTATAATTTCACAATAAGCCACTCTCAGGTGGCTTATAAGATTTGGACAATCTGCATTATTATATGATTAATAATTTTTAATCTAAACACCTAAATCACCTAGAAAGCAGTCCTTGTTTTTTGGCTAATTGTATAAAACACATATTTAAATATAGATAGATAGACATATATAGATATATACATATATGTGTGTGTATGTGTGTGCTGGTGTGTGTATATGTGTATGTGTGTGTTTGTGTTTAACTCGAGATAGTGATGAATTTTCTTCTGAAATAGCTTCTAGCAAGCAAAGTGACCTCACTAGAAAAGAGATGCAGTGACAGGGGAGTAGTGATAAGATACTTCTACCTCACCAGAAGCTTTAAGTTAGGCCGGTCTCACTGACAGATACCTGACAGTGAGAAGGGCTCACCATTTCTAATTACCTTCTTCCAACCTCTGCAAAACAGTTTGGAATGGGTGACATGTAGGCAGTATAAACTTTAAAAAATCCACTAGCTACTGAAAAATCCACATAACTGAATTCAGAATATTGGCTGATAAAAAGTAATAGAGGAACATGTCAAATCACACCCCAGGCCATGTCACTGATGTTGGTAACTAAGTCACTGAGTTGAAAGTAAAGCATAATAGGCCCAGTTGGGCGAAATATCTTTCTTATTATAGCAATTACATGTACAGTGGTGGGGAGAAAAGTTAGACATCGTATTTTCTCTCAGCAAGAAAAGTCAGTGAACTTTTCTAAACTTACTTTGATTTCTTCATGTACAGCCAGTAGACGACGCCAGCAACTAGAGCAGCAAGGAGAAGGCCAACAACGATGCCCACAATTAATTTTGCCTGGTCATTCACCTTTTCTCTGTTTTCATCTACAACAAAGAAGAAAAGGCCATGCAATTACAGACAATGTCAAGTATTTTTTGGGGGGGAAAAAGTCAATCTAGTTCCCATTTCTTATTAAAAGTGGCTAAGTCCTCCTACTGTGAGCAACATGCAAATGTGATTTTAAGGGATACAATTTTAGCGTTCTTTCTATCTTGTCTCATTTGCTATTTTAATTTAAATTATTTATACAATGACACTTCATAAATCTTGAGCTGATAGTCAAGGAAGAAGAGTCGGCAGCATAGTACCTACCACTGATCTCGTCTGCCTCATCGTGTTCTGGAATACTTACTGAAATGAAAAATGTTAATATGAAATTAAAAACAAAATTTGTTGAAATAGAAAAGTTACCTTTACCATTATAGAATGATGTAATAACACTCAAATATAAAATATCTATTCTATGGCTAAGGACAAAAAAATTTTATACTTAATAAAGGGTGAGTTTCCTACAGTCAATCTTGTGTCAAGGAAAGGGTAGTTACAATGCAAAGATAGATATTAGCTTATCTGAGAAACTGATAAGCTACAGTATTAATATGAAGTTCACATTAATTTCTCTACTATCTACCAAAATTTTATTAGAATTTTATTTTATTTTATTTTTTAGAGAAACAAATTACTACATATAAAATTTACAATGCAGGGTTTTCCAACTCCTTCTGTCTCAATACAGGGGATTTCATTTTCTTTTTCCAGTGCCAAAAAATTATCACTCAGGATTTCTCAAAGATGTGGTTGTGATGGTTAAAAGTGAGGATGTCTCTGAGATTAAGAGGCAACAAACATATTCATAAAAGCCAATAAAAATGTATATGACAGCAAAATTCTGCTAGTACATTTTTAGTATTTGTCCCTACAGTGGATTATTACCTTATATTAAAACTGCATATATAGTCTTCTATCTATATGAATTTGCATCAAAACTCCCTTTGATAGTTGTTATAATACAGGTTCTCTGACCCGTCTTCACACATACTAAATTGAAATCTCAGGAGGTGCTTGCAAATTTGAAAAAGACTCAATTAAATGTTGATCAAGTCACTGCAAGGTCCAGAAAAGCACTATTCAATGGGATAGAATAAAGAGAGACTTGTGTTCAGGAATAAGGGATAGATTCTCTTTCTAGTAGAAAAAATCAATGTTTACAGAATTGATTTGTGAAAAGTCAGTGTTCCTATTTTAGAATTAAATTTGTTTGGTCCTTTCCCGGGTCAACTAATCAAGCTTTTATGTTCTAATCATAATCTGCAAAAGGACTATTATCTTTAGGCAATTATTTTTTTCTAGCTCTAATGCATAGCAAAAATAGTCCCTTCCTGTGAAGGTCACATATGGATTCCGATTGAAGAATAAAAGTTTGAAGTCTTGCAGAAGCAAAGCTCATTCTAAGAAATTCCCACTTTAATTTTGACACAGCAATAGAAACAATGAACTGAAGATGAAGAAATAGTTCAAATTAGAAGTTGCCATTGGTATCTATGCATTACTTGGGTATCAGCATTGATTTTTTTTCATTTTCTCTGAGATATTATTTATCTTTTGTATAGTTATGGTTCAAATAGGATACTCAGAAGTAATTTTTGAAGTCTTCATGAATGCAAATAATAATTTGCTGAATTATTGTAAACATGTCACATTCTTATGTATAAAAGGATAGGACAAATATCACAAAAATTGGATTGTAAAGTAATAGATTAAAGACAATAAAAAATTTTACCAAACCTAAAACTGATACAAAATATTGAGAATAGCCTCTGAATTATTTCTTTATCTCTAAATAACTATATGGATTAAATGATAGTAAATCCATTTTTATCCTCTGTTGATTTTAGAAAATATCCTGGAAAAGATAAGTTCTATGACTTATAAAACATAAAATGATTTTATTTACCAACACATAGATAGTAACAGAATGGATACCAAGGGAAAAACAAAATAACCTTATGGTGATGATATCAAATGTAAAATAAATAAAACTTACCATAATGTAGTACAGGAAGATGGAATTGAAGATTATAAACTAATGAAGAATAACTTCAAATTTTCTTACTGTTTTTAAAGGCCAGAAATAAAATACTCACTAGCAGAGACATTCAAGGAGTTTACTGTTCTTTCCAGCTGGTTTTCTGCTGTGCAAGTTAATGTAACATTTTCTTCAGGGGAAATGATAATTTTACTATAATACCTGCCATTGATATAAGGAGATTCCTCTGTCTGGAAAAAGAAAAAAGGAAAAAGGTTTTAGAGTTTAACATGTCTTACAAGAATGGGAAAGTGTAGCACCAAGTGAAACTGGATAGGCATGGTGCGCTAGAATGCTATCTAGAATTTAATAACCATAAAGAAAAAATGTCTCCCCTCTTGGAGAGCTCGGCAAGCTACCGAGAGTATCTCGCCTGCATGCCAAAGCCTGGCAAGCTACCCGTGATGTATTCAATATCCCAAACATAGTAACAACAAATCTCACGATGGAGATGTTACTCGGCCCGCCAGAGCAAATCGATGAACAAAGGGAGGACAGTGACAGTGACAGGGACAAAAAAAAAGATTAGTGAATTCATAGCTGCATTCCGATTTATGGTTCTAATTTAAATTCTAGTAGTTAAATTAAACTCTTTCATTAGAAGCTCAGGTTAGGTAAAACTTTGGTATGCAGTTAAACTGTCACAAAACAATGAAGGATTCTTTAAAGTTCAAAAACTTAATTCTTATTTGTAAATAAAGTCATTGCTCTTCTCTACCAGGGTTAATTCCATATGCGTATATGTATGTAAGATTTGCTGACAGAAAAAATTAAAAAATTCCTGTATTCCCATGAGCAAGATACAGAAGGTTTTTGTTTTTCTACATTAACTTTTGTTTTTCTGAAGTGTTAACCAGGGCCATCACTGCATTTATTTCTACAGACATTGGTGACAATTCACTACATTCTTCCTCAGAACTTGATTCCTAAGTTTAATGTAACTAAGTATGGGCTTGCATTCTGTTCTTACTCGCATTAGACACATAATTTATCATGTGGTTCTGTTCTTATCTCTAACTACATTGGAATGGACAGTGCTTTGAAGATGAAAGGTCAAGCTTAGGGATATCGTCTAGTCCCTCTGACTGAGATGTGGTGGAGGTATCCGGAATTGAAAAATAAGAGATCTAACATGTGATAGAAAAGAGAACAAATAAAATGTTATGGATGGATCAGCAAAAATGTAGAACAAGAAAAATAACATATCACCTAGAGGGGCAGAGCCAATCCTTCTCCTTGACAATGAAGAATGGCATTATTATTTTCATCCTCATAGTAAATTCATCTGCATTTTTCTCATTTCCAAATAGTATTTTTATAATTGTCCCACAGAGTTTTTGCTTTTGTTATTTTAGCTTTGTAGAGCATGTTTGTTCACTTTTAGAGTAGTCTTTTTAAAATGTTTTCATTCATTTTTCAATAATCAAATACATATTAGGAGTAAAATTATTTTTCTGTTATTCTTTCATTACCAGTAACTAAAGTTTCTTTTTAAACATAATGACATATTTTATAAACACTTTTCTGAACTTTTTCCATAATTGGAATGCAGTGTGTAAATTTGAAATCTGTAATTATTATTGACTTGAACTAATAGCAAAAAGAGTATAAAAGAATTTTTCATGCCACAAAAATAAAGCTATACTGTGTCAACAATTCAAGTGACTCGGGTTTTTATTCTGAACCAAGAAAACTATTACCTTAGAGTTCAGGAATTCCCAGTCTCTTTACCCAACTTGTGAATGTTCTTTTGTGTACCCATTCCATCTAATTCTGTATGAGGAGTATTTGCTTCAAGTATGCAACTACTTCAGTGGCTTTTCATTTTGGGGGTAAGCAAATACATGCATAGATCACATAGGTGAAAGAACAAAAATTTAATTTCCTTTGTCAAACTACATTGTATAAACTCAATCGATAGCTCAGCTTCTCTTAATCGAAAAAGAGTGACAATTTTCACTTAAAACTAAATTACAACTCTGCTTTATTCAAGCTTTCTGAGATTTCAGCTGGATCCAAAAGAAGGATCAGATACTCAAAAGGCACCTCTGTGTGTATCTGATGAATCAGTCTTTTTATTTTCTTTTTCTTTTTGGGTCACACCCAGCAATGCACAAGGGTTACTCCTGGCTCATGCAATCAGGAATTACTCCTGACGGTGCTCGGGGGATCATATTGGATGCTGGGAAATGAACCCGGGTTGGCTGCATGCAAGGCAAACACCCTACCCGCGGTGCTATCGCTCCAGCCCCCCCCCCCCCCCCCCCCCGCCATGAGTCTTTATTTTGCCCTTCTATGAGGAAGCACAGAAGACTGGTAAGGAAAATGGAATTAACAAGTGTGTCAGTAACCCAAGCTGACTGACATTGACTACAACTATAAACCCCTAGTGAGTGGTCAGACTCTTATTTCCCTCATTTTTTTTTCTGTCAAAGGAATGCAGGTAGCATTCATAAGTCCTCCATCCTTTACTCTTACTAAAGCATCCTGACAAAGGCATTATATTTGTTTTTGGTTTATGTCTATTTTTATTCAGACGAAAACATTCTGGAAACTATATATTTTAGTGAGCCTCATTCTGGTTCTTGTTCTATCATATACAAACAAGACACATGTTCAAGCATAGGAATTGTGATTTTTACTCCTCCCCAGAGACCAGTTTTAAGATGAAATATCACTGTATGTGAATTAGTAAGCAAAGTAACAGAGACCACTCAGATGTCTAAGTTTATGATGCAGAAGAGTTTATACCTTAATATTTCAGTTACATAAGTTTCAGACATTAATAACTAGAAAAATACACAATCTATAATTTTTTCAAACTAGAACCTTGGGCTGGAGAGACAGTATACAGGGTATGGCACTTGCCTTGCACACAGATGACCTGGGTCAAATCCCCAGCATCCTATTTTGTCCCTCAAGTTCCACCAGGAGTGACCACTGTGCTGAGAGCCAAGAGGAAGTAAGCCCTGCACACAGTCAGGTAAGACCCCAAAACAAAGCAGAAGCAAACAAAAACAAAACACACACACACAAAACCCAAACTGACCACAAAATAAAGATTCTCTCATTGCTCTGAAATTTAAAATTCCTCTTTAAGTCTTATGTTCCTTTGGGGAAAAAAATCAATGAATTAACAAAAGCTTCTTCTGAGAAAATACTGCACATATTATGCGGGTAACAAGATAATCTACTGTTTAGTTACTTGATAATACCTCTTGTCAGACCAAGGAGAGATAGTCTATGACAACAAGATGAATACTTGCTTGGTTTATGACGCTTCCGCTGCCAGTAATGGTCCACTGTATGGCTGGCTTCGGAAAACCTTCCACATGGCAGATTATTGTTTTAGACAGTCCACTGGGATCAGTTTTCTTTGTCATTTTGATTTGAGGTTTTCCTAAAATATCATCACAATTAAACTAAAATATTAAACTGAGATCATAAAAGAAACCAGATGTCAAGTTCTCAAAGACAAGTTCGAGTTTGGTGCTCAGATGCTTTGTTACCTTCTACAATGAGAGTCAAAGACTCTCTTTTCTTTAGTCCTTCAACCTCCTGCAGAGCGGTTTCACAGACATAGTTTCCAGCATCCTGATAATGAAGACTAGAGAATGAAGGGCTAGATCGAAGCTTGATGTTATCCTAGTAAAACAGAAAGTTAATTATTTCACCTGGTACTATAATGACATGCATTTATGAGATAATTAAGTCAAAACTAATTTTTCTAGATTTAAAGACATTGCAGGTTTCTTTTTATTTAATGTCAGGTACTTTCAAATATTGATTTTCTTTTCTGTTGTAGTTTTACAGTCAGGCATATTAGAGTTTTATTTAAGAAGTTTCCATTTACTGATTTTTTAGTTTAGAACGAATTCACCAACTTTCAAGATTCAGTTTCCTTATTTGTGAAATAGGTTTTTCATAGGCTGGTGTGATAGCACAGTGGGTAGGGCATTTGCCTTGCACTCAGCCAATATGGCCAACCCGAGTTCGATTCCTCGCCCCTCTCGGAGAGCCCGGCAAGCTACTGAGAGTATCTCACCCGCACGGCAAAGCCTGGCAAGCTCTCCATGACATATTCAATAATGCCAAACACAGTAACAACAAAGTCTCGCGATGAAGACGTTACTGGGCCGGCTTGAGCAAATTGATGAACAACGGGAAGACAGTGACAGTGACAGTGATATTGAACTATTATAAGGATTTAAGTATGTGAACAATATAATGGATCTACATTAAGGAAACTTTTCAATTGATAGGAACTATTCTTTGTGGTAAAAGTTGATAAATTAGAATTGGCAGATATCAGAGTACCTTCTATGTAATCAATGATGGTTTAAAAAGCCTAAAAGTCATTTTATGGCACAGTTATCAATTTAGAAATATATTTCAGACTCATGACCCTTATGACAAAAACTCTCTTTTCAAGAAACCGTTAACAACACATTACTATGCAATTTCTATAAACAAAGTAAATATAACACTTAATTTTCATACTTGCCTGGGCTTAGAGGAAAAAATCCATTCCATTATTTCAAGAATGAAAATGATCCTAAGCAGGGAACTAAGTGCAAGTCTAAGATTGTGTAAATTTTTGGTTGACAATGAATTTTTTTCCACTAACAATTAACCAGACAACGAATTGACCAGAACTACAATGAACTGACCAGAACTACTGATAATAGGTACTTAGTTAATAAAAGTGACTGCAGATGAAGTAGACACTAGCAGTCCTGTAGTATGAATGTACTATGAATGCTCTTAAGATTAACTGACCGAGACTTAGACCCGAAAACTTTGTAACTGCTCTCACGGTGATTCAATAAATAAAATTATAAAAATGAAAAAAAAAAAGTAAGGTGGAGTTCCTGCACAATTCAATCAGCTAATCAGTGGCTGAATAAACAGCAGTACTCCTACATTTTAAAAAGAAAAGATTAACTGAGTACTCTAGTCATCTAAATTTGTGTAATTATGTAACCATCAACTTTCGCAACTGTGTTGTGTTAAATAGACAGATTATGGAGTGATACTTTAATTATCCAAGTGAGCAGTATGATGAGTCCACGGTTAAAGGAGAGTGATATAAGAAATAGAACTTTAAGAGTAAGAGATCAAGCTGTAGAGGGAATAGCATGACAAGTGATGTAAAAGCAATACTAAATCATGCATGAAATATAGTTGAAAATTTTTATTTCCATCAAAAATGTTATCAATAAAAGCCTCCAATATTTTCAACTGAAATAATTATTGTCAATCATCTTAATTTTGGAATGGCTTATAATTAGTTCTGTTAACACATGATTAAGTGTTCTTTAGCATTCCATGTTCTTGTAATACATCTAGGGTGGTTAATCATTTTAACCAAGGATACAAGTGGAGGTATCATAGCTGCGATTTTTTTTAATTGAATTACTGTGAGTACACATTTACAAAGCTGTTCAGGGTTGGGTTTCAGTCATACTATGTTCCACCACCCATCCCTCTCTCTCCCATTGTACATTTCCCACTACTAGTATTTCCATTTTCCCTCCTGTCACCCTGCCTTTTCTTCTTTCTCTCTCTCTGTTTGGGTATTAGGATTTGCAATACAGATTCTGAGAGGTTATCATGTTTGTTCCTTTACCAACTTTCAGCACGCAATTCTTATCCAGAGTGACCATTTCCAACTATCTTTGTCATAATGATCCCTTCTCTATCCCAACTACCTTCTCCCCCAGCACTTGAGGCAAACTTCCAACTGCGGATCAATCCATCTGGCCCTTGTTTCCTGTTCTTGGATATTAATCTCATATAACACTGCCTCATCACAAATTTTACCAAACTAGTCTTCTTACTCTAAAAAAAGAGTTATGATTGGGGTCACTATTTAATAGCCTATATATCAAGCAATCTCATTAATAAAAAAAACTAACACTATAAAAGAGTCACTTAGGAAATACTGAATTCTTAGGTATATTCCAGGTACTACTAATACTCATGGAGGAAAAGATATCTCTATTTTCAACAAGTTACTAACTCAATAGAAAGAGCATTTCAACACTTAATATCAGTATCAGCAAAAAAGATGAAGTTTTAAAGATTAGAGCACAGTATTTATATTCTGTCCAGTTTGAGCCCTTGCTACTTACCAGCTTTTGGATTTCTCTTCTATGTTTTTATAAATAATGTGGGGAAGTAATCAATGTCCTGCACATTTTACAGCACTTAGTGATTTGTGAAAATAATGAAGGTTAAAATATACTATAAATCATGAAGTACCAAAAAATATAACTATATCTTGGTGTGTGCATGTCCATGTGTCTATGTGCATAATTATTTAGTGTATACACACAGTAAAATTGACACCACAAAGTAATCAGAGATTCTCTAGTTAAATCATGTCACAAATGTTTTTTGATTGTGACAAGATTTTTATTGTGATGTACAGTCAGAATGAGATTTGCTGTGAAAACCTACAAATATGCATGATAGGATGTTGAAGGGTGAGTCTAAACACTGTGACTTCACCAATAAATACTTACTTTCATCCATACCACAGTTGCATTCCTACTAGCAGATATTGTGCATGACACTGGCAGAGTATCACCAATCTGCTTGGTCACTTCCCCACTTGGGTTTAAGGATAAATCCAAATCTGTAAAGAAAAAATTCTGCTTGAAACACAAACTCTAGGTAAGTCAAAATACATTAAAGTGTGAAAAGTAAAGCTCTAGTCCACTCTTGAAAACTTAGGACTAAATATATAATTGAAATAACAATTTTAGCACAATCAGTCCAATTTGTCAAGCCAGACTTGAGACAGTTGGAGAAAGAAAATAGTCAATCTAACTGATTATTCATTTTACTTGCAGTTAACATGACTGATGTTTTGAATGCACTTTGATGTTTTGATTCCCCTAGAACCCGTCATCTTAAAAATTCTCTTAAATCACTTTTGGAAGAAAATAAAGATGATGACTAGGTAATTTATATTTACCTAGTTATGCCTTTTTATATAAAAGGCATAAAGGTAAGGAATAAAGTGGAAAAATCAAGTATATTTTCACAGCGGGTGATGACTGGAAAACCATGAGACAGTATGTGTTTTTTTCCCCAAAAAGAATCGACAATACAAGTTAGATATATATTCTTTAGGAATATTATCCCATTTCTCAACCAGCAGAGATTTTAACTATATTCATTGTTAGGTACACTATTATACTGTTAGCAGATATCATCTTTTAAAAACATAGTAAAGCAAATCCAGAAGTACGTTATTTCAAATACAAAGTGCTCTCTATTAAATTGCACTACATAACATGATCTGTATAATGAAATCCAACACA
The DNA here is from genome assembly GCF_029834395.1 of Sorex fumeus. Lineage (NCBI taxonomy): Eukaryota > Metazoa > Chordata > Mammalia > Eulipotyphla > Soricidae > Sorex > Sorex fumeus. The sequence goes on from NW_026606322.1 coordinate 19,703,891, forward strand.
ATTGAACATTTATTGCATATAGTTTCTATGTGCATAATTACTTCGTGTATATACATACATGCATAGCATGATATACACTGATAAAACATCAGACATTAATAATGAGCTCATAATTTATAATTTTTGAAGTAGGTTTAATACCTAATCAATTGATCAAAATATACAGCAGTATGAAATCAACATCACATATAAAACTGTTATTAAGAGTTTGAAAACTCTTAACCTGATCTTTGCCAAATGTGAAGTGAATAGAGCCGCCACCTCCGGCCCCCTGGCAGGGGTCCCTCCAGCAGCCTGAGCCACTTCTGCAGGGAGCACAGGTCCATGAAATCCCCGCCCCCACAACAGGTCTGTGGATTAGCATCTGGACTGGCTGGGGGCGCGGTCATTACTGTAGGGGCGTGGTCTCCAGTGCAAGTGGGCATGGCCTCCGAAAAGTGGGCGTGGCCTTCTCCAGAACTGCCACAGTTAGATTTCCCACCCGCAGCACTCTGGACCCTGACCCCACCCCTTGCCATCTAATTCTTTGGGAAAAAATTCCAACCACCTACACTACAATACAATAATATTCCACTGGCCTACTCGAAGTCTAACAAAAAACCAATAAGCAACAGAAGCTGTATAGAACACCTACAAACCTTCACTAGATGCCCATCATAAGCCAGAGAAAAAATGCCAGAAAAGATCCTCAGACCCTAGAAACAGAGAAGGGTGTCCACCACCGACCCACCTTATCCAGAACCCTTTCCCACAATAACAGTGAAGAATGCTAGTGAATCCCAGGGTTTTACCACTAGACAAACAAAACAACATGAAGAAACAACGTAAATCTCCACTACAAGGTGAAGACGAAGAAAAGATTCCCGAACCCTCAACCGGGGTTGCATACAAATATGCTCTCTCCGATAAAGAACTCTGGGACGAAATGCAGAGGATGTTCAAGGACCTACTTAAAGAAACAATGAAAGAGATAGCCAGAAAACTAAAAGAAGAAGTCAAAGAAACAATAGAAAGGTTAGTCGAGAAAATACATGAAGAAATGAAAGCAGAAACAAAAAAGCTACAGAAAGAAGTGTCACAGATAAAGGACTCGGTAGATGTAATTAAAAACTCAGTAAGTGCTCTTAGCAATAGGATAAGTGCAGCTGAAGAGAGGATCAGTGAGCTTGAAGATCAACAACAGAAATCCCATAGGAAAAAACAAGCAATGGAAAAAGATCTCAAAATGGCTCTTAGGAGAATCAGAGACCTAGGGGATGACGCCAAGAGGAACAATATTAGAATCATTGGAGAACCAAAGGGCAGGGAGGCAATCCCAATGAAAAAGCCTTAGTCAAAGAAATCATTGCCGAAAAGTTCCCAGAGTTAAAGAATGCATACATATAGATCCAAGGAGCCAGAAGGGTGCCAGCAAAAAGAGACCTTAATAAAAACACTCCAAGGCACATCATAGTCAGAACGATGGATGCTTTGGACAGAGACACAATACTACAAGTAGCAAGGTCAAAGAAAGAAATCATGTTCAAAGGAGCACCCCTTAGATTTACAGCAGACCTATCAGAGGAAACCCTCCAAGCCTGAAGACAATGGTGGGATATATATAGTGAAAAAACTCAATGAAATGAATGCCTCACCAAGAATACTTTATCCAGCTAAACTCTCACTCAAACTCGATGGAACTATACACCATTTTGTAGATAAACAACAGCTCAGGAACTTTATAGACTCAAAACCTAAACTAAAAGAAGGGTTAAAGGGGCTGCTGTAGGATAAGAATGAAAACACTTAGAAACACAACCCGCACCTACAGAAACATGGCACAAAATCCCATGACAATAATCTCCTTTAATGTCAACGGCCTAAATGCACCAATCAAGAGACACAGAGTTGCAAAATGGATACAGAAACAGAAACCAACATTCTGCTGCCTACAAGAAACTCATCTGAACAATCAGAGCAAAAACAGACTCAAAGTAAAAGGATAGAAAACAATCCTGCAAGCAAACAACTCCATCAAAAAAGCTGGAGTGGCCATACTAGCAACTGACAACATTAATTTCACATTGAAAAAGATTAGAAGGGACAGAGAAGGCCACTTTCTCTTCATCAAGGGATACGTACAACAGGAAGAAATCACATTCTTAAAAGTATACGCACCTAACGAGGGAACAGCTAAATACTTCAAACAACTGCCAAAAGATTTCAAGGAGGACGTTGCTAGCAACACAATAGTAGCTGGAGATTTCAACATCGCCCTATCACCTCTGGATAGAACAACAAGAACAAAACTCAGCAAGGAAACATTGGCTTTGAAAGAATAAATAGAAGAGAGAGGACTTACAGACCTGTACAGGGTTTTACACCCCAAAAAGAAAGAATATACATTCTTCTCCAGTGTGCATGGAACATTTTCCAAAATAGACCATGTGCTAGGCCACAAAACATACCTCAGTAGAATCAGGAAGATAGAAATACTACCAACAATCTTTTCAGACCATGATGCACTGAGAATAGAAATGAATCACACACAGACACGGAGAACCAAATCAAACACCTGGAAACTAAACAACTCAATGCTGAGCAACGAATGGATCAGGAAGGAAGTCAAGGACGAAATCAAAAGATACGAAACAAACGAGAATGAAGACACAAGCTACCAGAACTTATGGGATGCAGCGAAATCCGTATTAAGGGGAAAATTTATAGCTCTGCAAGCATACCTCAAGATGGAAGAAAGGATGCACATAAACAACTTGACTTCACAGCTCAAGATCCTAAAAAAGGATCAACAGAAGGAGCCCAAAGTAGGGAGAAGGAAAGAGATCATAAAACTTAGAGCAGAAATTAATGACATGGAAACCAAAAAAACAATCTGAAAGATCAGTGAAACTAAGAGTTAATTCTTCGAGAAAATAAATAAGATAGATAAACCACTAGCAACACTCACAAAGAAACAGAGAGAGAGAGAACACTAATAAACTGAATAAAAATGAGAATGGGGATATCACAACAGAAACCAAAGAAATTCAAATGATCATCAGAGGCTACTTTGAAAGTCTGTATGCCATGAAACAAGAGAACCTAGAAGAAATGGATAAATTCCTGGATTCCTATCATCTCCCGAAGCTGAATCAAGAAGATATAGAGTACCTGAATAGACCTATTAACATCAAGGAAATTGAACCTGTAATCAAAAGTCTTCCCAAAAACAGAAGCCCAGGTTCAGATGGATTCACTAGCGAATTTTTCGAAACATTTAAAGAGGAACTATTACCAGTTCTTCTCAAGCAATTCCAGGAAATTGAAAAAACAGAAATCCTCCCAAACAGTTTTTATGAAGCCCATATCTCCCTAATACCAAAAGGAAACAAAGACACCACAAAAAAAGAAAACTACAGGCCTATATCCCTGATGAACACGATGCGAAGATTCTCAAAAAAATACTAGCAAATAGAATTCAACAACTCATCAAAAAGATCATACACCATGACCAAGTGGGATTCATCCCAGGGATGTGAGGATGGTTTAACATTCAAAAATCAATCAACATAATCCATCATATAAACAAAAGAAAAGATAAAAATCATATGATCATATCAATAGATGCAGAGAAAGCATTTGACAAGATCCAGCACCCATTTATGATGAAAACCCTCGCCAAATTGGAGATAGAGGGGACTTTCCTCAATATAGTTAAAGTCATCTACCACAAGCCTACAGTAAGCATCATCCTCAATGGGGAAAAACTGAGAGCCTTCCCTCTAAGATCAGGGACGAGACAAAGATGCCCACTCTCTCCACTGCTGTTCAATATAGTACTAGAAGTACTTGCAATAGCGATTAGGTAAGAAAAAGAGATTAAGGGCATCCAAGTAGGAAAGGAAGAAATCAAGCTCTCAGTATTTGCAGATGATATGATACTATATTTAGAGAACCCTAAAACCTCTACCAAGAAACTCCTAGAAACAATAGATCTGTATAGTAAAGTTGCAGGCAATAAAATCAATACCCAAAAGTCCATGGCTTTCAGATATGCAAATAGTGAGAGAGAAGAAAATGACATGAAGAAAACAATCCCATTCACAATTGTACCCCAGAAACACAACTACCTAGTAATTAGCTGAACTAAAGAAGTAAAGGACCTGTACAAAGAAAACTACAAAACGCTGCTTCAGAAAATAAAAGAAGACACAAGGAAATGGATAAATATCCCCTGTTCATAGATCGGGAGGATTAACATTGTCAAAATGGCAATACTTCCCAAAGCACTGTACAAATTCAATGCGATCCCTATTAGGATACCCATGACATTCTTCAAAGAATTGGAGCAAACACTCCTGAACTTTATATAGAACAATAAGCCCCCACGTATAGTTAAAGCAATTCTTGGGAAAAAGAAAATGGGAGGAATCAATCTCCCTAACTTCAAACTCTGCTACAAAGCAGTAATAATTAAAACAGCATGGTACTGGAACAAAAGCAGAACGGCAGACCAATGGAACAGAGTTGAATATACTGACATCTCCCACCAAACATATGATCGCCTAATCTTTGAAAAAGGAGCAAGAAATGTGGAGTAAGGAAAGCCTTTTTAACAAATGGTGCTGGCAAAACTGGATGGCTACATGCAAAAAAATGGGCTCAGATCTCTGTCTAACACCATGTACAAAAGTAAGATCATAATGGATTAAAGACCTCAACATCAGACTGGAATCCATAAGGTACATTGAAGACAAAGTCGGCAAAACCCTCCATGACATTGAAGCTAATGTTGTCTTCAAAGATGTCACTACACTAGCTAAGCAAGTGAAAACAGAGATAGACAAATGGGACTATCTTAACCTAAGAAGCTTCTGCACCTGAAAAGAAATAGTGACCAAAATACAAAGACAATCCACAGAATGGGAAAGGATATTCACCAAATTCACATCCGACAAGGTGATGATATCAAGGCTATACAAAGTACTGGTTGAACTCCCCAAGAAGAAAACATCCAACCCTATCAGATAATGGGGCGACGAAATAAACAGAAACTTCATCCAAGATGAAATCGAATGGCTAAAAGACACATGAGAAAATGCTCCACATCATTAATCATCAGGGAGATGCAAATAAAAACAACAATGAGATACCATTTTACACCACAGAGACTGGCCCACATCGAAAAGAACAAAAGCAACCGGTGCTTGCACGGATGTGGCGAGAAAGGGACCCTCCTTCTCTGCTGGTGGGAATGTCGACTGGTTCAGCCCTTCTGGAAAACTGTATGGACGATTCTCAAAAAGCTAGAAATTGAGCTCCCATTTGACCCAGCAATTCCACTCCTGGGAATATACCCCGGAGAGGCAAAAAAGTATGGTCGAAGCGACATCTGCAGTTGTCTGTTCATTGCAGCACTGTTTACAATTCCAGCCAGAATCTGGAAAAAACCTGAGTGCTCAGGAACAGATGACTGGTTAATAAAGCTTTGGTACATCTACACAATGGAATACTATGTAGCTGTCAGAAAGGATGAAGTCATGAAATTTACGTACAAGTGATACTATATGGAAAGTATCATGCTAAGTGAAATGAGTCAGAAAGAGAGTGAAATGCATTCATCTGGGGAACATAAAGTAACAAAATAGGAGACTAACAGCCAAGAATAGCCAAGATAAATACCAGGAGGATTACTCCATGGCCCTGAGGATAACTGCACATGTTAGGGGAAAAGGCAGCTCAGATAGAGAAGGGAGCACCAAATAAAGGGTGTTGGGAGTTTCCTCTTAGGATGGAAATGCGTGATGAGAGTAGACTATAGTCCCAACAATATTGCCACTCAATGTCTGTTTTGCAAACCACGGCACTCAAAAGGAGAGAGATAACGGAGGGGAATGCCCTGCCACAGTGGTAGGGTGGGATGGGGGGGATGGGGGTGGGAGGGATACTGGGACTGGTGGTGGTGGAGAATGGGCACTGGTGGAGGGATGGTATTCGATCATTGTATAACTGAAATCCAAGCACAAAAATTTGTAAGTCTAAAACTGTACCTCTTGATGCTTCACTAATAAAAAAAAAAAGAAAAAATGTGAAGTGAATCAAGGAAAGCCTCTTTAACAAATTGTGCTGGCAAAACTGGACAGCTACATGCAAAAAAAAAATGGGCTCAGATCTCTACCTAACACCATATACAAAAGTAAGATCAAAATGGATAAAAGAACTCAACATCAGACCAGAATCCATAAGGTACATTGAAGACAAAGTTGGCAAAACCCTCCACGACACTGAAGCTAATGGTATCTTCAAAGATGACACACCACTGATCAAACAAATGAAAACAAAGATAGACAAATGGGACAATCTTAAACTAAGAAGCTTCTGCACCTCAAAAGAAACAGTGACCAAAATTCAAAGACAGATTACCGAATGGGAAAAGATATTTTCCCAATACCCATTGGACAAGGAGTTGGTATCAAGGATATACGAAGCACTGGCAGAACTCCACAAGAAGAAAACACCCAACCCCATCAAAAAATGGGGTGACGAAATGAACAGAAACTTTCTCAAAAAAGAAATCCGAATAGCAAAAAGGCACATGAGAAAATGCTCTCCATCACTGATCATCAGGGAGATGCAGATCAAAATAACAATGAGATATCATCTCACACCACAGAGACTGGCCCACATCCAAAAGAACAAAAGCAACTGGTGTTATGCGGATGTGAAGAGAAAGGGACCCTCCTTCACTGCTGCTGGGAATGCAGACTGGTTCAGCCCTGTTGGAAAACAGCATGGACAATTGTCAAAAAATTTGATATTGAGCTCCCATTTGACCCAGCAATACCACTCCTGGGAATATATCCCGGAGAGGCAAAAAAGTACAGTCTAAATGACACCTGCACTTGTATGTTCATTGCTGCATTGTTCACAATAGCCAAAATCTTGAAAAAACCCGAGTGCCCGAGAACAGATGACTAGTTAAAGAAACTTAGGTACATCTACACAATGGAATACTATGCAGCTGTTAGAAAAGATGAAGTCATGAAATTTACATACAAGTGGTTCTACATGGAAAGTATCATGCTAAGTGAAATGAGCCAGAAAGAGAGGGTCAGACATAGAAAGACTACACTCATCTGGGGAATATAAAGTAACAGAATGGGAGTCTTACACCTAAGAATAGTTGAGATAAATACCAGGAGGTCTGCTCCATGGCTTGGAAGCCGGCAGCACATGCTGGGGGAAAAGGCAGCTCAGATAGAGAAGAGAACACCAAGTAAAGGATGTTTGGAGGACTCGCTGGGGATGCAAGATGTGTGCTGAAAGTAGACTATAGACGGAACATGATGGCCACTAGATACCTCTATTGCAAACTACAACACCCTAAAGGAAAAAAGTGAGCAAAAGGGAATGCCCTGCCACAGAGGCGGGGTTTGGTGGGAGAGATGAGGTGGGGGGTGGGAAGGCTACTGTGATCATTGGTGGTGAAGAATGGGCACTGGTAGAGGGATGGGTACTTGATCATTGTATAACTGAAGCCCAAGCACGAAAGTTTGTAAGTCTACAACTGTACCTCATGGTGTTTCACTTAAAAAAAAAAGTTTAAAAAAAAGAGTTTGAAAAAAACTTTATGGAAAGATCAAAGGGTTTAGACAACAGAGCTAAACTATGGCCCCTGTTGATTGCAAAAATCAAACAAAAAGCTCCAAGTTCTGTTGTCACATACACAAAGGCAAAGAGGCGAACAAGCTTGCTATTTCATAGTAGTGAGTAACATGTTATGACTGATTACACATGAAAGTAAATCTATAGAGTTCACTGTACTGGGTTATAATGCAACATGTTTGCCACAGTGAGAGCTGGAACATCATTCTATGACAGTTTGCCATTGCTATTGCACCCTGCACATCACTCTCGCTTTTTTCTTTTTGGGGTCATACCTGGTGATGCACAGGGCTTATTCCTGGCTCTGCACTCAGGAATTACTCCTGGTGGTGCTTAGGGGACCATATGGGATGCTGGCAATAGAACCTGGGTTGGCCGTGTGAAAGGCAAACGCCCTACCCCATGTGTTATCACTCCAGTCCCCCCAATCCCCTGGACATCTCTTCATTTCAAAATTATTGTTTAACTTTCTGTTACATCTCTCTCTCTTTCTCTCTCCCTCCCTCCCTCCTTCCCTCTCTCTCTGTTGGGAGGGTTGGGGGTGAAAGGTGGAAGAAGTGTGCCACCTCTAGCAGTGATCAGCACTTACACTTGGCTCTGTGCTCATGCTGTAAATCTACCCAGATTTGGTTTCATGCAAGGCAAACACCTTAAAGTCTGTACTACCGCTCTGGCACTGATTAAATCATTTTAAATTCTTGTTTCTTGCTTTATTTTGTAAGCCATGAGTGTATGTATTGTGACTTGCTTTGTCACTGTGTATTTCTCAGTGTCTAACAAATTGTAGGTCCTTAACACCTGTTATTAAGTGAGTAAGGAAAGAACACACTCTGTTTCTCATTAATATTGATATAGGCACCATTTCCTAGAACAGTAGAATTTCTCAGAATATTAGGTTAAATTTTTCTTAGATAAAAGTATACACAGTGTGAGTTAGAAACTTTTATTGGCTGGATGGTTGACTCTACATAAAGATGAAAGTAATGATTTTAAAGGACGATGACATCAAAAGCTCTGATGAATCATCTCCGTGCATACAAGTTGGCAGAGGAATAGGAGTTCTAACAGAGCAACTATGATTCTCAGGGATGAAATATTTTGCAAACATATAAGTATGGGTAGGTGTTTTTCATCCCTATAGTCATCCATGGAAAGGGAACGAATCTTTCTTTGGAAAACAAACAGATAGTCATGTATAAGTAAATGAATATGTAATTTTTTAAGTTTCATTTTTTATAATTTCAAGTAAAAGTGATATACTTGTAATTATTTATTCAGCTTTCAAATCTTAGTCAATAGTTAAAACCAAAAAGCATCTATGTCCAATTAAATAAACCACAATTCAATTAAATTATTACAAGCTTTTGTTTATGTTTTGTCACAGATGCACAATCATCTGTACACTAGATAGTTGCAAACAAATTTCTGATGCTTTTCTGCCCAAAGAGGCACAAAAATTTGGGCTCCTCTTCTTCCAGGGATGAAAGTAATGAATATCTTTAAAATATAAATATTCAATAACATCTCTAAATACCAACATATTGGTTATTGGTCCTAAGATCCCATTAATAATTAATAATGCTAGTAGAGTTATTCCGGATACAATTGTTTTTACTTTATACATTTCCTCACCTTGTTATATAATTTTGTTATAGAATAGATTGTATAATTGTTCCAATAATTAAGTAGTTCTTGAAATAAAGCATGCTTTCCTGAGAGACCACTAACTTGTCTAACTAAATTCAGATGGCCCACTAACTCAGCTCTGTACAACATGCATATGAAGCAAATCGAAATGGCAAGTTTCAGACCAATTTTTACCAGTCCATTGTTTTTATAGGGCTCCCCAGGGTGTGCTCCCAGTATCAAACCCTCAGAAGCAACCATCTGATCTCCTCTAGTCCCCAGTGTACCTCCTTGTATCTTCCTCAAAGTTTTCATGCCTATCTTGCAAGATTTCGAAAATTATAGAACAAAAAAACAAAGCTCATATCTCAGAGCAGTTTCTAATATCTCTTCCAATACAGAAACACAGAATTCTCTCATATTCAATGGGTCCATAGGTAACAACATCTAGAAGATATTTTATTGACAGGAAGGTTGGGTACAAAGGGGATTATTAGAAAGTTTTGTCTATACCTCTGAGAAATACTGATATTTGCCCATAGTACTTCCTGCCCACAGGAAGTAGTTCAAATTAGTTTCTTACTCCTGTAATGCATTCAGGTACATCAATAATACAGAATGTCAAGAATTTAAAAATTAAAAAACACAAAGAAAAGGTCTGTTTTCTATGTTTATAGTTTTCTATTACGTTGAAATAAATATAATGTTTGGAGTATCTGTAGGTTTAAAATAATGTTTGGAGTATCTGTAGGTTTAAAATAATAAAATAATGTTCAAAATGACTTTGAAGAGGTTCTGTTTCTATAAATTTGCTGTTCATTTATATAGAAACTAATAAAAGTTTTAGTATTTTCTAACTCCTCTTCCATAGTTGAACTTATAGAAACTTTGTGTAGCTGGGGTTTTTATGTTAATGTTATTTTTTTTTTATTTCAAACAAGAAATTCCTAAATTAAACTTTTCTGTGCACATGCAAATTTTATGAACTTCAAGAATCCCTAAATCCTTTCTTAAAATATGACATGATTTATTTTATAACTATTTGAATATTTTATTGATAATACATTTTGAAGACCTTTATGAAAAAGAAAAGAAGGTTATCACTGTCAGAAGTTGCCGTTACTAGATTCATGCTAGTCTTAAATTTGCAGTAGAAATCTGGGTCAACTTGCACTGATGCTTCTCAATAAATCTACTGAAACTATGTTATTTTAAAAAAATGTAGAGTTGCAATTTATTTGAAAGAATAGCCAAGTTAGACCATTCTGGAACTCTAAAGACTGGTAATGAAGGATAAGACAACTTACAGTGAACAGTGATGGCTGTTGTAGCAATCATGTTTTTTTTGTCTATCAGAGAGCATTTGTAGTCTCCTGTTGCATTGCGCCTCACATCTGCCAATGTGTAAGTATTTGAGCTTCTTATTCCTTCAGGCTGTCCCTTTGACAGAGGAAAATGTCAGATGATTACACTTGGTCGTAACTATATGAACAGTTGTATTGCTTTATAAAATGGCATTTTCTTAGATAAGGAAAAAAGGGAATGCGCTTCTTAGATTGGGCAGTTAAGATCATTATCTGTATTATTTGACTCAAGAAAAAAATGATTCTAAAGAAACATAGGAGCTAATTCACACCGAATTGGTGCAATTCTATTGACAGTATGGTTTGTGCTTGAGTGTAAAGCAGATTTTTTAAAATTCCAATTTTATTTTTGTATTTTTATGTTTCCAAAATAGAGAAAATATTTGCAGCAATTTAAAATAAAACAGACCATGTATCCGAATAAAAAGAAGAGAAGTAAAATAAAATAAAAGAAAGAAGATAGGGAAGGAAGGAGGTAACAAGAGAAAGACAAAGAAAATATGTTAATATTTCCTTAACTCCATGAACATATACGGTCACGGTTCTCCTGTTGTTCATCGATTTGCTCGAGCGGGCCCAGTAACATCTCCATTGGAGACTTTGTTGTTACAGTGTTTTGCATATCGAATACATCACAGGTAGCTTGCCAGGCTTTGTTGTGTGGGCGAGATACTCTCGGTAGCTTGCCGGGCTCTCTGAGAGGGGCGGAGGAATCAAACTCGGGTCAGCCATGTTGGCTGCGTGCAAACGCCCTACCGATGTGCTCTTGCTCCAGCCCCATGAACATGTAATTATTCAGAAATATATTAACATATTTTCTTTACATATAAAAGGAAAATATAATAAAATGGTAATAGCTTATCAAGGATATAAATAGATAAATTAGAAGTATATATTGACAAAAAATATAATTACCACATACCATAGCTAAAAACTCACACACATTTGAATTTTCCCTCTAATAATGATGGCACAAACCTAATTAGTTCCAAATTTCATTTGTACAAGACAAAAACAGTACACCAACTTATTAGAAGAAACTGTTTTCCCATCAATATATTAATTAAATTATTATGCATTAGTCTTCTTAGTGATGTGGTAGGTAGTGTTATTTGAAAAGACAAATGAGTAATGTAATAGAGGAAAATTAAATATGTCCCTAGAAGTAAGTATGGCATAGGCAAATCATTTTTCTCAAATAATACTGTGATCCACAAACCCAGAAAGACTACGGAGAGCAAACAAGTCTTCAGACAAAGATGGCTCCTACTCTGACTTTATAGCACAGTGAAATATAGAAAACAACCCAGAGAAAGTTTCTAAGTTATGCTCTGGATATTGCTCTTATTCTAATTATGTTATTGGTGAAAGTTGTGGAACTGGCTCTTTTTGATTACATATGGTAACAGATTATAGCTCAGTTTTTTACCATAAAGCTAAATACAATGTGCAAATGAACTATTTCTACTGCAGAGACTCATGGGTATTTTCAGGAAAGGAACTTGGGTCTATTTCAACTCTGTATCAGGCCATTTGCTGAGATCAGATTTCATTTGACAATTTGAGAGTGATTTGCTTCTTAAGAACAAATTTTCATAAGTTTATTTGAATGCGGAAGACTCAAATTTCTCTAACTATAGTACCTTGCGTTCACATTTCTTTCTTTATTGTTCCTAAAACTTCTTAATATTATGGAAAAGGTAAGAGCTATGTCATATTGAAAAAAAAAATCTCAAACGTCTCTTTCTAGCTATCCCTTGTCTTCAAGAAGAGAATCCCTTCTCATTGAAGCTACCCAAGTACAAACAATTCTTGATGCCAGCTGCTGCTGAAAAATAGGGCTAAATTGAGAGTATCTAGTTCAACTAATAATACTGAAGTACTTACTGGCAAGTAAAACAAAAACTCCTCAGGAGGAGGGTTACCATTTCCCAAACAAGTAAGGGTGATGTTGTCCCCTTCTTTGATGGCATTTTTTGGTGGCAACACTTGCATTGTCACTTGTTCTGTAGGATCTGGGAGAATCAAAGACACAAGTTAAACATTTTTGTCAAGTTTTAAATTACTCTGTACATACAAAGCAAATTACAAAATTATACACAATTTTCTTAAGTAGCTAGTAATGGTAATTACTTAAATGTATCTTTTTATAGAAGGATTGAAGTTAATAGCTACTTGCTATACCAAGTACTAATCTTGGTTAGAGCAAACTACAAAGAGACTCTGTTACATAAAAATCAATTTATTCTTAACAAAACATCTTTAACAGAGGGAAGAATGACTATAGTTATTTTATGTGCAAAAGACACCAGTAGGAACAATCTCACCATATGATTTCATTATAAGGAAGTAGAACTATATTATATGAATCTTGCAGTTTGAAAAAATTGGACCAGTTTGCAAAGCAGCTAAAGCTATTAGGCACCCCATGCATTCATATTACTTAATAATAACTCATGTTATTTACAAAGAGACAGGAGCTAAACAGCAGTAAGATTTTTGGCAGCAGGAGGGTAGACCTGCTTTCAAAAGGATGAATCCCATAAACAGAGGGAAATCCTTAACACAATCAATGGGACTGTGAAAAGATCGTAAATTTGTTCTTAGGAGCTAAGATGCAACTTTTAGACCATTTTTACAGAGAATGTAGAGCTAATTCTTTATTGAGCCTTCTACTCAACAGAAGAATGTAAAAGAAAGAAAAGGTTGGCTAGTGTAGACCATATCTGAAATTTTTAAAAAGTACTGTAAGCAGTTATGTATGTCCAATTTTTTAATATGTCTCCTATTATTCAGCTGCAAAACAAAATAAACAATACATTTCACAATCATATAATGCAAAGGTTTAAGAGAAATATACTTTTCCATGAGGCTTAGTAATGCTGTTTTCTATATCTATATTCCAAATTAGTTTTCTCGAGAATTTAATTTATTATTAACTAAGAAAGCCAGATAAACAAGACACAGATTTGGATATCTATATTTTTAATCTATCACTTACAATCATTCATTTGCCCTCTAAGATTAAAATACAGGAAGAATGAAACTTAAGGACTGTTTGATTACTTCTTTGCCATTTCTTCATATTTCCGCATCTCTGAATATTGGCCCAAATTGTTCTGAAGCTAAGCGGTTACTGGTTTAATACAATTGTTTGCTTTCCTGAATCAGCCTGTGATCCTTTATTGGACAGCAGTTGAAAAGTAAACAAAGTGGGTTTTCAGCCCCCCACTGACCTCCCATTTCAAGACCCCACTCACTCTTTCACATGACCCATCTCTAGCTAGTTTCAGTGTGTTGTTCATCACTTTGCCATATCTCTGATCAAAACTGACACCATAACATTTAGGGTCACAATCTAAATTATTTCCTTCTCTATTTTAAAATTCTCCTTCTCCGTATCCTCCTTTCAATGGACATTGCTCTGGTGAAGAGCTGAGAGACTAAACTGAAAGCTGAGAGTTAACATGACTTGTTTGAAATTTTAACAGCAATCTGGATGTTCACTACCATGACTCAATAAAATAAATTATCTCTTGATCTCTTTGCCCCTTACTGTGAATTTTACTCTATTAATAAATCAATCATGGTTCTGCCTACCACTCTGCTTTCTCTTTGCCCTTGTTCTCCTGCTTAATCACTAAGTGTGAAAGATTAATATTTAGTAACTTTTGCATCTAATCCCCCCTTCTCTCCCACCAATGCTTTCCTAGTTTAGAGTCTAAGTAATCTACCCCTGGTATATTGTCTCGCATTCATTCATCCCTTCATATTGAATCTCTTTGTATTTCTTCTTTGAGTTTCTTTTCTACACTTGATATGTTATATTTATGCTCAGATTTCTGAAGAAATGCTTTGCATATGACAATGACACTAAAAATCTTGCATGCATTCTGAATATGCAAATACAGAGATGTAAGTTTCTTCCCTTGGCATCCACAAAAGGCTCTAACCTAGTTTAAATTTAAACTTTCAGGACTGCCTATACATTCCAACATAATAATCCAATAATCCCCTAAAATTTTCTTCCTCTCATCTCTTTTAGCGAACATGAATACAGAATATTCTGACTTCAATAAATATTCAGTCCATTTATTATAACACAAAACTTGACAACTGAGACTACAGCAATGTAAACTCTAAATGGTGTAAATCCAGTAATCACCAATAGCTTATAGAGAGGAAACTTGAAAGCATTCAGTAAGAATTTATCCCTTAAAAAATTGTTGTTTAAGGAATATGGAAGGGTTAAGTAATGACAGAATGAGAACAGGAATGTAAGTAGTATTCTCTAGGAAGGAATCTGGGAAACAATAGATGACACACAGAAGGTACAGTGAAGTGATGATGGTTGAGAAATGGCACAAGACCACAGCTGTAAGGAAATTAAGGCACACTGAAACTGGGGGTAGAAAGGTTAATCTAAAAGACTGGAAAAACATTGAAAAACTTAAGCAAAACATGATCATATTTACATTAAAAAGGGTATTTCTAGCAGTTGCTCAAGGGGACAGTTTGGGGTGAAAGATAGGAATACTATTTTGAAAATTTTTGAAATTCAGGCAATGAAGAAAGGTGGCATAACCCTATGGTGTATCAGCAAGTAGAAATTGAATATGAACAGAAGGGAAAAAAGCAGATTCTATAAAATGACATTACCTACTAAAAAGGGCAAGGAGGGGGTGGAAGAGTGTATCTTTCTCAAGACAATTTTATTGAATTTATATTTTTTTAATGCACTCATATCCTTTTCATTACTTTTTAGCTCCCTCTTTCTTTGCCTTGAAGTCATTCTACATAGTTGTTCTCCAAAAGTAGCTCCCAGATAAATACCAGAGAATTTGCTGTCAATGCACAGGATTGGAATCCCCCTCACACTTTTGAGATGAGAATCTTCAGAGCAAGGAACAGAAATCTGTATTCTAACAAGTCCTTTGGTAATTCTAATGCGCACCAGACTTTGAGAGTCTCTTCCTTGAGCACCCTTTGCTAGTTACCACTCACAACCCACATTTATAGTTTCCTTCTGCCTTAGATGTATTCTGTCTCTATGAACAGCAGGATTACGTCTTTAAACATCTTTGTGTCTTCACAAAAGTTCAGTATTGCTTACTGAATTATGTTGAGAAGACTTGCGAACTATGTCCCACATAATCAGTTTCAGAAAAATCATTTTCTTCTTATGCATCCAAAGACTTTTCAGCCCAACAATTCTTCAGGGTACTCATTCATTACTGTTCTTTCTCAAGCTAATTTATAAATCCTTAATATTCAATTTGATTTTCTTTCCTATATTGTACTCCTGTATTGAACTCAAGATAATTTATTTCCAATTGAAAATTTGGGGACGGAATTCTGCCTTCACTTACACAAAGAAAAAAATAAACTGGATATTTTAACAAGCTAAATCAGTAAAATTTTCTAGATCTTTATCTTGAAATCAAGTTGAAACTTAATTGTAAAGTTCAAGGTGTTATAATAGCTTATTGCTAGAGCAAAAAGACATTTTAAATTTTTGGACTTCATAGAATCAAAATAGAAATATAGGAGATAAAACTCTTGACATCTCAGGACTACATTTATTTTTTTAACTAGAATAGATATATAAGTACAGGAATATTCTATAATATAGGCGATATTGCAATAATTATTATTCATTAGACTAGTAGAATAGTAGAATTCATTAGAAATAATATAAAATTCTTTCTTGTGTTTTTCCCAAAGAAGGTATCTCTAACTCGGTGCTTTTATAATAACAATGATCATTAAGTGATACTGCTATAGTTTTGAATGATAAGCATTTAGTGCATGATGGGTCACGGTCACGGTCCTCCCGTTGTTCATCGATTTGCTCGAGTGGGCCCAGTAATGTCTCTATCATGAGATTTGTTGTTACTGTGTTTGGCATATCGAATACATCACGGGTAGCTTGCCAGGCTCTGCCGTGAGGGCGAGAAACTCTCAGTAGCTTGCCTGGCTCTCTGAGAGGGGCGGAGGAATCGAACTTGCGTCGAATATTTTGGCTGCGTGCAAGGCAAACGCCCTACCCGCTGTGCTATCGATCCAGCCCTAGTGCATGATACAGTATGTTATTTTTAATTTGATATTTCACCTAATTTCACTTAACAATACTATAAAGTAAACATTTTTTCCCATTTCAAAATAATGAGACCTACAGAAGTTAAGTTACTATTTTCAGGTCACAGTAATTGACAGCGTTGGGACTCAGTTGTCAGCATGCTTGCTCTTAAT
Organism: Sorex fumeus; assembly: GCF_029834395.1. NCBI lineage: Eukaryota > Metazoa > Chordata > Mammalia > Eulipotyphla > Soricidae > Sorex > Sorex fumeus. The sequence goes on from NW_026606322.1 coordinate 19,720,777, forward strand.
CATTAAATTAGTTTGGCACCTGTCTTATGAGAAAGAGCATAACATTGGAGAAAGCAAAGTAGTTTAACCCAGTCTCTGCAGCTAATTTAGAGCAAGTCCCAGGGCCTCATTTTATTGCTAAGTGAATTAATGGGGTTAGAGCAGATGGTCAACAAAGTCTAATAGTATATATTTAGAGCTAAGAAATGGAGCTTAACCAAAATATCTTTAAATACACCATCCTAAGTAACTTACATAATTGATCTCATTACTAAAATGCATCTCTTCATTAAAATGGAAGTAACTTATCTTGAAACCCAATTGGTTATTTTTTAAAGTTACTGTTTAAAATTTCAAAATTACTTTCTTCATATACTTCAAATTTAAGCCTCATGTATGGATACAAACATATTTTGAAAGACAGTCAAAATTCAGTTACGTTATAATATGTATTGTTCAAAAATGCTTTCTATTTTTCAACAGATTTAATAGATCATTACTTACTTTACTCAAAAGCATAGAGGAAAACATAGCAGTCAATGATTTATTATTCTCTTTTCAAATATATAAACCCTGATGATAAATGTTAGTATCATGTGGAAAATCCACATGCAACAAGTAGTTAGAGTTTCTTTCAGCTAATATATTATTTCCTATGATTTATAGAAGTTCCATGATGAGGCATTACTTTAGGAATTTTCCCAATTAGAATCACAACCAAATTATGACATCAAATAAAAATAAAAATGAAAATGTTTATGGGATCATAGTCACCATTATGAGTAGGAAAAAAAAAAACAAACCCAAGGAACTATAAGGCGATTCCGAAAAGGACAATTTCAACCAAACATCACAGCAGCCTTTTGGGCAAGGATTACTTTTTTCTCATTCGAGGCAAGATTTTGAGACTGAGGGCTCAGAGACTCCAGAGGTGACTTCAAAGGCACACAGAACTGGTAAGGAATATGAAAAGTTTCCTCTTCTCATTCTCTTGGAGTTAATTTCCCTTTTTTCACTTGTAAAAATCCTTGATTTAGCAGATAACTTGTGAGAATTAGAAGCGTTTTGATTTCTTTCACTTAAGAAATTTCTTTAAGTATCTGCACATTTCTTTGTCTTAATTAACTGAATATACATGGGGACATTTTTTTGAAGTGAGAGACTGACTCTTGGTATATTCTCTTTTGAAAACAATAATTTATAACCTTACTCTCCATCAGTCTGGTTGGTAAACGCATTATTAGGGGTGGTTACATCATAGGCAACACTGTATGCATTTTTCTTCAGAAACACTGGAAACAAGCACTTCAGTTTTCTCTTCAAGTTCATACTTCATTTTCAACTTCTCTACTTTAACTCTCTTGAGTGTCAATCATTCAGAAAGTCATCAGATGCCATTTTGAACTCTTACTAAATTTATGGCTATATGTCATACCAAGAGTGGATGAGACTCTTGAGATTGTGTCTTTCAAGAACTTAGTGTTTAGCAGAATACAGAAGAGGTGTTCCCAGTAACAAAATAGTGAAATATAGCAGGAAATTTATAAGTATTTATTCTATGTCTCCCAAAGAAGAAATTACCTGGAAGCCAAGGACTAAAGGTAGACTAGTAGAATCTGCAGGATATTTAGGCTAAGATGTAAAAGTTTACAATACAGCACATAAACATTTGCTCTAATATATTACATGTGCATAATTATATATTTAGTTACTTACAATAAATATCAAAGACCGATTGTTCAGAATAAATTGTGTTCTGGCCAGATGGTCCATAATATGTCACAGAGCATGTAAATGGCATATGTATGTCAGCCTTGGTTGCTTTATACTCCAGCGAAGAAGTCATGGTATACAGCTGAGTTACTGGGTCCATTTGCTTCGTAAAAATTATGACTACTGTTGAGAAAAATTAAGAATATTAATGATATGATCTTTAATTAGAAAATCACAATCCCTAATTGAAAGTCATAATATCTTTGAGAAGAGGTTTTGTCCTTCTTGCTATATTTAAATGAGAAAATTGACATGTAGTGAAGAAGGATAACTTTTTAAAACCAAAAATCAAAGACAGAAACAGAATCCTAGAAGTTGAGCCCCGCCTTTCCTCTGCACAGGTGGGTCATCTGTGCACCCATCCTACCCCGCTCTACTGTCCGCCTGCCACCAGGACAGCTCCCTGAGGGCACCCACTGGACTCCTGCCATGAGCCCACTCAGCCCCCTCCCCACCATCCTCTGAGAGGCCTTTGGGTCCAGGTCTGTGGATTAGCATCCAGACCAGCTGGAGGTGTGGCCCCCACTGTAGGGGGCGTGCCTCCTCAAAAGTGGGCGTGGCTTTCTGTGTATTTCACACTTCCAGCACTCTCACTCACATCCCAACCTTTATCATCTAATTCTGTAGAAAAAGTCTTGGCCGCCTCAAACACAATATGACAATAATCTACCGGCCTACTCCAATTTCAAAAAAAGACCAGTGTACGTAAGAAGCTGTACAAGCAATATAAAAGAGCACCTCCTCCAACGCTTCACTAGATGCCTATCATAAGCCACAGAGTAATGTCTGAGAGGAAGGACATATTCTAGAAGGGGAAAAGGGTGACCACCATCGACCAACCTTATTCAGAATCCTTTCCCGCAACAAAAGGGAACAATGCTAGTGAACTTGAAGGTTGTACCTCTATACAACCACAACAGCATGAGGAAACAGCACAATCTCCACTACGAGGAGAGGATGAAGAGTCCCGATCCTCAACAGGGGTTACCCACAAATACAATCTCTCCGATAATGAATTCCGAGATGAAATGCTAAGGATGTTCAAGGAACTCAAAGAATCAATGGAGCAGACATCCAGAAAATTAAAGGAAGAAATGAAAGAGACAGTGGAATGAATAGTCGAGAAGCTGGCAGCACATGCTGGGGGAAAACACAACTCAGATAGAGAAGGGAACACCAAGTAAAAGGTGTTTGGAAGACTCACACAGAATGCAAGATGCATGCTGAAAGTAGACTACAGACCAAAAACGATGGCCACTCAATATCTCTATTGCAAATCACAATACCCTAAAGGAAAGAGAAAGCAAAAGGGAATGTCCTGCGACAGAGGTGGGGTGGGGTGGGGGGGCTTGGAGTTCTACTGGGTTCATTGGTGGTGGAGAATGGGCACCGGTGGAGGGATGGGTACTTGATCATTGTATAACTGAAACCCAAGAACAAAAGTTTGTAAGTCTACAATGGTACCTCATGGTGTTTCACTAATAAAATAAAAAAAGAATCCTAGAAGTTTGTCACTGTTTTAATTAATTAACTTCTAGAAAACTCCATATGCAAACATAATTTTCTCAGTTTCTGATTCTTCTGTATATGGGATTACATGGTGGTTTTAAAAATTACTTAGTGACTAAATGGATACTTAAGGTAACAAAGGCCCTCCCGTTGATCGTCGATTTGCTTGAGCGGGCCCAGTAACGTCTCCATTGGAGACTTTGTTGTTACTGTGTTTGGCATATCGAATACTCTCGGTAGCTTGCCGGGCTCTCCGAGAGGGGTGGAGGAATTGAACTCGGGTCAGCCATGTTGGCCGCTTGTCAGGTGAACGCCCTACCCTCTGTGCTATGGGAACCTATATGAAAGCCAACTTGGCCAACCCGAGTTCGATTCCTCCGACCCTCTCAGAGAGCCCGGCAAGCTACCGAGAGTATTCGATATGCCAAACACAGTAACAACAAAGTCTCCAATGGAGATGTTACTAGGCCCGCTCGAGCAAATTGACGATCAACGGGAGGGCCTTTACCTTACCTTTTAAGGTAACAAAGACAAATCATAGATAAAAAGAGGGCAACACAGAGTGAGACAGATAATAAAAGTGAACATATTTTCGATACCAGATGGTATAAGAAATTCTTGGACAAGAGAAACTCAAAACAAGTTGTCCAAATTTATTGCCCATTCATTACCTACCTCTATCAAGAGGTTGCAACACTTTTCCATTTCTGTACCATGTGATATTAGCATCTGGATAACTGTCTTCAGAAACACAGTCGCCCAACTGCAAAATAAAAAGGAAAGGCTAGCACCTTGGTTTCATCAGTAGCTGTTAACTTCAGTTACAGCCATTTTTGGGTGTTGGTTTGTGGACGGGGTAATATTACTCCAGGTGTTTTTTGATCCTTTCATTTTTCTAAACCTTGTCTAAGGACTGAATAAATATTTTAATTTTATATGTGTGTGTATGTGTTAAATGTCCTTATCTTGGGAGAGGGCTAGAAGGACTGGAAGAAAATGCTTTGCATACACATTGCCAGGTGTGCCCAGTCCTCAGAGAGCTATTTAAAATTATGGCCCTATCTATTTTAAAACGCACAACAGTCATAACACATCAGCTAGTATTCAAGACCTACAAAGCACTCATAAAACTCAACAACAAAACATTCAAGAGCCCCATCAACAAATGGGGGAGAAGATGAGAACTTTCCCAGAAAAGACATATGAGCACCTAACAGGCATATGAAAAAATGCTCATTGTCACTCCTAATTAAGGTTAATAAAAATCAAAACAACACTGAGGTAGCATCTCATGCCAATGAATGTGACACATCAAAATGCTTGGAAACAGCCAGTGTTGGTGAGAAAGGAATCCTCATTCACCATTGCTGGGAATGCCCTCTAGTTTAGCATTTATGGAAAGTAATATGGAGAACTCTCCCTAAAATAAGAATACAAAAACATTAATTTTAAAGGATATATTAACACCAATGCTTGTCACAGTAATTAGTACAATATATAGAAACAACCCAAATACCCAATTATAAATGAATGAATCAGATACTTTGAGATACACACCACACACACATATCTATATTTATATAGATATATCTATACCTATATCATATCTATATTTATACAGATATGTGTGTGTGTGTGTGTAAGATGGAAAAGTCATTCAATTTGTCACAACATGAACAAAACTTGATGTTATCTTTCTGAGTTCAGTCAGAAAGAAAGGGGCACAGGACAATTTCTCTGATGTGTGAAACTTAAAAACAGCAATATAAGGGCTGGAGATGTAGCACAATTGGTAGGGCATTTGCTTTGCACGCGGCCGACCCAGGTTTGATTCCCAGTATCCCATATGGTCCCCTGAGCACTGCCAGGAGTGATTCCTGAGTGTAGAGCCAGGAGTAACCCCTGTGCATCTCTGGGTGTGATCCAAAAAGAAAAAAAAAAACAGCAATATAGAGCAAAAGGCAACACAACAGAAGAATTGCTGTTGGTGGTGGGATTTAAAAGGGGTCCTTGGTGGAGGGAGGTGATTATTTATAATGGTTATGGGTGTGGTTTTGAAATCAAGTGCATGAAAACCATCATTAATTGTATTATACCTAAGACAACAGAAAGAATAAATAAGTAATGACTAAAATGTTTGGTAGTTACTGCCACTTTTTAATATAATCACATTTATTTAAAAGTGATGACAAATATATTTCAACATTATTCTAACAAACTAAATAATACGAGCATATTAACACTATTATCACAGTTCACAGTTCTGTGCAATTAAGAATTAGACAGTATTAACAACATTAAAACAGAATGTACACCATTTAAGCAGGGCCACCTTCTCAATTTCAGACTACTTATACTCAAAGGAGTCTATAACTCCCCCCCCACTTTTCTTCAAATATATTGTAACTTTATAGAAAGTAACAAGTGTTATGAACTACAATGTTGTTGCTGTTGTTGTTGTTATTACTGATTGTGGGTAACACCTGTCTGTGCTCAGAGATTTTTCCTGCCACTATGTTTAGGGATCACTCTTAAACAGAGGGTCTGTATGAGGTGCCAGGGAGGGAAGCCAGGTTGGCCTGATGCAAAGCCTTGCACATTGCACTTTCTGGCCCTATGAAGTAGGCTTTCAACTGCTTCAGAGTTTTCTAAACTTCCTACCTCCCACTCTAAGTATCACTGTAGCACTGTCCTCGCATTGCTCATCAATTTGTTCGAGCAGGTACCAGTAACGTCTCCATTGTGAGACTTGTTACTGTTTTTGGCATCTTGAATATGCCACAGGGAGCTTGCCAGGCTTCGCCGTGCGGGTAGGATACTCTCGGTAGCTTGCCGGGCTTTTGGCCATATGAGACTATAAATTAATTGATATAACCAAACATGCAGCCCCAGTTTGGAGTGTTTCATAAAGGTTGCCTTCAAGCCACTGCTAATGTGATCATTTAAATTTAATCTTCTCATAGCTTTACTTCAACTTTTCAATCAATCAATAGATTAATGTGCAAACTCTCTGCCTGACAGATACAGTTTATTCTAATCAAAACACTGTTACACCTCCAGATATTTCTCTCTGTGTACTCTCCTCCCTACTTTCTGAGCACACACAGTCCCCTCAATGCAAAAAGAAAAAAAAAATAATAGTTTTCAAGTCATTTTCTTTTCTTACAATTTTCTTTCTATGGGTAGTCTTTCCTACTCTTGTTCTGGAGAAAAATCTGTTCAATCTACTAAAATCTATGCCGTCCATTAAAAATAAAGAAGTGAAAAGGAAATGCCTTTCTTTTATTGTCATTTGTTTCTCCTCCCTTCAGAAATGATCACATCATGTATTCATGTACCCTGCAAATTTCAGACTGCCTACACTTTGTCAATTCCACAGAACATTCTGTTTCATTTGTCCTAGTATCTAGGATGCTAAGAGAAATATATGTAATATTAAGCTAAGCAAATGCACCAATTAAATTAGAACAAGTTCTTACCTTTTTAAGCTGCTCTGTTTCAAGAAAAGGTGCTTTGCTGACAATTTCAGGTTTTGATGGCTGCTCTAAAGTTAAGTAAAGAAAGGTTTTAAACACACATGAAGGGAAAGAAAGGACATTTGTGGTTTGTATTATAGGCAAATGATTCATTCATTCAGAGAGAAAAAGTAAGTAACAAAATAATGAATAAATTTTTCATAGAACTTGCAACTAAGAAATCTGGTAATCTACTTCTAATTACTTGCTTTATCATTTTAAATACGATCTTAAATATTTCAATTTTCATAAAACATTTGGAGCTATAGTCTGGTTGCTTTATAAAGTGAATATGGATTTGACAGAGAAAAGGTTGTCTAACTAAACAGAAAATACGATCAGTTGATTATCACACCCACTTTCTACTTAGTGACAGCTTACAATTCTTAGGTGAAGATTTGAATTCAAATTAAAACAGAATATCATGGGCACTTGCTTAAAAATGGATCTCTGAGCCCTACTTGTTTTAACAAACTAAAATTTGGCAAGGGAAGGAGGGGAAATTCTATGAATCCGTGTATGAAACAAGTTCCATAGGGCAAGTGGACGCTAAATGCAATTTTAGAATCACCGTTCTACTATGTAAAACCCAAAGCTAATAAAACCCAGGTTTCACATATAACTAAATTTATATTTTAAGTGAAGTCAAATTTATAAAATTATGAATGTTGGGAACACTTTCAAATTTGTAACCTGAGATAATGACACAAGCATTACTGGGAATTCTGTAAATATAAATTCTAATTGAGGCTAAGGGGAAGAATTGATTAAAAATCGCAACAATGAGGCACTATTTACACTTGTTATTTTTTTCTTCATTTGCAAGTTTTCTATTCTTGATGGATTTTTTTTCAATTAATTTACCAATTAGGCTGCAGAAAATGGTTACTGCCTCATTGCCATTAATTTTTATGAATCTCATGGAGCTGAATTATTCTATTCTTAAATGAACACAAAATAAAAACAAGCTCTTGTTTAGTCTTATTGTTTTATATTTGGAAAACTTTAGAATTATCAACTAATTGGTTTTAATTTCTAGTTACCGTGAAGTTCTGTTATCAAACTAGTCAACTCTCAGACTGCTACTAAAAAAAAAAAAACCAAAAAAAAAACCAAAAACAAGAATGAAGACAATGGTGCAGAATAGACTGTACAGTAGAGAAAAAGCATGAATGCAACTGATAGGGTTCAATCCCAGCACTCATGTCCCCTGGGTCTTGCCAGGAGCAATCCCTGTGTTCAGAGCCTGGAGCAAGCCTGGGGATTCATGTGACCCCCAAACAAAAACAAGACAAACAAAAAAGAATAAAGACAAAATTACTCTAGAGCTGCAAGTTGGATATAACTAACACTAAGTGAAAAAAAAAAGTTGCCTTCTTCAGGATAATACCTGTAGTTTGTTTCTACTTTGTTATTTTGTTATATTAGAAATTAGAATAAAAGACGATTATTGTATGACTGAAATACTTCATAAGTTTGTAAACTGTACCTCAAGGTAATTCACTAATAAAAAATTAAAAAAAGACATTAGAATAAAAGGAATAATAGCAAACTGCCCAGCATGCTTTTTAAGATGGTGTTTTTGCTATTAGTTAAAAATGAAATTTATCCTATTTTTTGTAAAAATGATTACTTCCTAAAGAATCTCGATTGGAAACAAAATTAAGGAAGACAGGAAAAATAGAATAAAGTTGTATTACAGATAAAATTATACTAGTACAAATGAAAAATGACAGCTGACTACCTGATTGTTGGGAATGTGAACAAAAATGTATTTTAAATTAACCAAAAATCTCTTTAAAATCTATTTCTAGACAGTGTAGTGTCAAGAATTACCACCTTCCATATAACAGAAAGATTTGATGTTTATTACTAGGTTATATTTATAACCCTGAGCAATTGATAAAACATGAAATTATTTGTAACTAATATTTTTAATAGGTTATAATTCAATATATGAGAGAATTAAATTCTTGGAGTTTAAATATAAAAGCCCAAGTTCTAGGGAACTAAAATTAATTACTTAGTGACAACTCTCTGAGAGGTATTATTAAATTAATTTACATGGTTAATCCAGAACCAAAATTAGCAACAACTCCACAGAAAAGTGAAGAGTTTTTTTTTTTCTTTAATAGTATCTATGCTTGGAACATATGGAGAGATCTTAAATATTCTCCATAAAATTATGTTCTCAATACAAAATGTGGTTGATCAATTTTGCTAAGCTGTGCTACTTTCCAGTTCACTAAACTAAAATATTAAAACAGCTGGACACAGGCTTACTTACTCTTAAATTGACTGCATCCCTCAATTCTGCTTTGTCAACTCTGTGATATTTTTAATCAGTGCACATCTGATCATTTGCTATTATGTTATTTGTTATTCATAGATGCTTAAATATTTTCTAAAGTTTATGCAGACTTCAATTAAATAAAAGCAACAAAAAGAAAACTTGATGAAAGGATGCTTATGGATGAGTCAACTCAAGGTGGAAACAATGGTAATATCTATTTTTTTTTTTTGTATTTTCTCCTTGAGCACTCATTTTAAGCTCTGAAGTAGACACATATTTTGTATATAATTCCCTCTTCTATTAGCTTGCAGCAATCAATGAATATTAGTTGGAGGCCCGTAAAAGAGGACACATACTATTTTAGCAAAATTACATATCGATTTCAAACTGTTTTTGTAATATATGAATTATGTCTTTATATGTTTCAGGAATTCATAGCCAAATACAGAATTTAAAGGCAGTCATATCTCAAACTTACGTAAATTATTAATTTTTTTTGTCAAAGATATCAGAATCAGGTGATGATGGAATGTTGAGGTCAAAACTGTTTTAAACAGCTAATGTTATGAATGAAAGTGACATACAGGAGAGTTCAAAAGGAGGGAAAAGAAAGAAAAGGCAGGTCCTTTGTTATGCTGACATAAGAGTGTTTCTCTTGGGGCTGGAGCAATAGCACAGCGGGCAGGGAGTTGCCTTGCACAAGGCCATCCTGGGTTTCTAGCATCCCATATGGTCCCCTGACCACAGCCAGGAGTAATTCCTGAGTGCAGAACCAGGAGTAACACCTGTGCATTGCCAAGTGTGACCAAAAAAGAAAAAAAAAGTGTTTCTCTCAGTTCTTTGTCACTTTGTCATTCCCCCGCCCCCTATAAGTTCTGAGGGGCTTTAAATTAAGCACTGGTGAGGTAAGTAAGTAAAGTAAAGTAAAGGCCCTCCCGTTGATCATCGATTTGCTCGAGCGGGCCCAGTAACGTCTCCATTGGAGACTTTGTTGTTACTGTGTCTGACATATCGAATACTCTCGGTAGCTTGCCGGGCTCATTTAAATCTAAATAAATCATGGTTTGTTTCTTCTAGATGGGAAAAGTACCCTTGTCACTTTTAAAGAAGCAAAAAGAAATACATGGTAGTTCATCTCATTTTACTTTGTTTCCCTTCATTAAAAAAGTATTAGTAAGTTTAACAGCTCTCATGGGAATGCTCAATTAGGTCTGCACTATAGCACTGTAGCACTGTCCTCCCGTTATTCATCGATTTGCTTGAGCGGGCCCACTAACGTCTCCATTGCGAAACTTGTTGTTGCTGTGTTTGGCATATCGAATACATCACGGGTAGCTTGCCAGGCTTTGCCATGCAGGTCAGATACTCTAGGTAGCTTGCCGGGTTCTCTGAGAGGGTGGAGGAATCAAACTCGGGTCGGCAGTGTTGGCCACGTGCAAGGCAAATGCCATTTCCGCTGTGCTATCGCTTCGGCCCCAATTCTAATAAAACACTGAAAACATCCACATAAAAGCTCTAAAATAATTGCCTCAACCAGCACTGGCCATCACCAAGGAAAGAGCTGGCCCACAAGTACTATGCCATGGCAACTCATTCTTTTAACTCCATAGGCACCAGCACACAAAAGTTTAGACTTTGGCCTGAACTAGGATTTCCTTTCTTTTTCCTTCCCCACCCCCCCAGGCAGAAACTCTCCTTCCTTTTTTTCTTAATGAATTGCCATGAAAAAATTGAAATGGTAGTGTTATACAGCAAACCACGTGTGCCCTCCTTAACACTGATGATTAACCCTTCTAGAGAACCCTAGTGACACGGTCAAAAAATAGCTTCAAATCCAAAGAGCTCATTTTATTGTTAAGAAAGGAACATAGCCTCAGACTGGTGAAGGTCCTTGACCAAGGTCAGAAATTACCAGTATTTTTAAAAAACCTTGTGTACAGATGACTAGTTTTGTGATATTTTTTTCTTTCATTATATCACTAAAAACCATTTAGCAATCTAGGTGGCCATTTGACCTGCAAGAATTTTGCACTATCACTAATTTAAATCTTTATGATCTTTTAAAATCTTATCTACTCTTGCTTCTGAGCTCTTTCATTAAGTTCAAAAGTGCATTAAATGCAAACAGGTGAATTTGGATCCTTTTCAGTGGAAGAAAGGAAGAAAAGGAAAAAGATTGCTTTAGCAATGTGATGTACTTGGACTTTGGCTTCTAGAAGGGCATGGATTTTGCATCTAAGCTCTAGTTTAAAATCAACAAATTTACAAGAGAGGTAACAAAATCCTTAGTCCTGGCCTCTAGTTTGAATAAAAACAGGGTGATTTTGCCTGTGAGGATGATACTCTGCAGGAAGCTGATTTGGGATTAGCTCACGTTAGCCATATTCTCTTCTGTAATATTCTGAGCATGTTGCTAGGTGATTTGACAGAGGAAACAGAGGACTGATTGATGAGTCCAGTGACTCTTAAGTGACTACAATATATACATGCATAGAACAAAAGCCTCCCAGTCACAGCTGCTGTTTGCTTCACAAAAAGAGATCCAAAGTAGATTCATAGTTTTTTTAAAATTGAAAATCCCTATATGCTCTGCCAACACTTTATCATGAGCTGTACTACTCAGTTTTGGGGGACTTGGAGGGTCCTGCAGTTTCTAGTATAAAACACTATTTCTGAGAGTGTGCTGCTTGTCTATTTAAATTCCCTCTGGCTCTGAGCCTGGAATGCAAATTCTGTTTCTGAGAATCACTTTGTTTTGAGAAGCATTCAAAATAGAGGGGGGTTAAGGGCTCTGGTGGTAGGCAGGGTGTAAGTTTGTTTTTACAATCATAGAAATCCTCTGTATTTCAGAGAAACTTAAAATTTTCATGAATTAGACAAACTGACTTTTCTAAGATTGCTCCATGCCATTTTTAACCAAAAGGATATTTTGAGAACTTGTCAAAATGGTTCTTCTAAATGAAACAATATGAACCTTTTCTTTTTCCAGTTTTCTTGTCTGCTATCTTAAAATATGCTAACTGTGATACAGTAAAAATGAAACCTGACATTTGAAACCTGACATTTGTGACTGTTTAGAAGGCAATCCTGGAGCACAGGTGGAGGGAAGTTGAAACTGTTGGTGGGATTGATATTGGAACAGTGCATGCCAGAAACTGTTATGAACATCCATTTGTAAATCATAGTGTCTTAATGAAATAATTTAGTAAGGTAAAGGTAAAGGTAAAGGCCCTCCCGTTGATCGTCGATTTGCTCGAGCGGGCCCAGTAACGTCTCCATTGGAGACTTTGTTGTTACTGTGTCTGGCATATCGAATACTCTCGGTAGCTTGCCAGGCTCTCCGAGAGGGGCGGAGGAATCGAACTCGGGTCGGCCATGTTGGCCGCTTGTAAGGCGAACGCCCTACCCGCTGTGCTATCGCTCCAAGGATTGTTATTTAGTAACAAAATATTTAGTAACAAAAATATTTAGTAACAAAAATATTTCTTTGAAGAAACAATAAACAAATACGCATAATTTTCAGTGATTTTCGTATTCTGGTACACTCTTCACTCTTTCTTACATTTGCAAAATCATGGCTCATAGCTCAATGATAAAGATTTTGGTTGCTTCTTTCGATAAGTTGCCTCAAACAGTGCACCACACAGACTTTTAATAATAACAAAGTGAAACATAAAGAAAAGAAAGAAAAGGGGGCATTGGCAGGTATAGAAAACAATTTATTTATGGAAGTTTCATGGTTGGCATGCATTTGGTTCTTGGTTTGATTAATAACATTATTAAGAGGCGTGGGTAATTTCTGGAGAGCAACTTGTAAGCTGGAAGGTAACCAACTGAAATATGCAATATGCCTTCACAGGTCCTTCTGGAGAACAAAGATTTCCTTTCATAGTATAAGCATTCTTTGAATTTGTGACCTGAGTCCATGGAAGCTTTGAAGTCCATGTTAATACTTAAGGGACAGTCCTACTTAGTTATACAGGCTATTTATTATAAGATAAAGGGAAAAAAGTCCTGATTACTTGGTGTGGTAGGAAGGCCTCCTGAGTTTCTTTCTTCTTTATTTACTTTAACTTCTACAGGCTGTCAAATTATCAGAGAGGAAAAGAAGCATTGGAAAGTGGGATTTTCTTTCCTAGTTAAAAAAGACTGGCACTTTCAACCTTCTGTGACCTATTTTTCTCTTTGTAGTTTCTCAAATATTATAATGTTACAGGTGGGACATTTTATTTGAACGTTAAAAGATAAAATGCCATAATTAGAATTTCTCAAGTCATTCATTTACATAGCTATTTTCACAGTAACACTGACTATATATTATCATTAGGCAAAGTAACTTTACCATAATGACTATGATAATTATTCCAAGTTTCTTCTAGAGTCTTCTCTTTTGCCAACACTTTTGCTTTTTCCCTTTGGTGCATTGCACTTGCACACTTAGTGGGTGGTGAACTTCTTTACAACAGGGCAATTTCTTAACCAACTGTCCACTTTGAAGAAGTAGATCAATAAGCATTTTACTAATGGTCAGAATGTGTGTGTGTGTGTGTGCGTGTGTGTGTGTGTATTACTTCTATGTATGTAGAAAACTTGGCTCTTTATAAATGTTTGTTTTTATGTCTTTTGTACATCAAGATGGCAATTTTATCTGGCACATTTTAACATACACAGATATATATGCTTAAGGTATGCGGTTATATGCATGCATTATGCATCTCTGTATATATCACAGAACACTTATTTGTACATGTCAGTGAAAGTGATAAATCACACGCCAGTTTTCATCAGTAGCACTTCATTTCAGAGGGTATTTTTACAAAACAAAACAACAGAGAATATTCTTTTCATCCCCTGTAGCACAATTCCTATTTGAATTTCAGGTTTTGTGTTTTCCTTGCTGACAGTGTGCCTGAACAGAATGAAGAACTCTAATAACTCCTCTTATAGAGATGCCTGCTGCGGAGACACTACAGAGAGTTCAGTTTTCTTTCTGAAGACACTTTCTAGTATCAGCCATCAATCCCACTTAGCAGTTATACTGCAGACTACTTACTGAACACCTTCACGACTGTAGGCGCCTCAAACACATTGTCCTCAGTTACAAGCATGCACACAAATCTCTTTTCATCACCGATCCTCGCATTACTGATAGATAAAGTGTAGTTTTCTGAGAGGCTCAATCTGTCTTTGTATTCTGGCACATCATCATACTGCACACTTTTCTTCATAGACGATCTGAAGGCAATAAATACTGGGGACCCATCAGGCTTCTCCTAAAAATCAAAACAAGATGTTTCAGGATTACATGCAAAATTAGAAAATTTTCTTGGCTGTATTCTGCCAACAATGTTTTTGTTTTGTTTTTAGGCCATGCCCAGTGGTGCTCAGGGATTAATCATGTATCTTCCCTTAATAATCACTCTTGGTGATCTTGGGGGGACACACGGGACTTTGGGGATCAGACCTGGGTCGGTCAGATGCAAGGCAAGAGCTCTACTGGCTGTACTTCCTATCTGCTCCATACCATCGATATTATGGTTTTAAGAAGAATTTAGAATTATGAACCTCACATATATCTTCGGTCACAGCAAACTGCCCTTCATAACAAGAAAAGCTGTAATTTCAAAGTACATGTATTTTCCATAAAAGTGTATGAAAATAAAATACCAGAGCTCTTGGTACAGGAACTTTTCATACATATGGAAAACAGAATAGGCATCTGCCTTGAAACTGACAGCAGTTGACCTTTTGTCTAATATTTTTTAAAAAATGGAAGCAAACATATAAATGTATAAAGTAGTACAGTAAGTATACACATGGACTGCAGACCCTTTGTTTATAAATCCTGGACAATTGTTTTTATAATCATTACTTTAACTCACATGCATGTGAATGTCTATATCTTTCGATTTTAGCCCAAACTGACATAACTGACCTTTACACATAACAAAGTTTAATGAGTCTTCATGGAGCAATAGTATTTGTCCTTGTGAAACAATCGTGTCCATTAAGCAACAGAAATCAAATTAATCATTACTGTGCATAATTTTGCTCTCTGAGTCATAAAACCTAGCTCAAAGGCTTTACATATAAAAATTTACTATTAAAATAAAATGTAATCTGGCATCTATATCTGTATCAATAGAAGTGAGACATATAATTTATTTCTTTCTCTTCCTCCATAAAAGTTCTTCTATCCAATAAGCTAATTATTTAAGTAAAAGTAAAGTAAAGGCCCTCCCGTTGATCATCGATTTACTCGAGGGGGCCCAGTAACGTCTCCATTGGAGACTTTGTTGTTACTGTGTTTGGCATATCGAATACGTCATGGGAAGCTTGCCAGGCTCTGCCGTGCGGGCGAGATACTCTCAGTAGCTTGCTGGGCTCTCTGAGAGGGGCGGAGGAATCGAACTCGGGTCGGCCATGTTGGCTAAATGCAAGGCAAATGCCCTACCGCTGTGCTATCGCTCCAGCCCCAAGCTAATTATTATTATTAAAATAATAATAAGCTAATTATTTGTTTAATTTAATTTTATATCTTTTGTCTGATTTTAGACACACCTGGCTGTTCTTGGGGGCTTGCTCATTGTTCTGCACTCAGAGGTTATTACTGACAGTGCGAAAGATGTCATATGCAA
Source organism: Sorex fumeus (assembly GCF_029834395.1). Lineage (NCBI taxonomy): Eukaryota > Metazoa > Chordata > Mammalia > Eulipotyphla > Soricidae > Sorex > Sorex fumeus. The sequence goes on from NW_026606322.1 coordinate 19,736,484, forward strand.
TTCTTAGGATCAAATCTGGGTCAGCTGATGCAAAGTAAATGAAATACCTACTGTAACTATTTCTCAGCCCCTCAAAAACCAATTTAGTCTAAAATAGGGTCCAAATTCACTTCTAACTACCTCATAAGTTCACAGAGAAAATAATCATAAACATGTTAGTAGAAAATTTCAAGATACAATGGGGAGCTGTATTTTAAAAAGTCAAGTATTTGTTACTATAATGGACCACATCTGTATCCCCCAAAATTTATATAGAAAGCTAACACCCAGGGTGAGTTCAGAAGTGCTTAAATTTAGATAGGCATGGTGATTGACATTTTTATGGGATTAATACACATCTAGAAAGTGTCTGAGAGCACATGTGCACGCATTTACACACACAGACACAGACACAGACACAGACACAGACACACACACACACACACACACACACACACACGAGTTAGGTGGCATTACAGCAAAAGGGCAGCTATATGCAAACTAGGAAGCATGCTTTCCAGCATCCTGATTTCGGAATTCTCAGTCTCCAGATCTCTGAGGAAAAAAAAGTTCTGTGGTTTAAACAGTTCATGGTATTTGTTATACCAGCTCAAGCTGACTAAATCAATTACTTACACCAGTATTGGAGTCCAAAGTTTTAGTTTACCCTAGATTACAAAATTCAGAATACTAAACAAGAGATGAGCGGAGGGTATGAGGGAAGATGAAGGGATGGATTGGAAATAACATAAGGACAGCTTTGGAGTGTCTTGGGAATTTGGGTCTAATTTGATTAATCTCTAAATAGAAACCATAAATACCACTGTGAAAAAAGGGGGCGAAGGCTGGGAACACAATACTTTGCATGCAGCTTCAATCCTTTACACTGCATGGTTACCCAAGCATACCAGGAGTCGGCCCCAAACACCCAGTCAGAAGTAGACCTGAGGACAGCCAGGAATAACCACCCACATTTAAAAGAAGAAGAAAAATAAGAAAGTGTTATGTGTATATATATATATACATATATCTATATCTATATATATGCACGGCAGAGTCTGGCAAGCTCCCCATGGCATATTCGATATGTCAAAAACAGTAAAAACAAATCTCACAATAGAGACATTACTGGTGCCCGCTGGAGCAAATCAATGAACAACGGAAGGACAGTGATTTCGGCTGGGCTGGAGAGATAGCACAGCGGGTAGGGCATTTGCCTTGCAAGCGGCCAACATAGCCAACCCAAGTTCGATTCCTCCGCCCCTCTCCAAGAACCCAGCAAGCTCCAGAGAGTATCGTTATGCCAAACACAGTAACAATTGTCACAATGGATACGTTACTGAGCCCGCTGGAGCAAATCAATGAACAATGGGAGGACAGTGACAGTGATAGTGATGATTTATTTGAAATATAATAATAAACTATCAAATAACAAAGTTTTAGATGGCTGAGTACATAAGTACATGAATATTATCCTAAGTTTTTTGTTTTGTCATAGGCTTATAATATCAATCCTTGCCTTAAATCATTCCTTCATTAAGAGAAATGTTAAACTAGTACCTTAAATTTTCACATTAATTTACGCAGTAAATAATAGTTATTTAACTTTGATCACTCAGTAAAATACCTGTTATATTTTGGGGGATTTCCATGCATTAATTAATGATTATAACAATGCAATAGATAATTATAATATTAACTCATTTATGGGTTAGAGCAGGGAAACAGGTTGGTAACACAACTTTTCTGAGTTTGCAGCAAGAGTAGACTCAAGACCAGAGCTCAGCAGCTCGATTTCTTTGAGTTCACTGAAGATGGGGAATAGAGGCCTCTTCTAACCAAGCACCAAGGCAAATGCTGGTGAAGGAAGCAGGGTATAGGGGGTACACAGGAGCAAGGTGTGTGTTTACATGCAGATTAGCATTTCAAAAGGGAGAACATTTGCATCATTTGAATTATTCTAAACCATTCATTTGTCTGTTGGATTAAGTTAGAACATGTCTATTATAAACCATTAATATTTTTATGCACATGGTACATTGCATAATAAATTGCATCAGTTTACTATTCAAGGTTTTTGTTTGATTAATAATTTCTTTTTTATTTTATTTTGTTTAGATTTTTGGGTCACACCTGGCGATGCACAGGGGTTACTCCTGGCTCTGCACTCAGGAATTACTCCTGGCGGTGCTCGGGGGACCACAAGCGATGCTGGGAATTGAACCCGGGTCAGCCTCGTGCAAGGCAAACACCCTACCAGCTGTGCTATTGCTCCAGCCCCTGTTGAATTAATAATTTCAAAACTACCATTACTGTTCCACGGCTACCATCCAGTAAAAAATATTTTCCCTGGTTATAGACCAAAATGCCTGTGATCACAAAAGTTTTTGACGATGTATATTCTCTGACAACATTTTGACAATACATTTGACTCAGCATGTGAATTACCTAGTAGTCAGCAAGACCTTTGGATTTTGAGGCGTGTTAATAGACTCTGTCCTCTCAGGCCTCATCATCACATCTGCAGTTTTTGTAGGGAACCAGAAATAGTTCCAAATTACCCAATGCAAGATGAATAATAGGACAGAGCACAGAGAAGTGTAATGTTACTTCATCTCCTACCGCTCCCTTCACACCTGCCACACATGCTGATTACAGCTTGGCAGCCCTGCAGTCACTGCAGCTTACGTCTTCATGCAATCACTATTGTGAAATACTAGGTAGTCTAACATAAATTAGATCACGCAACAGGAATAATACAATATGGAAGATTATTTCATTTTATGTATAAGAAAATGGGACCTATGTTAACCATAGGTCAATTCTGCCAATCTGATTTCAAAGTCTTACAGTTTGAAAGTTGTGTTAGATGACCCCAGTAGTGTAATCTTAAGCACATTCCCCAAAGTGAAGTCTAGAAAACATTCAATTCTTACAGATATTTATTTGAAGAGAGAAGTTGTGTAGTTGAAATAAAACCTAAGAAATGAATGTTACCACTCTGATACGTGGCATATGAAGAAACACAATGGTAGAATGATTAATGAACGTTCATAGGCAATGGAAGGACCAGAATGATAGTACAGTGGGTAGGGCATTTGTCTTGTACGTGGCCAACCCCAATTCAACTCCTGGCATCCTATATGGTCCTGTGAGCACCACCAGGAGTAATTCCTAAGTGCAGAACCCTGAGCATTGCAGAGTGTGACCCCAAAAGCCAAAAAAAAAATATTCAAAGGCAATGGGAACAAAGAGAATTGGTATTCAGTAGGAAGCATACCAAATCCCAAATAGTAATCACATTGTAAAACACAGTGCCCAAAAAAAAAGCCTCTCCTTGAAGCAAACGTGTGGTTGGCAGGGGAGAGGAACTGATGAAGGGAAGTGGACACTGGTGAAGGGATTAGTACTTGTATACCTGACAAACAATCATGAATAACTTTGTAATTCACAGTGACCAAATAAAAATTTTTAAGAAAAAAAAGGAAGGACATTAAATGAATGAAATGAATCTTTGGTCATTATAATATATAAGTAAATAAATAAGTAAAAATTTTGAGAAGTCTTACAACAAAGGGCTGGAGCGATAGCACAGCGGGTAGGGCGTCTGCCTTGCACACGGCTGACCTGGGTTTGATTTCTCTGCCCCTCTTGGAGAGTCCGGCAAGCTACCCGTGACATATTCAATATGCCAAAAACAGTAACAACAAGTCTCACAATTTGTTGTGAGATGTTACTGGTGCCTGCTCGAGCAAATCGATGAACAACGGGAGGACAGTGCTACAGTGCTTACAACAAAGAAGTTTTCCAAAATGATTTTATACTGTCCTTTTCCTATTCAAATATATATTTTAAAAATATTTAAAGGAATTAGGGAAATTTTGTCATTAGTTTCAATTATAGATAAATAACTTAAGTTTGCAAACTATCACAAGTTTCCTGTGATCCAGAACAGGAAAATATGTCAACAGACACTATTCATTGGTTTTGGTAATTAAATTGAGACATTTACCAGTGACAGTTATCTAGCTATTTCACAGCCACTACCAGGAGATACTCTCCAGATTCAGATCCACTTGTAACGTAAAGATGTAATTTTTGCTATGATCTTTGAGAAACTGATAGAACCAATAATATAATATGTATAATATAGGTAGAACCTACCACATTAAAAAAAAGGTCCTGGGACTAAATCTAAGGAATAGATTTCTAAAGTTCACAAATTCTAATGAATATTTGGGCATTCTGGCTACTGGAACACATGAGGCAAAGGCTGTCTGCATTCACTGAGTTCTGTTCTAAATTTCCCTGATTTTATTCTGAAATTCTGGATGCTCCACTGACCCAATCACTTCAGGTCGAATCTTTCAAACTAATATGATAAGGTAAGGTATATAAGGTATATACATCTATATTTCTTGATACTATTTTAATGTAGTATTTTCCTTGTAAAATTATTCTTTTGACATTTAATCCATTAATTTTACCTTCGAACATTTGTGACCACAGTTGGATACTGCCATATGTTCATATAAAATTTACATTCATTCACATAAGAAACTTTACTTCAAACCTTGAGGCAATCAAACAAATCTATGGTAGGTCACACTTACATATTTCCACTTGCCAAACATGAGATTCTGAGGTACATCTAGTCGGCAAGGCAAGATAATGGTATCTCCATATATTGAATTTACAGTGTACAATCCAAGACCTTTAGAAAAAAAGAAAAAAGAATTTTTAGTGTTTTCCTGAAACAGCAAATAACCTCAGTTCAGTACATATGATTTTTAAAGCAATTTATTTAATATCTCATAAAAATTATCACATTTTCTTTTTCTCACCACAAAGGCACTTAATTCTTGATGACATACTTTCTTTTAAGCTCTCCTCTTTCAGAGTTCTAACCAGAATCTCTTTTTTAATAAAATTGTATTGATACATGTCTTAAGGAAGGTAATCTATTATACTTTTATCTTAAATGGCATATACAAAAAGCATGAGCCTAGAACACATTTTCTGTTCAATTATTAGCCACTCCTATAAATTATCTGCCAAACCTCAGAATGTCACATGATTCAAATTTAAACACCAAATTTTGCCAGGAAATAGATTATCAATATATTCTAAACGAACACAGTAGAAACTGAAAGTGTATTCTATCCTCCAGTGTCCATATAGATGATATTTTAGAGAAATATAAGACTAAACAAAGATTAAATATCTAAAATTTCAAAGCTTCGTTGAAATAAATCTATTTTTAAGCGTGAATACTTGTTAAATTAATCTTTAATAATAAACTTAGAAACTATTAAAAAACATCATTCAAAGGGACATATGAACACCATTATTCATTTTATTGCTTCACACAATAGCTAATATAGGACTTAATATAGGTGTCCAATAATGGATAGGTGAATAATTATGGTGTGATGTATACATCATATACATACATATTCATATGCATATGTGTATGCATATACATATATAATGGAATATAACGAAGCTGCAAGAAGGATGAAACGCAATTCACTGCAACTTGGTTGGAATTTAAGAATATAATGTTTGGTAAACTGAATTAAAAGAAAGACAAACCCTCGAGAATCTCACTCTTCTGTGATAATTAAAATATCAGGACAAGGGAATGCAAGGTTTCAAAGAGGGGATACCTAGATTAGCAGAACACTAGATGAAGGACAACCATGTGAACATGCCGGATTCCTAAAAGGATTCAGTACCATCGACAATATCCACACGATTACTAAGCTCATTGAGGTTTCTCGGGAATTCAAGATGCCGCTCTGTCTAACGTTCATTGATTTAAAGAAGGCCTTTGATTCTGTTGAGACGGAAGCAGTCATGGAAGCCCTAGCCAATCAGGGCGTACAAACTCAATACATCAGGATCCTTCGTGAGCTCTACTGCGGATTCACTACCAAGATCTCACCATTCTACAAAGAAGTAATCATCCATATCAAGAGAGGGGTTCGGCAGGGTGATACCATTTCACCAAAACTCTTCAGTGCCACCCTCGAGAACATCATGCGACGACTGGAATGGGAAAGCATGGGAGTGAAGATAGATGGTCGGCAACTACACCACCTCCGCTTTGCTGATGACATCGTTCTAATAACAACAAACATCAGCCAAGCGGCACAAATGCTGAACGACTTTAACCGTGAATGTGGAAAGGTCGGACTACAGCTGAATCTTAAGAAGACTATGTTTATGAGAAACAGCCTTGTTCCTGACGCTCCATTCGCTCTCAACGGAACCACCATCTCCGAATGCAACAGTTATATATACCTACGTCGAGAAAGCAACATAATGAATGACCTGGCACCTGAGTTGCGCAGGAGGAAGAGAGCGGCTTGGAATGCCTTCAAGAACGTTGAAGAAATAACTAAAAGGACAAAGAACCTCCAGCTACGAGCATATCTCTTTGATTCCACTGTTCTTCCTGCATTAATATATGCCTCAGAGACCTGGACCCTACAAAAACAGGATGAGAACGCTATTCGGGTCTCTCAAAGAGGAATCGAAAGAGCTATGCTTGGAATATCACGATTCACTCAAATGAGAGATAGAATCCGGAGTTCTGATCTTCGTCAACGCTCAAGAATCAGGGATGCTGTCTCATTTGCCAAGACATCAATAATCAGATGGGCTGGACACGTAATGAGGTTTACAGACAACCGCTGGACTACAGCCATTGCTGATTGGATTCCACGGGACATCAAAAGATCACGTGGACGCCCACCTACAAGATGGTCAAACTTCTTCGTTAAGACCCTGAATGATCGGTTTGAGGCTCTGCATGTTCCTAGAACGAACAGATACCATTGGGCTACGCTAGCACACAAGCGGGATGAATGGAGATGTTACTGGCACCCGCTCGAGTAAATCGATGAATAACGGGGATTAAGTGATAAGTGATTAAGTGATACCTAGATTACAGAACTGAGGACAGGAAAGGAAAAAACTATAGGAAGACATAAGAAGAGGTAGACATGGGGCATTAGGGGCAAGGGGCAGGGGCTCAAACACTTTGGAGGTATAGAGGTGCAGGTTATCTATTTAACTAACCCCCAGAACCAACAAAACAGAAAGCATTAGATCCAAATTACAATAGCTAAACTTGAAACAGCCTAGGAAGTGAGAAATTGGTGGAGAGAAGTTGACATTATGGTGGAAATGGTGTTGGAAAATTTATTAAGAGGATACAAATTATGAAATTGCAAAATTGTACATGTATACTATTCTATTCAGATCTAGATAGACTCATGAAGCTTGAAAACATTGGTATTTGCCTTGAGAAATTTTCAGGAGATAAAATTTTTACATGATTTGTTTACAATTATCTTTACTATTAAATACTATTATAATTAAATAGCTATTAAGATATGTCATAATTGGATTTGAACTGGAAAGGGCTTTTTATTGTAAAAAGGGTATTTAAAAACTGTCCACAAGGTGGTGCTGGTGTGCAAAACTAAAATAATCTGAGACACATAAGACCATTTTGGGGGAATTTGTGGAAAAAAAAAAAAGAGGACAGGGTGAGTACTGTCACTATTACCCATCAAACATAACACATTAAATTTTTATGCCACCATAAAAATAATCCATAAAAGAAGAAGAAAGGTAATAAAATGTATATTTTTAAATTCTCTCCATTGAGGAATCAGCTTTGCCTGAAAACACTTTTGCTCCAGTGAACAAAGAACACAAACGTCATGTCCGCATGTCCACAAGATTTCAGCACTATTAACCTTGTTAAGAGAAAAGATTACAACTAAAAGCTGTAAAAATTTCTTTTTTATTTTTCATTTGAGATAAGAGATAGAGTAAAGAAGTGTATGTGTTGGAGGGTTGCTGTTGGAATATTGTATCTGAAACCTGACCTTGATCCGCTTTGTAACTCTGTATCTCATGGTGACTCAATAATAAACAAAGATTAAAAAGAAATATTATATGTGCTCAATATTATAATGAAAAATTACCTCGATAATTTTAAATGTTTAGTATTCCCATATTCTAATTTTAATTTCAACTTAATACTATTAAAATCATAAGATGGAAATATTTTTTAAATGTCTTTTTTAGTTCAATTAAAAGGAAGAACTTGAAGATTTAATACATGGTTATAGACTTGCAAACTAATGAGAATTAAGAAATTGCTGTATTTCACAATGCAGTACTTGTTTTCCACAGATATTTGGCTCTCAATGTGGAACTTCTACCATGCATTTTAAGATCTGTTAATGCACTAGATAGCAACAATTATATCAAGGCAAGAAAGCTATATTGTGGTTTAATATTGTGGTTTTATCAGTTTGGATCAAGGAGTATAAATAGGTGATAATTCTAAGATGATAGGAATTGACACCTTAAATTAAGATAGGACCTAGTACCTCTAATTATTGCCTATCATTATAAAATCACAACCCCTTTCTGACATTTGATGGTGTTCCCATAGTTGGTCAAGGGATCACCTAAGGATAGTAGATACACGGGACAGGAAGATTGCCCCATAGCTGGAAGCCAGCCTCATGAGCAAAGGGGAGAAGGCAGCTGGAATAGAGAGGGGATCACTAAGAAAATGATGGCTGGAGGAACCGGTTGGGATGGGAGATGTGTGCTGAAAGTAAATAATGGACCAAACATCATAAGCTCTCAGTATCTGCATTGCAAACCATAATACCCAAAAGTGGAGATATATTATGGTGAATATTGTCTGCCATCAAGGCAGGGAGAGGGTGGGAAAGGCGGGATATACCGGGGATACTGGTGGTGGGGAATGTGCACTGGTGGAGGGATGGGTGTTTGATCATTGTGTGATTGTAACCCAAACATGAAAGCTTGTAACTATCTCATGGTGATTCAATGAAATGGTTTTTTAAAAAGGTATAAAAACAGTCTAAAGAGTTAAGACATGAACAGGGTGAATACTTGGATAAAAATTCCTCTTCCAAAGCTTTTGATTATTCGCTCTTTTTTAGAGACTATTTTCTCTTCCCCATAGAACTCTTAATGTGATGTATATGCACACAAACACACCAAATTTCATTAGTTTTTTAAGCTATATGGATTTCAAGTACTCGGTATTAGCATGATAAAAGCAGATTACAAAGGGGAGGCAGACATGTAAGTCCTTGTATCCCCAAGATCAATGATGGGCATTGAAAGTGCATCTAATAAGATGATCTGTGGAGTTCTTTCCGTTCTGGGCCATCAGATTAACATTTCTTGCTACTCAGGGAGGAGAGGCTAACAATGGAAGCCTGAGGATCTTAATTCCAATTATAAACAGCTAAGCCTGTCATTTATTGTCTTCAATAAGTAGGGGATGTAGTTTCTCCTTAAGTGGTACTCTGTTTTGAAAAGAAACAAAATAAAGCACACATATTTTGAGTTCATGGGTGAAACTGCAGGAGAAAACATGCCTCTCTTCCTGTCAAAAGAAATTAAGAATCATTTGTGCTCTTATTTGGGAATGCTTTTGTCAAATGCTTTTCATGTGTGTAATGACCTCAAGAAAAAAGGTTTTATAAATACTTGAAAATTTATGAATGTGCTTTTCAATGCCAATTCAAGATTCAAGTATGCTAGGACAGAACACTTCTGAGGGTAATTAACATAAGTCAAATAAATCAGGTGACAAGAGTGATGGCAGGAGGTGAAAGGCAAATGCCTAGAGACTGAAGCACTAATCCACAAACTGAGGGCAGAATGAATGATAATCAACTGAATGGCATTAAGAGACACATTCATGATGCTTTTATAGATAATTTTTAGGTTTGCTGTAATCATCAATTTTCCCTCTTCTGATAAGAGTATAATGACTCCAGGCTCATCTGATAGAAAAACTAAAGGTGTTCACTGGTGGGAGAACTATCTCTAACTACCTTGGGATAAAGTGGCTTCAAAGACTAGTGTGATTTGGTAATGAATTCGCATCCTGATTTCTACAGCTGTCTCAGCCTTTGAGTTGAGTGCCAAAGTACCTATCAACACAGATGAATCTGTTTATATTTTTAATAGAAGCAAGAGACTTTTATCTTTGAATTGCCAAGCTGAAATCTAATTGAGCTTACAAAATTTCACTGCAAATTTCTCCCTGTAATATCAGTTGGTTAAATTATTCATGGCTTTGTAGCCCAGAGATTAATGAGTACTGTTACATACACTATACCTCTATAAGTAAGCATATATTCTGAGATACTTAATTTATTTTTAAAGTTTATAGTCCCCCTTCCTTTCTCATTTCTTGTTGTTGATGAGATGACTGGATGTTACATGCTTGGTTGTGGTGTTTGAACACTTGTGGTACTCATCGAAGGGGAAATAGGGGTTTACATCATTAAAGTTGTGGGGTTTACATACACCTGTTGCTAAAGCTCATAGACTGTTGTGGCACTGAAGGCCTCAGAGAAGATTCATCAGGATACCCAGAGTATGTGAGCAGCACCAGGAATAAAAATCACAGACTCACACATGTGATTCAGGTGCTTACATTTAGGCAACCAGGGAATGCCAGGCCCCCAAATGTTCAAACTTAGCTAGAAAACTTCTCAATTAGCTGTATTCTCCAAATATAAGGTGTTAGTATTAATTATTATATTTCTGGTGTCATCAAAGGAAAATGATATAAGAAATATAAAGATTTTTATATCTGAAAAGCATCTGTGTAATTATATGATTCTTTTCAAATAAAGAGCTATTCCTGTTTTAAACACCCAAATACCAAATGAACAAAAAAACAAAAAAGAGAATTCACTAGAACTACAATGGGAAAAAAGGAGTATTAAAAATTTTCTTGGCCAAATATTTTCGACATAGAATTTCAAGCAAGTGATCAGAATACACATACTAGGTAGGATTACACATTTTGTCTAGCAAATAATGTAAAAGGCACTAAACACAGACTAATAAAATTCTGAAGTTAGGTACACACTTTTTGGTTCTAATTGAAATAATAAAAAGTATAATGATTTGGGTCATATTGGTGTGATACTTTATTATATACATAAAAAATTATCTAGTTCAGAATAATATTCTCTTTGTTTAGCAAACACTCAGCTATTTATAAGGGATTTATTTTTGGCAGGGGGAGGTGATGACTACTCCCAGCTGTGCTAAGGGCTTACTCCTGGCTCTGTGCTCAGTCCTGGCTATGCCTTAGGGGACCATATGTGATGTTAGGGAAATAACCTGGTTTGGCCGCATCTAAGGCAAGCACCACTCTGGCCCCATGTTGTTTTCTTTTTCAAAACTGAAAAGAATACTTAAACTTTTGTTTTATTTTAGGCAATGTTATTGCAATAGGTACTATGGGAGGGTTCATTATAACTGGCTCAGAGTTTAATGATAAAATAACCAAATTCTAGTTCTATGAAAAGTTATTTAAGCAAATAAATATAACAAGAAGCATATCCTTTAAAATTACTTTCCCATTTATTTAACTAATTTCTGACAGAAAAAATGCTGCTGTCTCAATTTAATGTATTACTGAATTAAGTAAAATATACAGAACTTTAATTAAAATAAGTAAAAACTTTGCGATATTAGATTACTGTAGTGTTTCTCAAATCCACTGACATTTTGGGCTGAAGTATTCCTTATTATCGGGGAGCTGTTTGAGCATGTCTTGTGCCTGCTTATTGTAGTTAAAAGATGCCAATAACATTTCCCCATTCCAGTTAAGCTAGTACAGTCTCAGATATAACCAAGTACCCTGTGATGCAATATTGCCCATTTAGCTCATCACTGCTAGCTGAGGACCACTGGTTTAGATTGCCAGCTACCAGCTTTTTTCCATTCAATAAAATAGCTTTGTAATAAAATATTTTTTGTAAATTAAAATTTTAGTGTATGACAAGATAATCATTGAATATTACAAAAGCAGAAATGGCATGTAATAATGCCTTATTATTTTAAAATTCATTTTTCACGGTAAACTCATATATTAAATTATAGCAGAACCATTAATTACTCACTCTGGGAATTTGAGGTTCAATATCCTACACACACAAAAAAAATCTGTTTTAGCATATCTTCTGCATGTACCACAATAAAGCACAAAATTTGTACATATACTTCTCCAAATTCCATTTATCATGTTTAAATATGATCAAATATTTTATTTGATATTTGATCATAGTCCTATTAACAACACACACACACTGTCTTCCCGTTATTCATCGATTTTGTTCGAGCGGGCCCAGTAATATCTCCATTTTGAGACTTGCTGTTACTGTGTTTGGCATATCGAATACATCACAGGTAGCTTGCCAGGCTTTGCCCTGCGGGGGAGATACTCTCGGTAGCTTGCCAGGCTCTCCAAGAGGGGTGGAGGAATCAAACTCGGGTCGGCCAGGTTGGCCGCTTGCAAGGCAAACGCCCTACCTGTTGTGCTCCAGCCCACCTATTAACAAAGTGGATAAAATTTAAAAAATGTCTCCAAATTTTGTAACTTTATGGTTCAGTGACATAAAGTCGGGCTGGAGCGATAGCACAGCGGGTAGGGCGTTTGCCTTGCAAGCGGCCAACCTGGCCTACCCGAGTTCGATTCCTCCGCCCCTCTAGGAGGGCCCGGCAAGCTACAGAGAGTAGCTCACCTGCATGGCAAAGCTTGGCAAGCTACCCGTGACATATTAGATATGCCAAACACAGTAACAATTGTCACAATGGAGACCTTACTGGGCCCGCTTGAGCAAATCGATGAACAATGGGAGGACAGTGACAGTCAGCTTTTTATTGGGTGGGGGCACATTCAGTGGTGCTCAGAGCTTATTCCTTGTGCATACTCAAGTATCAGTCCTGGCAGGGTTGTGGGGACCATATGTGATGACAGGGATGAAAATGGGGTTGGCCATATATAAGACAAATGCCCTTCCCACTGTACTTTCACATGGGCCCTAACATGAAGATATCTTGTCTCAAAAGTATTTTCAAACTTTAATTGCATCGAAGGAAACTTTTTGGGTCTGATAGGTTATACGGGGCTCGGAACATACTCCTGGCATGCAGCAGACCCGGCTCAATCTCTGGCACCACATGGTTCTTCAGCAGTTCAAGATGCAACTCTGGGGGAGCCCCTAGTACGGTCTTTGTGTTTTGGTTTATCCTTAATAACACAGGGCACGAACTGTATTGCATCCTCAGGACTGCACACTGAATCAATGACTCCATCAGGCTGAGATCCCTGGTAAGGGTCCTGTGCCTCCTGTACCCGACTTATTAGGCCCCATCCCACCAGAGAAAAAGGATAAGAGTTGTAGGTTTTGTCAAGGGTTTGTGATATATAATAAATGAGGGGGTCATTGGGTGTGGGGGCACACTCGGTGGTGTGATAGTACAGTGGGTAAGGCTATTGTCTTGCATGAGGGCAAACTAGGTTTTATCCTGGCACACCATAAGGTCTCCTGTTCTCAGAGCACTACCAGGAGTGATCCCTGAGGGCAGAGTCAGGAGAAAGCACTGACCACTTCCAGGTGTGACCCCCCCAAAATTATGCATAATATGAAACATCATGTGACATAATTAATAAAAAGTAGGGTCAGAGAGATTATACAGGGGTTAAGGTACTGGAGGCATTCAAACCCCTCTTCGGTCATCAGCATCATATATATGCTAAGCATTCCTAAGCATTGCCAGGAGTGATCCCTGAGCAAAAAGAAAGGTATAAGCCCTGAGCACTATGGGCTGTGGCCCAAACCCCCTCCTCAAAGTATATGTGATTCCTGTGTACGTGTGTGTGTTTGTGTGTGTTTTGCAAGTAATTTGGCATGGATTCCAGATGGTAAGATAGATAGATAGATAGATAGATAGATAGATAGATAGATAGATAGAGAAATAAAAACTAAACAATGGAGAAAATAATATTTCTACCCTCTTTGTTTTCGGTTTATCTTTAACTTTCTTGCTATCTTGAACTTGAAGTACAGCTATCTTTGTTCATAAGTGACTTTTTGGGTTGTATTTCATTAGTATTATATAATGTAGGTCTAGTATAGAATGCCTAAAAATTTGAATAATAGTGATCTTTATTCATTATAACTCCCCACATTTTCAGAAAGGATATACATGATAATGTTTGTTACTGTGGAATGACATTTGAGGTAAAAGAAATATCTTAATTCATTAAAAAAAACTATTACTTAGAATGACATTTTAAGATATCTGCCTCTTTACTTCCAGGTTTGGTATATTAACATGTTTAAATATTTAGCATTTTAGTAAACTATAGGTTAATGTAACAATTATGTCATAGACAAAAGTTTTGCAAAAGCACTACAATTTTTTAAAATATACTATCAGTATTTACATTATTGCAGCGAAGTGATTTTAACTTATCAGTTCCTCGTAGATGATTTTACTGTAAGAATAAAATGATATATGAGTCTGTATAGATGAGAATTAATCTCAGTCAGTTTGGGATTTACCACTCTGTACTGTATTGTTAGCATTGTTCCATAGGTCCATCTGCTCTATTTAAATTTCTACAAGGTCTCTCTGAAAAGTGATCTACTTAGACATTCAATCATGCATTACATATTTACTGAACATCTACCACAGGCAAAGTGCTGATACTCTTTGGATATCTAATGAATATTAGATATTCAAAGCACTTAGGTATAAAATACCAAAGTCCTCTCCCTCAGGTAAAATGATGGAATTTTTATGATCGGCCGAACAGATAAAGTAAGTGATGTGAGAACGCAGAGAAAAGAGTTCCCCCTAGGATCTCAATTAAGCATATTGGTAAGGGATTCTTGAATAATAAATAAATAAACGTTTTTCTGAATGAAAAGATAACAAGGTTGTTTAGCAGTTTGACATAGCCAGAGACTATGTAGAGAAACTGAATGCTCCTTGAATTTCTCTCTACTGGCAAATTCTTTTTTCAGCCTACTAATTTTTTTTAATTTTAATGAATCACCATGAGAGACAGTTACAGACTTACAAACTCATATGATTATCTTTTGGTCATGCACTATTCGAGTACTCATCCCTCCACCTGTGCCCATTCTCCATTGCCAATCAACCTAGTAATTTTTACAGAGTAAATATTTGATAGCTATGATGGACAGTTTTCTCAAATTTCTAACTACACATAGAATTTTCCTTTTCAAATCTGACAGATATCTCTGTTTTTTTCTTTTTTTCATCAACTTTGCCATTTGGATTTGGCCTTCTTTAAATCATAAGCAAGAGCTTCATTTAGAATCTATTTTGTGATCCCATTTTATTTTTAAAAGATGTATCATGAATTTTATGTAAATCTGCAAATACACATGTTCAACTGTGTTTAATTCTTTGCTAATGGCTTAACCTGAAGTCTGCTTAGTGTATTTATGAACAATCAAAAGTAATTTTAAACTCCTCCAAACTCCGACATAATTAAATATTTGTTTTATAAAAAGATAAATCAATAGTTCCATCAGATTGTCAAATGTAACCTTGAATAAAAAAATGCATAAGGTAACTTTAAATTAAATAAAATTTATGTAAGCACACTCTGTTGTTATCCATTAAATTTGAAAATGCTAACACCCTTTGATCTAGTAATTCCTTCCTGAGAATCTATGCAACAAAAGTTCTTCACAATGCACAATTATACACAAAGAAAATACAGCTTTATTTTGAATAATAAATAACTGGAGAAATAAGTGCTCACTTATATAGGAATAATAAAGTACATAATAAGACAATGACTACACAAACTCAGTGAAATGAAATGAAAGGTAAATATACTACAAACACATTCATTTTTTATAATCTTTAAAAAATATTCATTCATTCCCTACAAGTGCTTTTTCTGTTCCAGTTGAGGCGTGTAATCCAGAACTGAATAAAAATTAACTGCTCTCATGTAAGTTAAACTTTCACTATGTAATTAAATATTCTGATACATTTTCGTGTATTTAAAAGTTTATTTTTTAATGGAGGTGGGAATCATTAGTTTAATTTCTCCTCTAAGCTATAAGCTATTTGAAGGAAAGTCAACATCTTCTTATTTTGAGCTCTTTTGCTATACCAGGAGAGTTTTAGTAATAATAGGCAAAACTATCAATATCAGTAATAACGGGTAAAATGATTATCAACTGATATGTATTGAAAGGAGTTCTAGAGATCATATTCTGAGTGCCTATATTTTTTCTTTGAATTAAACATTCCAGAAAACCACATACAATCCTTTAAATTCATAGGGATACAGCAAGGTTGTGATGGCAGTAGTTGATTCAAAATAAGTATCTAAAATTGACTTCAAAAAGCAATTTTTTGCTTTAAAAATCATTTAAATGGAATATAACATGCATTTAAAACTGCATAGATTTAGACTTAGATCCCAAATGTCATTAAACACACCAGGCTTTAAGGTTTCCTCTGGCCACTCTCCGCATATTCTTTGTTCATATCATGAAACTGGGATTCCCACACATTTGTCCCACAAGGGACTCTGTGTTACTGAGTCATCATTCCTCGATGATGGGTTTTTGACTAGGGGCTGGGGTCTATGCCAACGTGCCATGACACTGGTCCTTTCACGAAAATAAACTTCGATAAAATCATTTAAAAGCATGTCATGCCTTTTTAATGATTTTAAGAATAGAGACTATGGAAACCACAATTTAAAAGATTGTAGATGGAAAGAAATAGTCTACATTTTATAGTAGATTTTCTTGATAAAGAAACTGAAGAGAATGTTCAAGCATTTCTTTTTAGTTTGCTCACTATTAAAATTAAAACATATATAACTAGTAATTTATGTCCATTGAAGTTAAAAAAAACTCACTATTTTATATAACATAATTAAGACTTAATGTGTCTTTGGTATACTTCTATAAAGAGAATTGCCCACACAATCAGTATAATGAAATAATCAGAAGGGTTACATTTTCCCATTTATTTTGCTAAACTATTTTTTTAGCACCTTTCCCCAATTCAGTTTCTTAAATTAGGTGTTACATTGACTGTATCCAAATCCTCAAGACTTTACTTGAGCTCTAGCTTAAAGATATATATAGAATAAATTAAAATTTAAATAGGCTTCCAGGTTAATATAACGCAAAGGGAAGTTGAATATGCTTCTACTCCATTATCCTGGATACTTTCTCTATATGAAAGTTCAGATTTAACTATTAGGCTTTTCAGTTCTACTCACATGAAGAAAGTTTACAATTTCCTATTTATTTTTCTATGTAAATTTCTATATAAATTCCATTAAAATGATGAATATAATTCAAATGCTATATTCAAAAAAGCACTATCAACAGAAAAGCAGACATACTGCTTCATAAAAGACTCTAATTGTAGCATCTGAAGCAATGGAAACTTCTGGAATTTAAATAGCCTGTCTTCACAAAGAAATCATAGTTATTGTGAGATTATTAAATTTTATTTCTATAAACAGTCTAATGCCATGACACCAAAAGTCTCTTGATTTGAAAAAAAGTCAAAGCTTCCCTTGTTAACAATCCTAAGTCTGCAAACAACAAATTTCTAACTTTAATATCTCTCAGAGATAGTTAGAAAATATATGTGACATGGAGTAAGGCCATTCTTGTTTTCAGAGAATTTATGCTAAGAACAGGATGCATTAATTATATTGCTTTAGTGTTTAAAATAACATTCAATATTAGAAAGTTTATTTTATCATTGAGGCTGTGAATTCTGGGGATAGCAAATTAAGTCCAAGCAAATAGACACCCAATCCTGAATTGTTTGAGTCATCTGTCCAGTACAGTTACTTCTGATATATAGCGTAGTAGATACCAAAATATTTATCTACACTGAAATATCTTTCTGCTCTTTCCTTCATATAAATTTCAATTAGTATTTTCTGTATCTCCTGAGGATATAGATTTGTACAATGAACATGGCAATAAAGGTTAAAAACCTATGACAGCTTTTTCCACTATTAAGTGAAGATTGCTGGCTGATTTCCATGACTTAGATTTGTACAAATTCGGTCTTTAATTGACAACTCCCTAGAGAAGTTAAAATACAAGTTAAGAACACAGGAAGAAAACTATGGCATTCTGTGACATTTTCCTCTGTCTTTAGTTCTAGTTCTAGTTGTAGATCAAATTTTCTAGTTATAGGTCTAGTTATAAATTGAATTTTGGAGATGAGGGAAAAGAAGAAAAACATGTTTTCAAAACAATATTTAAAAACTGAAACTACATATATAAAAATAACTGTATTCTCAAATTTACAAACATACATATACCATTTGAACACTTATCTCCTTAATCATTTCCAACTCATTTTTCCAATAGGCTTAGTTACATTCCTGCCGTATTATATGTAGCAACCTATTTTATCCAGATTAGACTCAACTGAGTTGCCAGTTGTAAGAGCAAATGGAGTAACTGGAATGCATTAAGTTAGAGAGACAATACTGCCATCTATTAATATGAACAATAACTTTAATATATTCCATTTCCCTGACAGTCATTATTTTTAATTGATGAGTGGGAGGAAAAGTGGGAAGGAGAACAAGGTAATTTAGGAAAGCAGTGAGTAAAGATGGAAATATAGGAAGCCCTATTAAAAGTTAGGTATTATCAGCTCTAAGGATGTCAGAATGAAGGAATGCTTTAAAGATCTTCGAAAAACTTGGATTTGAAGTTTTCCCCAGCTTTGAAACTTTCCCCTACTCAAAAGATTTTAACTCTTAATGCCTTATTGCTTCACAGATCAATCATAATTTTTAAATATACCACATTTATGTTGTGGTTTAGGGAATGATCTAATGTCTTATAGAAGGAGATTTGGAAAAGTAGCACAAACAGTTTTTCCTTCCCAAATTCCCCCCAAAAGCTATGAAAAGAAATTTAAAGTTCTATCACTGGGAAATAGCTCTCCTTAGAGTGTGGTCACATAGAAATTGGGATATACAGTCTTACTAAGTGCTCCACATGCATAGCACTTCTGAGAAATAGTCTTCATGCGGGTAGGGCATTTGCCTTGCATGCGGCTAACTCATTTGGCTCAGGTTCCATTCCTCCGCCCCTCTCTGAGAGCCCAGAAAGCAACCGAGTATTCTCGCCTGCACGGCAAAGCCTGGCAAAATACCCAATGACATATTCGATATGCCAAACACAGTAACAAATCTCACAACGGAGACGTTACTGGGCCCGCTCGAGCAAATCGATGAACAACAGGAGGACAGTGCTACAGTGCTAATGCAATTATGATATCTCAACTGTCTCTGCTTCATATCCACTTAGAGCACCTCTTCTCTTTGTTTATTATTTAGGGGAAATTTTTTTATGAGGTGAAAACCGGTATGATGATGTACCTTATCCACTCCAATTGTAGGGAACTCAATGACCCTAAGAGTTGAATTGTAGTAAGCATCAAAATACTTTGCTATAGTCAGGCTTTGCATGAATGGTTCTATCTCATTATAGATCACAAAAATAATGAGGTTAAAAAAAGGGTGTGATAAAAAGCAAATGGTGCTAGCGCGGATGTGGCGAGAAAGGAACCCTCCTTCACTGCTGGTGGTTCAGCCCTTTTGGAAAACAGGATGGACGATTCTCAAAAAATTAGAAATTGAGCTCCCATTTGACCCAGCAATACCACTCCTGGGAATATATCCCAGAGAGGCAAAAAAGTATAGTCGAAGTGACAAATGAACTTGTTTGTTCATTGCACCACTCTTTACAATAGCCAGAATCTGGAAAAAACCTGAATGCCCAAGAACAGATGACTGATTAAAGAAACTTTGGTACATTTACACAATGGAGTACTATGTAGCTGTTATAAAAGACAGAAGTCATGAAATTTACATACTAGTGGTACTACATGGAAAGTATCATGTTAAGCGAAATGACCCAGAAAGAAAGGGATAGACATAGAAAGATTGCATTCATCTGGGGAACATAAAGGAACAAAATAGGAGACTAAAACCCAAGAATAGCTGAGATTAGTACCAAGAATTTTACTCCATGGCTTAGAGGCCAGCCACACATACTAGGGGAAAAGGGAGTTCAGATAGTGAAGGGAGCACCAAATAAAGGGTGTTGGGAGGATCCACCCAGGATGGGAGAAGCATGCTGAAAGTAGACTATAGACCAAACACGATTGCCACCCATTGCCTGTTTTGAAAACCACAAAACCCAATAAGAGAGAGAGAACAGAGGGGAATGCCCTACCATAGAGGCAGGGTGGGATGGGGGAAATGGGGGGTGGGAGGGATACTGGGGTCTGTGGTGGTGGGAAATGGGCACTGGTGGAGGAATGGGTATTTGATCATTGTATAATTGAAACCCAAGCACAAAAATTTGTAAGTCTACAACTGTACCTCATGGTGTCTCACTAATAAAAATTTTTAAAAAAAAGGTGTGAAAGAAGAAAATTTTTTCTGAGGGCTGATTATGGCTGAAGAAGTCTCTAACACTTTGATGAACTGTCCTTAAACTGCATGACAGTCTAGGGTGAGTACACCATCCTTCCTCCCCGCAATTTCCCTTGAGGAAACACTATAGTCTGGTCACTTTCCCAGTGGTCCTGCTTTATAGAAAAATTCAGATTCCAATATACCTGTAGTAAAAATAGAACAACTATATTTTGATTTAGAAAGAGGCTAGGTAAATTAAAACTTAAAAAAGTATTAAATTAATAGTAATAATAACAGGTGGGCTGGAGCGATAGCACAGCGGTAGGGTGTTCGCCTTACAAGCGGCCAACATGGCCGACCCGAGTTCGATTCCTCCGCCCCTCTCGGAGAGCCCGGCAAGCTACCGAGAGTATTCGATATGCCAGACACAGTAACAACAAAGTCTCCAATGGAGACGTTACTGGGCCCGCTCGAGCAAATCGACGATCAACGGGAGGGCCTTTACCTTTACCTTAATAACAGGTATTTTATGATTCTTTATAGTTTGCAATATTCTTTTATAGGCATTGTTCATGTCTGCAGTTGAGCCTCCAAGAGTCCTCTACAATGAGCAAACAAATCTGTATGGTGAACAAATATTATGATACTTCAGTTTATTGTTAAGGCATAATTCATCCTGCAAAGTCAAGAGACGAGGCTAACATCAAGTCAAAATTAATTATCAAGTATTATTGCCATTATAATTAGAAAGACAGAAATTTACACATACTTATTTCCTTTTACAATGTGGATGGTTTAGGGATGTTGGAAAATGTTACAATTTTCCTGTACTCAAATCTCTAATTTAAAAAGTGAACTATATATTGGAGGAACAGAGAGAAAAAGATCACGTTTGATGTAGTCTCTTCCTATGAGATATTTTATGGCAACTGAGTTTACAATGTCAGGAAAAACACTGGTCCTATCTATGATAACATCTAATTTTCAAAACAATTTGGAAGAGTATAAAAACCAAGGAGGTAGGTATGTATCTTTGAGTTATGAAGCCAAAGTTACAAAACTTAAAGGTAGTAAAATTACTAGAAGGGCTGACAGAGCAACACTTTATACATTTCATAGGCATAACACAATAAAGATAGACCAAGAAAATTTATTAGATGGATAAAATGAAAAGGTTGAGATTCAGATGTCTTTTTACTACAAAACTTGTGTTTCCTCCCCATCAAAAAAGTTTTCAAATTATAGCTTTTAAGTGAGCTGAAAAATGAAATTTGCACAAAACCTTAAACATGATTATTATTGACGTTATTTTTAATTGCCAAAAGTTGGATGCAATAAAGATGCACGTTAGTAGGTAAGTGGATAAATCACTTGGTAAGGTTATACAACGGGATATTGTTCAGTAACAAAAATGTTACCAAGACATCAAAGACACAAGAAATTAAAAGATATATTGTGAAGTGAAAGAATAAATATGAAAAAGCAACATACTGTATCTGTCTTAAAATGACATTTTAAAGGGCAAGCAATGAAACAAGAATAAATGAATATTACAGGTCTAAGGAGGAGGGTTGAGGGGAAGCACATGGCACTGGAATTATTTAAATACTTTGATAATGAGTGAAAATTATCAAACATTTATCAAAACCAATAAAATGAGGGCCAGAGAGATAATAAAGCAAGTAGGGCAGTTGCCTTGCATGTGGGCTAGATACCTGGCACCCAATATCATACCCTGTGGCCCGCCAGTAGGAATTCCTAAATGCAGAACCTGGATAAGCCCTAAGCATTGCTGGGTGTGGTGCCAAAACAACAATAACAACAACAAACCATAAAATATACAACACAAAGAACAAAATCAAATGTAAAATTATGGCTTCTAGCTAATGATATTGATTTTTGCTCAATAGTTATAGCAAATGCAGCATCCTAATGGTGTCAGTCATATGAAAATGAGGAGGGGAAGGGGACAGTATTGAAGAAATACATAAAAAACTCCCCACACAACTTTTCTGTCCATAAAAAAAGGTTAGAAATACTTCTTAATTAATATACACCCAGTGCTTCAGCCTATAGAATACATTGTATTTAGATGGTCTAATCTAAATTCCTTCCAATGCAGTGGAGGGAAGGACATAAAAAATTCTTCAAGGGCATATATTTGCATTCACTGGCATTTTACAATCTAACTACTGAATCCCCAGACAATTTCAGCAGGTGCTGACAACACAAAGACCTCTACTGAACAGAGTGTCCTGGGTGGCTGTGCTTCAGTCCGGCAATTGCTGTTTTATGATTATGTTTCCCACATATTCCCAGCCCAACTGAGGTGTTAATACATTTGGTTGATCTTTCCATTTAAAAGAGACAATGTCTTTGATAATTTGTTCATGGTTACTGCTCAGGGAGATAATGACACTCAAAATTCTCCTACACTGAATATTATAATATTACCTCTTTGGCTTTGCTATTTTTAACAGCTTTTAAAGACAATAGTGATGTTAAGGTTAAAAAAAGTTCACTCTTTCTACACATTAGAAGAATGCCGGGTTACAGAGATGAGCTGTATGAGATTCCGCAAAGCTTGTATCTTATCCTTTGTTTTATGAATCTCATTTGATTTCTATAACTGAAAGGATTCCTAAAGCTTCCTCCAAGGAGGTAATTAATTGAAAAACAAGCAAAACAAGTGAAAGAAGAACTGAAATTCTTGGACTATTTCACCATCTGTAAATCTAATGGTGATTTTCAAGTCAGTTCCCTCTATGAGTGCTACAAAAATGCTACAAATGCATACTCTCCCCCGCCCTCCCCGCCAAATTCGCATCAACCCTGGTGATGCTCAGGGGTTATTTCTGGCTCTGCACTCAGGAATCACTCTGGGCAGTGCTCGGGGGACCATATGGAATGCTGGGGATTGAACCAAGGTTTGCTGTGTGCAAGGAAACAGCCCAAACCACTGTACTATTGCTCCAGTTTCTGTAAGTATATACATATTTATTTTTTTACAATGTATTTTATTATTAGTGAAACATCTTCAGGTACAGTTGTAGACTTACAAATTTTTCTGCTTGGGTTTCAATTATACAATGATCGAGTACCCATCCCTCCACCACAGCCCATCCTCCACGACTACTGATCCCAGTATCCCTCCCACCCCCTATCCACCCCATTCCACCCTGACTTTGTGGCACATATTTTTAACCTCAAGGCTTTCCCTCTTTATACAGAACAGATAATAAAGAATGTCTCAGTAATCAACTTTAAAGTATTTAATTCTTCACATGTTCTTTTTTATATAATTTATTTATTTATTTTTATTTTTTTGCTTTTTGGGTCACACCCCGCGAAGCTCAGGGGTTACTTCTGACTCATGCACTCAGGAATTACTCCTGGCAGTGCTCCGGGGACCATATGGGAAGCTGGGACTCGAACCTAGGTCGACCATGTTGGCTGCGAGCAAGGCAAACGCCCTACCCGCTGTGCTATTGCTCCAGCCCCCACACATGTTCTTAATTGCAAATATTCTTATGATAAGGTAAAGGTAAGGTAAAGGCTCTCCCGTTGATCATCGATTTGCTCGAGCGGGCCCAGTAATGTCTCCATTGGAGACTTTGTTGTTACTGTGTTTGGCATATCGAATACGTCATGGGGAGCTTGACGTATCTCTGCCGTGCGGGCGAGATACTCTCGGTAGCTTGCCGGGCCCTCCGAGAGTGGCGGAGGAATTGAACTCGGGTCGGCCATGTTGGCTGTGTGCAAGGCAAACGCCCTACCGCTGTGCTATTGCTCCAGCCCATTCTCATGATATGTTGTGGTAAATACCTTCTAGGTAATCTGTATGACAATAGAATTTGTTTTTCAGAAATCCATTAATATTTTTGCCTGTAATTTTAAAACTTGGAAGCTCTTCTACAGAATCTATCCTGTAGAATAGTTTATACCCGGGACGCAGAAATAGCACGGTGGGTATGGTGTTTGCCTTGCATGTGCTGCATCTGGGCTTGATCTCAGGTACCTCATATGATCCCAAGCCCACAGAGAAGGAGGGATCCCTAAGTGCATCGCCAGGTGTAAGTCCTGAACAGCTCAAGCGTAGCCCCAAACAAAAATTTTAAAAAATAGTGTTTTCCGATCAGGCATCAATATTTGGTTATTAGAAATAAAGAATTTACATGTACTCCAGAAAGATACTATTTTGGAAGTCTGTAACTCACTCCAAAATTTGTAGCCCTGGGACAATTAATAATAAAAGTATGAAACAGTAAAATACTAAAAGTAAAAATTATCTTCACAATTATCCAGTATTTCTGATATAACCAAGAAACTGTAAGACAAGTGTTAAACATCAGAATTCAATGAGTGTACCTCATTAGAATTTTGCATATGTATATTCAAAGGAAATAAAATCATTATATTAGAGATTTTTCATTTTCACAGTACCTGTGATAGGCAAATAACAGAATGCATGGAGCATAAAATACTATATATCACATTCATAGATGAAATGCTTAAACAATATAAATATGTATAATGTTATTTGATCTTTAAAACATGAAAGAATTCTTGACATTTGCATCAACATGGATGATCCTAGACATTTATGTTTTCAGTTTTAATATGATAAAATACAACCTGATCTAATGTGGAAAAATTTATTTTTTATGGCCATATTACAGGTAATAGAACTGAAGAGAATAGAAGGGTAGGTAATCTGTGTGATGGGGTAGGAGAAGTAAATGAACTTTTAGTTGGAAGATGCTATTATTAGTGATAATATATTGTATACTTTCAATTTGCTAGAAGAGTGACTATCAAGTGTTCTTATAATTCCATCATACCCCCACTCATGAAGAGTAGTTATCTATGAAGAAATGCTAATTAGCTTGGCTATAGCACTCACTTGTTATCCATATGCATAGATATCAAAACATTACAGTGGATACCTTTAATTTCTATGATATTTACTTGTCTTTAATATATTAAAAAAGATACTTTAATGTCCCCACTGTTGGCTATAATTCTGGTTTTTGATTTTTAGAATGAAAAAGATTATGTACTAAATGCTTCTGTAGGATAGATTCATAAATAGATTGGTTAGGATGTACATTAAAAAAAGACATTCATATCCATCATCACATAGGAGGATTTTTTTTTTTAATGTGAAAGGATGAAGGAAACTTCATGCAGAAGAGAGACTGAAAAACTGATTTTGGTGACCCAGTGTGGCTGATATTTAGGTATTCCAAGTAGTGGTGGGAGATAATTTTAACTGAGATGGAAGAGGTAGACTTTAGATTTTGAAAGGCTTTAAATAGCTTGAAGAGTTTAGACTTTGTTTTGTAAGAAATATGAAGGTAATATAGGCTTTTGGGGATGTATTTTAAGGAGAGCAGTGAAGTGGCTCGATTTTTGCTTCTTTAGCAGAAGATAATCAGCTAGAAGGGTTAGGGAGAGGTTATCCTTTTGGCAAGCTTAAATGTTTATAGGGGCATATAATCACTGTGAAATACAAGAGAATGAAGATGAAACAAAGAAGAGGAGGCATTCCAATGTGGAATTCTGCTTCATTTTGCAACTACAAAGTTCACAATTGCCAACATAGCTAAGTATGTTTCACTCCTCAAGTGAAAAACAGTGAAGACTGCCTTAGTCTCTGTAGAAGCAAATCATATGCTACGTGTGCAATCATACACTTGCGAGACAAATAGGAAAGCTGCCTTTTTGTGTTAGCTCTTTGGAAAAATTTGAGACTAAATAAATAGAATAGTCCAAAGCAAATATTAACTCTGGTGGTGTTAGGTGCCTGGATTTCTAAACACAAATTGTTAATATAACATTCATTTTGATTTAGCACATGCAAGCCTTTGTCAGTAAACACTAAAAACTACAGACTGAGACAGAGAAAAGTCTAAAGCTGGAATTTAAATAGTCATAAGGACCTGTTTTTTTTTTAACTTTGAACTTACCAATTGGAGTTTTTTTTTTTTTAAAAAATAGGGCGTCAGGGATAAAACCCGAGTATGTCATGTACCTGCTGTACTATCTGTCTGGTCCCACCAATCAGAGTTTTAATTAAAAAATACTGGAAAAATTAAAGCGTATAAAATTGTACCTTTCAGTCACCCTATTTTTCTTTTCAAAGAGAAGTTTTTAAAAGTTCATTTGGAATGCCTGAAGTGATTTGAGAGAACTGATGAATGAATTTAGGACCTTTCACAAAGTTTTGATATGAAGTACAAAGTTACTGTGTTATTACTGTGTAGTCTAATCAAGTGATAGTATTAGTAAAGATGGTTTCCAAATACTCCTGCTGCTAAATCCTTTCCTACTGAATTTCAGTTCTAACTTGATACATATTACCTCTCCCATACAAAGAGAAAGTGGAAAGTATTACTTCTATATCTTCCAAAAATCACTGTCAAAAGTTGCTGATAGTCAGGAGTGAGCAACCTCAGGTGTTCTAGTCTTTCCTTGCTGTACAAAAGGAAATTGAGCAATCTGTGCTGTGGTCTGGGGGGGAGTCAATCTAGCCCACTAACCTGCACCTATCTGGCTCAGAGTCTTGTTCCTATTCCTCATTCAATTGCTTTTGTGTACTTTCCTTTCCTTAAATGTTCTTGAGCTGGAAAATGATGACCTCAAGTCCCCAGGATCACAGGCTATAGTATTCATTTAAGGCTTGATTCTTAAAATGGCTGCTATTTATGTGATGTAACAAATGGTAAAGTATTTATTTCCAAATTCCAGCATAAATTATCAGTTCCATAACTTAAGAGTTGAAAGAGCACCGGGATAGGAGTCAAAATCTAAGTGCTTAATCTCATGCTTGGAATCTTGCTTTCTCTGGACTAAATTTATACACATAAAATATAGCACAAAAATAAGACAAACATTGTAGAATTCTCATTCAAATATGAGAAAAGTATCTGACAAAATATATGGCATTTCATTTTTAGCATGAATTTGAGGTCAGAAAACTTTTGTGTCTAGACTGGTCAAAAGTAGTTTTTAAAAAAATAGTATGTTTCTCATTTTCATTTTATAATTTAATTTGTTGTCGAGTCTCCACTAGATACTTTAGTAACTTGAAACTGACCAAACTGCCAATGAGTGTTATTGGACGTAACTTGATTACCACTATCATATATGAACTATTAGAAATTTTTATCACATTGCCTTAGCAAGGAATATACTTTGAGTATTGTCATGGACCATGTTTTATAATTATCTAGTAGTACTTTTATAGACACTCATGAGTTTAAAAATAATATTGCTAAAGAAATTGAACCAAGCATAAAATAAAACATCTAAATATGGAACAGAATGACTTATTACTATTCTACATTAATTAGCTCTTTATGGATAATAAAAATTAAGTGTATTATAAAATTAGAGTGATATTTCATGTATTCAGGTTCACTCAGATATAATTTTGTTGGAAATTAAAATTGAACTACTTTTATACCATGTCTTTACATTTTAAATATTTAATTTTTTTAAAAGGGGCTGGAGAGATAGCACAGCAGTAGGGCATTTGCCTTGCGTGAAGCCAGCCTGGCTGAGCCGGATTCGATTCCTCCACTCCTCTCTGAGGGCCCGGCAAACTACCGAGAGTATCTCGCCCACACAGCAAAGCCTGGCAAGCTACCCGTGATATATTCAATATGCCAAACACAGTAACAAGAAGTCTCAAAATGGAGACGTTACTGGGCCCATTTGAGCAAATCAATGAATAACGGGAGGACTGTGACCACGACCGTGATTACATACTTTCCTTATTTCAAATCAAACAACGTGATAATATTTCCAAAGTACTTAAAAATACATTTGCTTGAGCCATAGAGATAGTACAACAGGGATTGTGGATCGCCTTGAATCCTCCTGACCTGGGTTGACTCCCCAAAAGCCCATATGGTCCCCTGAGTATAACCAGGAGAGAGTCCTGAGCTAAGAGTCAGGAGTGATTGCCAGGTGTGGCCAGGTGTGGCCCCAAAACAAATCAAACAAAAAAAGCATTTGCAAAGTTTATAATCTCTCAAACCAAAAAGTCAAGTTATAAATGAATTTTTCTATAATAACTCAATTATTTCATTTAGTATACAGTTTGCTATAATCCAATGCAGCTCTTGAGAACTACTGAAGAGATTAAACTTATTTGCCAGTACAACAGCCTCAGCCCAATAAGGCTTTGAAACTGCAGTGGCTTGTTTGAAATGATTTCTCTTACTAGTCCAGTCAGCAGACATTCTTGCAAATGCTCACAGCTCACATTTGCATGGGACTTCAGAGCCTACTAAGTTCTCCCCTTATGTTGGTTTATATTGTGATTGCCTTCTATTCTCTTTCCAATTTGTCAGTAAAATGCCAAACCTCTGAAAAGAAAAGAGTTGAAGTTGAAAAGAGATTATTATTTAAAAAGCAAACAATTTTTATTGAAGACACAAGTTGTCCTCTTAATAAGCTTTAGATCTGGGACAAACGCATTTATTTTAACAGCTCAGTTCTTTGTGTTTCCCATGCCTCTGCAGGTTCTGGACTGGGCTCTGGTTGGTGAAGATGGACAAGGAAGAGGCCACTGACTTAATAAAATATCCTATGGTTGAGTTTTTATAAGGAAATAACTCATGTTTGAAAGACACTGAATTTAAGTAAGAAAAAAAGAGATTATTCAAAGCAGGCTATTCATCATTTAAGTTAGGAGACAAAAAAAAAATAACAGACAACTTTCTGTGTGAAAAGCAGAACTGACACAAGGAAAAGAAATCTTCAGACTCTGACGTTCTTTCTTATTAACAACATACCATAAATTTGTTCAAAATTTGTCTTGCTATTTTTAAGATACTGAGTTTTTGGAAGGTTGACACAAATGAAAGCATGATGGTAATATATTTTCAACTGTATGTATGACAGCCAGTGAACCATGTAATGGAATAATGTTCTTCCCACTATTAAGCTCTAAATATTTTATCAGTATTTTCTGATAGCTTCTATTTTCTATAGTTTCTTAAGTTAGATAGAAGACACTTAAAAATATATATTTTTTTGTTACTTGACTACTCACCACACATGAAACTTTTACTTAGAAGACAGAATCTAAAAGAAGAAACAGAGAGGAAGACAGAGGGAGAGGAGAGAGAAGGAAGGAAAGATGGGAAAGGAGGAAGGGAGGAAGGAAGGAAGGAAGGAGGGAGGGAGGGAGGGAGGAAGGAAGGAAGGAAGAAAGGAAGGAAGGAAGGAAGGAAGGAAGGGTAAGAAGAAATTAGCCATTATTGGTATATTAATATTAAATGATCAAGTGATTTTTGTTTTAGTAGGTTTCTTCCATATTAATATCATTTTGTAGTTAGTCAGCACAGATATTTCACTAAAGCTTTTCATCAGCTGGAAAGCATAGATAAATTAGTCACTTCTAAGTAATGAAAGTATTAAAAATCCTCACTATTCCCCACAAATTCTTCACTAGCAACTATCTGTTTATATAAAATTTTTGGCAATTAAATATTTATATTTTTGACTTGATATTAGTACTTATTAAGTGTTAAGATTTGGAAGAAAAGGACTTATCTCCATTACATTCTCTTGTTTGTCAAATGACCATATTGAAATACAAAGAAAATGAAGAAAGCACCTTAAGATGGGAATAATTTATTTTAATAAAACACAAAAATAAGGGACCAGAGAGGTTGTACAATAGTTAGGGTGCTTGCCTTGCACATGGCTGACCTACATTTGATCCCAGCATCCCACATGGCCCCCTGATTCTCAACAAGAGTGACTCCTGAGTGCAGAGCCAGGAGAAATCTCTGAACACTGCGAGCAGGCCTCAAAACAAATAAAAAAAGGAAAATACTGTATATAATATATAATTCTGGAAAAATGAATTTTTTAACTCTTTTTCATTTAATTTTTGCTGAACAATAAAAGCAACAGAAAGTGGATTTTCCTTCCTAATATATCCTTTTTAAAATATTTTTTGATATATTCTCATCACCTATTCAAAATAATTCAGATATCTAGCATTGGGAGCAGAATTCAGGAGTAGCTATGCTACTGTCAGTTTGTGGGAACTATGCTGATAAATCAAGTATAACATGTAAGAAATGAATTGAGAAATTTTATTCAATAAGTGTCCTCTCCAAAATACATAATGAATACATAATGAGGACCTGGAGTAAATTATGTGAGAGAAGCTAATCCACAATAAATTGATATGGAAAAAGATTCTAAAAACAAAGTGGCGGTTGACTAATTAAAAAAAAAAAGACGGCATTCATTAAAAAAAAAATCATGAGGGCCTGGAGCAATAACACAACGGGTAGGGCATTTGCCTTGCACATGGCAGACCTCGGTTCGATTCCCAGCATCCCATATGGTCCCCTGAGCACTGCCAGGAGTAATTCCTGAGTGCAGAACCAGGAATAACCCGTGTGCATCACCGGGTGTGACACAAAAAGCAACAACAACAAAAAAGTATCATGAGCAGTTTTCATTAGAAAAGCATTTCTGAAAATCAACTTGGGGGAGGGGAGGCAGGGTTGCGGTGTGCCAGGGCTCCAGCTAGGTCCTTACATCAGTGACACTCTGCCACTGAGCCTCCCAGACTCTAACACCCAAATTCAAAAACTGGGTCCTCCTAGAAATTAATGACATTAAATGCAGTTGAAGCAGGAAAAGATTTAGAAGAAAGAGTAGTTACATTCAAACTTAACTACTTTAAGTTTTCTTCGTGGAAATCACATCAGCTTTTTTTCATAAGAAAAGGAAATGTGTTAGATTCAGCTTGCACCCCCACTAACGTTTGACCTGCATAATTATTGAAATTTAAACTTGAGAGGACAATCAAATCAAACAACAACTTCCCCAATCCTAGAGACTTTCAATCAACAAACACACCTTCACTGGATATTGCTACTCCAGTGCTGGGTGGGATGTGGCAGCATGTATTTTTCAAGAAGTGTGAAATTGTACCTCTAAAACTTCATACGAGGCTTGTAAGACAATAAAACCTCAATAAAAATATTTTTAAGAAGCAGTTAATTGGTATGTAGAAAGACAAATATGAAGTGCTTTATAGAATACATTTTTAATATAATTTTTTTTTTCTCTAGCAAGTGGAGACTGAAAACCTTCTCTATGCATGGTTGGAAATCAAAGCCATGTTGTTTCTGTGAGATCATTTGTTAGGAATTCAGGAAAGACATCTTCTCACAACTCATTTGTTAAACTGACAATATTATAAGTATAGTGGAAAAAACCCTCATATTTTCTATATTCTGATTATTTTTTCCCTTTTTAATTTTTTAAAAAATTTTTATTAGTGAACCACCATGAGGTACAGTTGCAGACTTACAAATTTTGTGCTTGGGTTTCAATTATACAATGATCAAATACCCATCCCACCACCAGTGCCCATTTCCCACCACCACGGATCCCAGTATCCCTCTCACCCCCCCATCCCCCATCCCACCCTGCCTTTGTGGCAGGGCATTCCCCTCTGTTCTCTCTCTCCTTTTGGGTGTTATGGTTTGCAAAAGAGGCATTGAGTGGCAATCATGTTTGGTCTATAGTCTACTTTCAGCTTGCTTCTCCCATCCTGGGAGGATCCTCTCAACACCCTTTATTTGGTGCTCCCTTCTCTATCTGAGGTCCCTTTTCCCCTAGCATGTCTGGCTGGCCTCCAAGCCATGGAGCAAAATTACTGGTACTAATCTTGGCCATTCTTGAGTGCCTGAGAACAGATGACTGGTTAAAGAAACTTTGGTACATTTACACAATGGAGTACTACGTAGCTGTTACAAAAGACAGAAGTCATGAAATTTACATACAAGTGGTACTACATGGAAAGTATCATGTTAAACGAAATGAGTCAGAAAGAGAGGGATAGACATAGAAAGATTGCATTTATCTGGGGAACATAAAGTAACAAAAATAGGAGACTAACATCTATATTCTGATTTTTAAGCTACATTCTTGTCAGATCACATGCCTTAACTGGCTACTCATTTAAATTTTGGTCTCTATTTAGTCTTTACTTTAAAGGATGCTAAGCACATATAAATTTTTCCCCCTTTCAGCTAGTCCTCGCACATGTAAAGCATGTGCTCTTCCACTGACCCCAGCCAAAATAAATCTACATTAAAAAATTTCCTAGCTTGGAGCCAGAGAAACAGAACAGTGGGGAGAGCATTTGCCTTGCATGTAGCCAACCAGGTTCAATTCCCAGTATCCCATATGGTTTCCTGAGTACTGCCAGGAGGGACTCCTGAGTGCAGAGCCAGGAGTAACCCTGTGCATCTCCAGGTGTGACGCCCCCCTCACCAAATTTTCTTTTTCCTAGCTCTTAGATATAGAAATTTGGATTCTCCACTCTGCATGACTTTGAAAATTTTGCTTTACATGTAATTTTATAGTGATCTAATATCCTTTCCATTCAGATGATACTTTAATAACTTTCATGAACTTGAGAATAATATCATGCCAACATACTATAGTAATTTATTGCTATTAATTTGCTTAATGATAAGAGATATGGAGCTGAAGAGATAGTACAGGGGTTAGCCTGCCTGCCTTGCACGCTGCTGACCTTTGTTCAATCCCTGGCAATTCATATAGTACCCTGACCCTTCCAAGAGTGGCTTCTGAGCACAGAGACAAGAGTAGGATCTGAGTAATACCGGGTATGATCCAAAAACAAAGGGAAGAAATATGCCCACTCTATTGCTGAACATACACATTATTTAAAATAAACTGAACCAAACTGTGGGAAACATTATGTATGACATAGTGGAAAAATGTTACAAAAACAATTTTTAATAGGAAAAACACTAAACACATTTCATCATAGTAGTCAATATTGCATTTTTGTATAGAAGATTAAGACTTTTGCAAGGAATCATTTAACTTAATATTTAAAAACATCCTAAAACATTTTATTTAAACTTTTATTTCATTATTGTGTCAACTCATGTCTCTGATGGCTTTTAAGTTGAAGGTTTTACTAGATTCCTTAAAATCCAGATGCTTTACTTGCAAAGAAGAACTCCAGGCACAAAATTTTGAGACATCATAAAAAAGAATATTCCTAGACTATCTCCCAGGGGAACAGAGCTGATAACTGGGAAAGACTCCTATGATCACAACGCAGATAAACATATAGTATACTAATAAGCTGATAACTTAAATACACATAACAGTCCTGCCCTTACAAATACACATATCAAAGTGACAAATATTACGATGGCAGCAAGCTAGAAAATGTAAGACAAATTATACTATAATTATCTAATATTAAAATATGAATCCTGGATTTCATAATACTTATTAATACACTCTATTATTAGAAAAACTTCTGTTATACTGATCTTTCACATTTTATTTTGCCAGGCCTGAAAACACAGAGGAGTGAGGCAAAATATAATAGTTAAAAACAGCAGAGGGGTGGTGTTCAAATATTCTTGTTTGGCCCCAAAATGAAGCTATTTTATATCTATAATCTTGAATCTATTTGTGCCTCTCTACTCCACAATTGTGAGATGGTAATAAGTGTAGCATGTATATATTAAGTAGATAACTCATGTAGACCATTATTCACTCTGGCACAGGGCAGGTGCATTGCAAAGGCTTGGCACATCTCCCCTTCTAAACAGTAAGAGGCTAGGAAATTGTCTGGGAAGATTTTATTCCAAAATTGGGTCATACTCTTCCAAGTATGAATACATTCATGGTTACAGCAAGAGGAAATATCTGAAACTGAAAATGTCACTGCAAAACCTTGACGAACGTAGTTATGCTCTGAAGAACAAAGTAAAAGTGAACAGGAGAGCACTAGGACACATTTATTTAAAATGAGTCATTTGTCCTTATTTCAAGAAAACACAGACCAACCAAAGAACAACATAAAAACAAAAATTCATTTTATCCGAAAAATATACCTGTATTGTGTGTTTTACTTTTCATGTTTTGAAAATTATAGTGCTGAACCATTATAATATATTAAACATAGGTTAATATATAAAGAGGAAAAAGGACTTATAAGAAGTTAATAATTATCCAGAAAGGTGGGGGAATGCTTTTCTTCCTACCCTACCTCTTCTTTCTAATTTGTATGAGAGAAAAATAGCTTCTTTCCTTCTATATATTCTATGGTCTCTTAAAAGGCCCACTTTCCTACTGAGAAAGATTCATTGTAGTTTAAATAAAATAATTTTTAAAACATGCTTATGGTTTTCTGGGTTGAAGTGGGAATTATACTTCAATGAATTTCTTTCCTTAAAGAATGCTTAAAACTTCCTTTTCTTCATTGATTCTATTCAAACATAGAGAAGTCTTTTCATAGCTTTTAAGATTACTTAGAAAGATGTAATAGGATGATAGAGGACATGAAAAAAAACTGTTCTATTACCTTCATATTTGAAGGCTAATCTTTTCGACACTTCTTGTTTTTTTGTCTCCTCTTTCTTCTCTCTCTCTCCTCTCTCTTCTCCCCCTCTCTCTCTCCCTCTCTCTCTAAATAATTTACCTGACATGTAAAATTTAAACACATTCCTATTTGTGACAAATATTACTTAATGTTAAGAAACTACAAGACTTTGTTTGATTTTGTTGTTATACACTATTTCATATTTATAGGAACTTTTCTAAACATGAGTCTACTTTCAAATACCTCATATTTATCTGATAGGAAAAGAGATGGACATTTTCAAAATTCACAGATGGGCAAAGAATTAAAATAAAACTATCAGAATTTATGCTATATATATGAGCTGATTATTAATGGAGATATTTAAACTTAGAGAACAGTCAGGCTGTCAAAACAAACAAACAAACAAACAAAAAACACTTAACTCTGGGAACTGCTCAGTTATGATTTCTTTGGCTAAGAGATCTTCATTGAAATTGAAACTGCCTTCCTGTTCATTAGAGACTTGAATGATTCATATATTGCTTCTCATGAACTCATCCCATAATTCTCACCCAGGATTTTCATATATCTTTAGACATTCCCTTCTGTTAGTTTCAAAGAGGTTTGTTATCTTCCCTGTTGGAGATCACCGATTTTATCTTCGGCTGCTGTTACTCAGTTGTGGAGGATTTTCACTGTTTTTTATTTCACTAACCAAACTCTGCAGATCAGCTTAACAAAAGAGCTGAAAGAGTGATACAAAGAAAACTAAAAACCACTACCAGAATAAATAGAAAAGGACACACAAAAAATATAAAAACATGCCACCTGCTCAAGGATTAATAAGGACAAATAAATATCCCGCCCCAAATTTTATAAATATTCAATGCAGTCCCTACAAAAATACTCATGATAGTTTTTAAAGACAGATCAGAAGTGTTGTTATTTAATAGAGTAATAAGCACCCTGCAAATATACAAAGAAATCCTAGGAGAAAAAAGAAGATGGGAGTCTTTCCTCCCCCAACTTCTAGCAATACTATAAAGCTGTAGTAATCAGAACAGTATGGTACTGGGATAAGCACAGACTCTCCCACCAATGGGGAAGAGCTGAGAGTACAAAGACAGACATTCAGGTACATGAACAAGAATTTTCAATAATGGAACAAAAGGTATGAAGTGCAGCAAGGACAGCCTCTTTAACAAATAGTGTTAGAAAACTGGTCTGTCCCTGGCGTAAAAATGAAGTCATACTCCTTTCTAAAATACCATTCACAAATCACTATCACTATCACTATCCTCCCGTTGTTCATCGATTTGCTCGAGCGGGCCCAGTAACGTCTCCATGGTGAGACTTGTTGTTACTGTGTTTGGCACATTGAATACGTCACAGGGAGCTTGCCAGGCTCTGCCATTCACAAAAGTCTAATAAAAATGAATTAAAGTTCTCTACATCAGGCCTGAATACATGAATTATATTTAATTATATTGAGGTAAAACACTTCAAGACATTGAATCTACTGGTATCTTCAATGATTCAATGCTACTAGCCAACAAATGGAAGCAAAATAAACAAATCAAACTACATCAAGCTGAAAAGTTTGCACACTACAAAACAAACAATGTCCAAAATGAACACCACAGAGTGGAAAAAACGTTCACCCACCACCCATTTGAAAATATCCAAGATATATAAAGTAAAACTTTACAAGAAAAAAAAAATCAAAAATGGAGGAAGAGATTAATAGAAACTTCCTTAAAGAAGGCATATATATGGGTAAAATGGTTTTTTAAAATGCTCTGCCTCACTAATTATCAGAAAAGATATTTGCACACCCATAGCATTCACAATACCCAAAATTTGAAAATAGCCAAAATATGGTACCTGCACACAAAGAATACTAAAAGGCTGTGAAAAAAGATGAAGTGGGTGGATGAATCAGGGTGGATTAGGAAAGCATCAGGCTGAGAGAAGTTAGAGAGAAGGAGAGGGACTAATAGAGAATAATCTTTCCAATATGTAGGATATAAAGAAACATAGTAGGGGGATAACAATTGCCCAAAGGCAAAAGAGTCTGAAAACATGTATTCAGTCTAGTTGTCTTGAGACAATGTGGAAGGAAGTAGGCACTCTGGTGGGGTGCAAAGTGCTTGAATGGATTCTTTTTAAACCCTTCATTAAATAATGGTGACTAAAAAACTGTCATCCCTTTGTTCATCGTGTTGCTCGAGCGGGCTCCAGTAACGTCTCCATTCGCCCTAGCCCTGAGATTTTAGCAGACTCTCTTGACTCGTCCTTCCCAATGGTGCTGCACTGGAGGCTCTTTCAGGGTCAAGGAATAAAACCCATTCTTATTACTGTTTTTGGCATATGGAATACACCCACGGAGACCTTTCCAGGCTCTGCCATGTGGGCAGGATACTCGCTGGGTAGCTTGCTGGGTTCTCCAAGAGGGA
The DNA here is from genome assembly GCF_029834395.1 of Sorex fumeus. NCBI lineage: Eukaryota > Metazoa > Chordata > Mammalia > Eulipotyphla > Soricidae > Sorex > Sorex fumeus. The sequence continues at coordinate 19,773,679 of NW_026606322.1, forward strand.
GAACTAGACAACGATAACATTTTATAAGTGTTATTTTATAACATTTTATTTAAAACATTAAATTTAAATGAAGTCTCTATTTTTTAAAAACTTGAATCTGTAAATTTCCTGGAAAAAGGTCTCTTTTACACATTCTCTTTCTATCTCAAACTATCTTCATTCCTTCATTTCTCCCTTTAGGTAAAAGGTAAAGGCCCTCCCGTTGATCGTCGATTTGCTCGAGCGGGCCCAGTAACGTCTCCATTGGAGACTTTGTTGTTACTGTGTCTGGCATATCGAATACTCTCGGTAGCTTGCCGGGCTCTCCAAGAGGGGCAGAGGAATCGAACTCGGGTCGCCCATGTTGGCCGCGTGTAAGGCGAACGCCCTACCCGCTGTGCTATCACTCCGGCCCATTTCTCCCTTTAGTTAAACAAAAATACTTTTACCTGCTCATCCCCTGCTTTCTTCACACCAAATGCTCCACTTGACTACAGTTCAAATCAAAAAAGATTCTGCTTAACCAAGAGACTGAGATACAGCAAACATGGAGTTTCAGAGCTACATAAATCAAAAATCTAAGTTCCTCCCTGCTTGCTTCAGTTTTCTGACAGGAACATCATTTCAGGGGCATTGACAAGGAGACTTCAAGCCCACAGCAGGCCTTCATTTCAGAGGTCATTTAGATTTATTTAGATAAAGTGGTGCAGCGACACCGCATCCATCTTTTCCCAATCCCAGGCAAGCTTTAATGCTCTTAACACTTGTAATTAGGCTCTGACTTCAAGGATTCAGATTAATTTCTTTCATCTCAATAGTATTTAATCACATCTGCAAAATTCTTCTTAGCATGAGAAAATAGCACAATCATGAGTTCTGGAATACAAAACACATATATCTTTCTGAGGGTATCACTACTGTACATACTTAAGCCTGCTACATTTGACTATGCACCACATGTTAGTGCTTTATCATTATCATGACCAACATCATTCCTTTACTGGCACTAACATGGTCATATATATGAAGGCTTAAAATTAGGTATTTTATATTGACACAGTAGTCCATATGCCCCATACCATTTATTCCTCAAATGAGGAATTAGAAACTAAAAAAAGGAGTGTTTTACTAAAAAGCATTCATTCAATTGGTGCTGATTTTGTGCAGTTCATAGATTCTGACACTATAGACACAGTGCCTAGAACAGCAATCTAAAATGTATACCTAATATTTATACCCAATTTGATATTTATTTTTGACAGACTCAAAAAACTAACTAAATGACTTATTCTGCAAAACTATGAGCATACAAATATAAAAAAAAGATGTCTATTTTACATAGAAATGGTCTCAAAATTAGGGAACTGAACTTGACTTAAGTGAGGTTAGAATTTTAATTTGGAAAAATTGAAGTTTTAGAGCATAAATATTGTATCTATGTCTATGCATTTGCTTTTATGTTTTAGTGAATTTTTCTTCCATCTCTCCCACCCCCCACCATAGTTTTGAATGAATATGCTTGTTCAAATAGGAAAAACTGAAACCACTATAAGGGATCAGTTTATTTCATTTTTAATTGTATAATAGCATTATGTCACTAGCCTATTATTCCATTTCCTTCGGAAAGTTTCCATGTTGATTCAAACAGGCTACCCATCAAAACTGAAATATGATGGTGTACGGCATAAAAATATGCATAAACCATGATGGAGAAAATAAATTTAAAAATGATAGTTTATAAACCAAATTTTTATAAACTAATAATTCTAATTTTTGCTAGATAAAAAAATTGGTATGGGCAAAGCTCAGCAAAACTTTTATTTGCTAATACATTTTAAAAAGTCGTGCTAAGGATTTGATGGCTATCAATTCTTCTTCCTCCACTAAACTGAACAACTCCAATGTCTAATTGTTCCTCTAGAAGATCTTTTCAAATTTCTAGCCGGATGGTAGTACTATAGCACTGTAGCACTGTCCTCCTGTTGTTCATCGATTTGCTCGAGTGGGCACCAGTAACGTCTCTATTGCAAGAGTTCTTGTTAGCGTTTTTAGCGTATCGAATATGCCATGGGGAGCTTCTAAGGACCTGCCATACAGGCAAGATACTCTCGGTAGCTTGCCTCCGAGAGGGACAGAGGAATCAAAGCCGGGTCAGCAGGATGCAAGGCAAATGCCCTACCTGCTGTAGATGTTATATAAATATGTAACTAATTATTTTTATTAATCATTATTTTTACTAATCATTATGTTTTAAAATAAATTCTGCATTGTTTTATTTCCGTTGGAATTCCTCCATGGGAATAGATTACTTTATGAGAATAATGCCTAGCATTACTTGAACAAAAAGCTATTTAGCGACATTTTAGCTATTTCACATACGCATTAGTGATAGTATTTCTGGAGTACATGTAATTGATAATGGCAAGCCTCTTTTCTACAATATCCTAACCGTGTTCAATTATCTATCTCTTGCTCTTACATATCTAAATGCATCTTACATATAAAAGATATATATAAGATATTAGATATAATATACTTAATATATCTTATATATACCTTGATATACCTTATATATACACCTTATGTATATTATATACATAAGTATATTAAAGTACATAGAAGCCTTAATATATACATTAAAATGCAAATAAACAAATGTCCTGAGTATAAGCATAGGCAAAAATGATGCTCAAAGCATGTACAATTCTGTTAAAAGTTGATTTCTTGGAGTGAGAATTCTTCCCTATTAATTTATATTGTTAGAGGCTAACATTATAAAGAAATTACATATACTGGAAATTTGTTTTATTTAAAAGAGTTAATAAAGAGTCAAATATAATGGTTACTCAGGAAGTTAATGCCAATAGTATCCAAGACTTATTACATAAATTCAATTAGTGATAAAGGAGTCTAATATTTTTCTGATTAAAATTTACAAGGAGAGAATACTTAGTTACCACAATCCTAATTTATATCTACTTTTTCTAAATTATTCTTCTAAAACATGTGAAAACACACATCACAATCACAAGCACCCACCCTAGGCAACACAGGCATGCACATACACCATATATGACAGCAGAAAGCACATTCACACAGAATATTATAGAGCACAAACATGTAGTAAGAAAGAACTATATTTTTACTTGTGTTTTCAAAGGCACCGAAGGCTAAGTGGATTCAGTGTAAATTTATCTTTATTTATGGGATTTCTTTCATCGTTAAAATAGCTTTACCCAGCATAATCATTTGGCATTACTCTTCTAGTCCTAAAATGTCAACTGAATGTTTGTAAGAGTGAGTGCCCAGATAAAAGTAGCTTTAAAAGTTGGTATTTAGAAAATGCAAGATAATTAAGACAACTGCAATGTCCAAGACACTTGCAACCAAGAAACTCAATAAAGAAAACTTTTATAAGAGGTTACTTGCAATTGAAGATATTGTTGAACTATATTTCTCCAAAGTCCTTATTACTTTGCTAGAAAAATAAAATATTTTAAGATTCACTTGGAATCAGATTTGAGAACAACAGTACTAATTCTACTCTAAAATATTACTGACATAATGACTGGAATGTGAAAATGCAGGTGAAAATTATTAGGTGACCAAGATTACTGAGTTCAAGTGATATAGAGAGAAAATTATCCAGATAATTTTTTAGAATAATGTCATTTTCCTATGCCAACACAATCTTTAAAGAATGTAGTTTTTACTCAGTGTAATAAGACAGATTGTATTGTGCCTAAAAGCAGCCCATATGTATATATTTACAATGACACCACTTTGTAGCCATATTTCCCTGTGGAGAATGTAATATACACTGAATGAGAAATTTTTCAAGACAACTATAATATGACCATTTAATATAAAAATGATGACAAAACATACTTTGACATTTTGGATGGAAAATTTCTAAAATGCATTAAACACTTGAATGATTTATCCATCAAACTTGATAAAATGTTCAACATATTTTGTTGTTTTGTGATGATGTGAGAGCCATACCTATTATCTTTGTGTTTAAGAGAATGACTTCCCTTGGGAGATACCATGTTGATGGTGTATGTTGGACCATGTCCTAAATGCCTTGTGAATTGTTTCTCTAAATCTTTATTCTTCAATCTATTTTACTGCTGCCAAAAACACTGTAGTGCATCTAGCTTAATCATTTTCCATTCCTCTCATTGCTACTTCTATTTTCCAATAAAATGAATTAAATCACAAGAAAACATTCAGACAATAGAATTTTAAAATTTAGCAGTTCTCATTTTTCACATAGGAACCTAAATTAGCAGGCTCTTTTAATTTATTTTAATATTCTAACTCCTGGCAGCAACTTCATACAGTATTTTTGATATATGACACATATTTAACAGTTTTTATCTTTATGTAAATAATATGTGATCTGAAATAAACTTGTTGCAGAAAATACATTATTCAACTCATAGTCATGAATCATTAATCTCTAAATTTTTAAGACATTATAAATCATTGGTTCAATCTAATCTCATTTTTCAAGAAATATGTAAAGTCCAGAGAAGAGAAGTTAACTTGGTTTACAGTAGTGAGTCTCATTCTATCTTAATCACAGTTCAATTTCTTCTTTTGTACTCATTCTCTCAACTCTTTTTTTAACTCTACTTTTTAAATTCCATGCTCTTGTTCTTTTCCTGCAGCACTGTAGCACTGTCCTCCCGTTGTTCATCGATTTGCTCGAGAGGGTCCAGTAACGTCTTCATTGTGAGACTTGTTACTGTGTTTGGCATATCAAATACATCATGGGTTTATTTTATTTTGATTTCTCTCTGTACCTTTATCAAGACTGTTAGGAATCTGATACTTTATATTTACCTTATTTACTTTCATTTTTACCATGGACTATGTCAATGTTAATATTTAGCTTTATTTTCCCATGGAGTTGTGAGAGTCTCCATTTTGACCCGGATTGAACTTTATGTTCAGTTTGGTGGCATTTCATGGAAATGTCATGAATGTTAGTCTTAATATAGAAACTTTTCTTGAACTAGCAACTTAATATTTCCTTATAATATCATAAAGTTTATTCACCTCACTTATTGCTGTGCTTGCTCTTGCTCTGTAAGTTTTATCCCAGTCTCATTCCTGAGATGGAGATAAAAAAAATTCCATTCTCAGTCCAAATCTAACTCTTAAGTACTAGTGTTACTCATGACAAAATCTTAATTGTAGGAAATTGCAATTTCTGGTAAATAAAACAAATAATAAGAACTCTTCAGGTGTTAGTCCTCTGTTTTGCTATATAACTCTTTGATCACTAGTTTTTACATAGTTCTTTTTTCCTCCCTACTATAAAGCCAATAGGGGAAAATTAAGCAGGAATACTTCACATAATCCTATGACATAAACCAAAAAAAAGTTACAAGAGTTGATCCTAAAAATCACACTTTGGTCTAGGCTTAAGTTAAGACGTATATGATACTAAATGGAAATTCAATCCATCTAGCCCAGAACTGAGATTATATAGATTTAAGTTAAGCCCCTAAGTAGTACCAGCATTAATTTACTTGAAATTTCTTTCGGGCATAAGTTTACGAAGAATTTGGAAGACAAATATTTCTGTGAGGATCTGAGACTTAGGGAATAGAAGGAGCAGTGGGCTTCTATTGAAAATGTCACTGGATCCAGATAATTTTGTATGTCAGACATTTTCTTTTAGGGGGTTACTCCCAAGAGTGCTAAGAGGCCCGGATGACCTCTCCTAGTGATATGGACCTGACGGTTCAATGCTGAGGCTCTGTATTTCTGGGGACCCTGGCATCTATGCTCAAGCGCCTGCCAGATTTACCCTCTGGAGGACAAAATTGCCCGGGATTGAATCAGGGGTATAGAATATGAAAATCCCATGTGCCTCTGATTTCCGTGCTATCTTTCAAGCCCTGATTAAATCTGTAAAATAACTTTTCTGCCTACAAAATTTATGACTCTTGGATATTATTTTCCACACATGGAAGTCCTTTTATATGATGGAAAGAAAAAAAATCTTACAGAACTAGGCAAAATTCCTCCTCCTTAAATACTAACCTATTTTAAATCTTAGCCAAGCACAGCAACAAAATAAATAAATATGTCCTATACTCTGCTCAGAGAGATAGCACAAGAATAATCCACTGCTAAAAAATAACCTAATTTCAATACAAGTGTTTATTTTCAAAATGTGATTCATCCATTTTAAAGTTAGAGTTTGTGCTAACATTTGAAAATGGCTGAAAGATAAATGGAAACCATTTCCTGAAGTAAATTTTCCTTCTCTATTTTTAATAAAGCCTTCGGTGATCTGTACATTCACTGTTTGGGACTGACCTTCCTAACTGCCTCCCATCTAGTGAATTAATTTAGAAGTATGTATAAGCATCCCTTCTGTAGTAAATTATATAAACAGTGAGATAATAACAGATGCTTTCTCTCCCCGATGCATCAGTTGAGAATTCCAAATGATGTATAATACATACTCCCCCTACTAAAATCAAATGTTAATCCCTTCTTCCTCCTTATATGAACTTTGTCATTCAATTTTCTGTTCTGCTATTTCCCTTCCGCCCTGAAAGAATTAGAGTTACTGTTTCCTGCAACTTTCCTCCGCCTTAAAGAATTCATTATGGTTAAATACATTTTTTTAAATTTCATGAATAATCATTTTCAAGGTAAAATAGACATTATATTTTATGAGTTGATATAACAGTCTGGTTCAGTGAAGAGCAATTTCTCTGAAAATTCAGTTAAGTGCCACAACATTTCAAAGAGCTGAGTACAGTAAGTATCCACTATGCTTGAGTGCTTCAAAACACACAAACAAAAAAATCAAGCTGAGCTTTACAAGTATCTATTATAATATTAAGGTCGTCATTCAATAAATTGGACTGGTGTCTTTTCCAGTAGGGCTATCATCATAATGACTATGATAATCCCAGCAGGATGCTGTTTTATGAAGCATTGGAGGATCAACTCTTTCATCTAAGAAAACATTAACTTTAAAAAGATTAAAGTTGTACAAATATATTGAATCTTCAAATGTTTGAGTTAAAAGTTATAGAAACAACCATCTAATCCAATAAAAGTTTGTCTTCACAACTTTCTAACGAGAAATCTGATTTTCACCCTTGGCCTCAGATTATAGGGAGGAGAAGAAAGAAAGAGATGATGAGGTGTGAGGGGTGGGGCTCAGGAGGGAAGAGAAGAGATAGATGAGAAGTCAAGAGGGGGCAAGTGGAAGGTATTCAGGAACATCTGTGGTATTAAGGAATGATAGAGCTAAACATCTAAACATTGTCAACAGCACTGAAATCATGAGGCGCAAACCTTTAACAACCTAACTTTAAAAGGTGATTGTCAAAATGGTTGGGGTTAGAGAGGGAACCTATTAACCCTAGCAGAAGGAAATTAACTCTGGTGGAGGGATCAGTGCTGGAATATTGTATGTGCAACATCCAATAATGAATCATGATGTAAATCACAGTGCTTTAATAAAATTTTTTTTAAAGAAAGAAATCTGATCTCGTTACTTTGGTAATTAATAAAACAGCAAGAAGAGCAAGTCCTCACTTGATTTCGATTTAAGAATTGTACATCTTATGAGATATCATTTATAACTAATCAACATAACATCAAAGGTTACATTTGTATGTTATTTCATGTAACAAAAATTCTCAAGTTTCCATTAAAAACAGACATTATTATAATGCTCAGCAAAAAAATCAAATGCTAGTTTCAACAACATGAAACTAGCACTTTTTTTTACCTTTTCGTTCACACCCGGGGATGCACAGGGGTTACTCCTGGCTCTGCAGGAATTACTCCTGGCGGTGCTTGGGGGACCACATGGGATGCTGGGAATTGAACCCGGATTGATTGTGTGCAAGACAAACACCCTACTTGCTGTGCTATCGCTCCAGCCCCGAAACTGCATTTTTTGAGGTAAAAATATAGACTACCTAGACTTACTGCTTCAGTCTGATTTTCTGGGTTAAACTGTTTTTATTTAGTTTGTTACATTTTATAAGCATTTTATAAAGAAACATTTTATATAGAAACAGGTACATTTTGGTTACATGTGATGGTCTACTCTCTCACTCATTTGTGGTGTGCACACACACGTGTAAAAAAAAATTAGCTGGACTCTCTACTATGGATCTTTCAGGGCTGTGGTTGTAAGATTCCTTTCAAATTTATATCAATGGAAGATACTGTCCAGGCAAAACATAGAACTTATTTTTTCTTTAAAACCAGGAGCAGTTTCTGTGTGAGTGCTGATGCCAGCAATCTGGATAAACCATTCACAGGCCTCTTTTTATGTTGCATTAGAGATGCTAGACTGCGTTTCATCAGAGTGTCTACTTTAATTTTTATCTCCATACGGAGTTTATTTTCATAACTCAATATTTGATCATAAAAATAGATGATGAGCAAAAAAGTTATTATGCTTTAATTGTTTGAGAAAATATTTTGGCATGGAAAATAAATATTGAGAATATTTTAGAGATTCCTACTATTTTCCAAAGAAGCTGTCCATGATTTTAATTTTGTTTTTGAGCTCAGTTATTTGCTTTCATAAGGTCTGGGCATGTACTGGTTCACTAGCTTCACAATTGTTTCCCTGACTGAGCAAAGCGTTCATTATTGTGGCACAGATCTTCGACAGCTGTTTATTCCACATGTTTCCATTGAAAACATATTAACCTGAGCACCTGGGGATAATTATCATCCTGTATAAATGCACTTGGATGTTAATGATTCCACTTCTCCCTTCTCTTTTGATTGTTCTGACCCTGCTATTACTATGTACAAATATGTTTTTGTTTCTTCATGGCAGTGATAATATTCTTAAAGTAATCATATTTGGCTTTAGTGAAGAAAGCTTGTCAGTTAAATATTTTTTCAGTTAATGTGTGTAAGTCAGATCTCTGTCCCACAATTGAGATATGTCTTAATATTTTTTACTAATACTAAAGTGATTCACTATTTTTGTTCATCTGACCAGTTAGATTTAGTAGTCTTTTTCCTAAAACCTGAATGCAGCAAACATCTGGATTAAGCGTGTGAAAAATCTCTCACCAACTTTTAGGTTTTTTTTATATATATAGGTTTTTATATTTTATATGTGTATATATTCTTGCTTTGTTTTACCAGTTATTTTATAATAAAAACACTTCATCCAGTGGGACAAAGGCACCAACAATCACTCGCCTACATTTCTATTTGTGTAATTTCAACAATTTCTTATATGGTGAATTTTCTGACATATAATATGAATTTGCCATATGATGACTTTGTTTACTCATAGGAAATTGCTTCTGATGGCATGCTTTCCAGTTTATCTCCAGTACTGTATGAAAAATACTAGAGTTAAGAAATATCATTAGATTTCTAAGTTTTACAAATAAAGAAAAAAGAAAAGATTTTTTTCAAAATCACACTGATTGTTTAAAAGTACTTGGCATTTAATTGCATTTTCACAAAACCTGGCAGGTTAAACTCTGGGAATAAGGGCACACCATCCTATAAAACTGATATTTTAGGGGTCAGAGTGATAGTACAATGGGTTGGGTGTTTGCCTTACACATGACCCATCCGGTTAGATCCCTGGCATCCCATATGGTCCCCCGAGCATCAACAGGAGTAATTCCTGAGTGCAGAGTCAGGAGTAACCCCTGAGCATAGCTGGGTATAATCCAAAAGCAAGAAAAATAAAAGATTTTTAAATTGTTTTTAAATGTTTATTTCACATCACCCCTTTTATGACACTGCATTTTCTGGGTCACATATTCTATAGCACACAATCCTTGCTTGAATTCATGGCATCTTGCATTCCTACTATTCTTCTATCCTTTAAGTAGTCTTGTGCATTCCCTGCTGCTAGCTGCTTCGGTTAAACAATTGCATTGTTATCTCTATTCAACCATCAGAGAACTTCTGTTATTAACTTCTCTTATTAGATCCCTACTGCAATTATTTATAAGTTCTCTTCACCTGACTGTCTCGTAAACATGTGAAATTCAGTATAGTTCAAATTAAACTAATTATTTTCTCATTCTCTCTACTTGTTATCCTTAGGTTTCTTTGTTTATAATTTCTGTTTGATTATAAATTAAATATTCTATACAAGAAAGCAACTGGGACGTCTGGGTATTGTCCTAGATATCTCTTTCTCAGTAATTCACAACAAATCAATTACAAAGTCCCTCCAATATTTTATTAGTATCTGTCATCTGACCCTTCTTTCTTATTCCCCATTCTATTACCACTCAATATAATGACGAATATTAGTGATTAATACAAAAATAAGGAATAAATAAATGACAAAGATAGTGCCTACCCTAATGGAAAAAGTTAAAGAGGAATTTATATCAAGTGTGCTAAGTGTCAGGAAAGGTCATACATGAGAAATATTTTATCAGGGACTTAGGATGCCATTTCTAATAATAAACTGAAGTAATAAATACACTTACTAACTCATTTTAACCTCCTCCTTAGTTTCTACTAGAATATATCTAATCTGAGAAGCATTGAAAAGCTAAAAGGGAAAAAATGAGAACTCAGTTTACTGAAAGATGAGTTTGGATTTTCTACTTCCCAAGTAGTCATGACTGCTTAGATATTCTCAGATATAATTTTTCCTACAGGACCTCAGATAAATGTCTTGCAAAATTAATGATTCACAGGGAAAGCGGATCCAATTTCAGTCACAAATCATGATACATGAGGCTTTGAATAGTCGATTATACTTTTAATACAATTTCATATAAATTGTATTAACCAAATGAATCATATCTTTTCATACAAAATATAGGTAATACAAAAATATTGATGAAACTTTTCATCAGATTTTGTCACAGTCCTCTTGTGAGGATTATTCCAATTCTATCCTGATTTCTGCCTTGGAGTAACATTCTGTAGTTACTACTATACAGTAATAGGTTTCTTTGGTGGTGTTTACTAAACTTATATTTGTCAAACAGCAAAAACCATGCACTAGTAATAATAAGTGATTACTATGAAAATGATTTAGCATTTTCTAATATTTTCTCTGTAACTGTACTTTCCTTGGAAATTTAGAAAACTTCTTCCATTATTGTATTAGAATCAATGGAACAATATCAAATTTGAAGCAGTATTTGACTACTTCAAATGTTTTTCACTAAACTTGGTTTTCAGGGTTAGTCTACAGTGATGAAACCTATCAAATAATATATCTTACTCTGAATAACCAGAGCAGTAAATAACAAAGAAATCAATATATTGTGTTCTTATTTTGAAATTATAAATATAAATTATCTTTAGTAATTTGATAAAGCATCTCAAATAAACTTGTTATTTTATATAGAAAAAAACTGAAAAGAAAATAGCTTTGTTTCATCAAAAATTCTTAACCCCAAATTCATGTCTTAATTTATGAGATATGTAGAAAAAGTCAATAACCAAAAATAATGCTCGACATGATCCTGTCTGCTACAAACAACTTTTACAGCCTTTATTTAGTTTGGGGTCACTTGAAAAAGGTAAGAAAAACCTATTTCAGATTTACACTGTACCTTTCATCATTATTTAATTTTCAATCATTTTAATGCCTAATATTATATTTTTAAATTCAATGACCTGTAAAAGAAATCCTGTTAATGTTTTGTCCTTTAGACAGCAAGGCGAAGTTGTCATTATTATCAGTGAAAAATAAAATTCTAGATGTTTCTCAGTATAGGAAGACAGAATTACCGATGAAGGCAAATACAATTGTCTTATTCTGCCTTGATTCACTTTACAATCATTAAATAGCATTTAAAAAAGTGATTATGAGCTATAGTTATGGATCTGGTTTTTGCTATGGAAAAGCAATGTTTTCATATATGTCTTTTTTTAAAATACAAATCTGATTTTACAAGGGCTACGCCTTATTAACTATATCAAACAACCTCAGCTTACAAATTTTCTCTTAGCTTTCTAGCTTTCATTTCTTATGGCTGCTGCTCATTGTTATTCTTGTAATCAATGTTAGAAAAAGATTTCAAAACTTTATGCCCCAAGGTTGTACTAGTCTTGGTCTCTCTGGGTGTCAACAGATAGGGCAATGAGAGGAGTTATGCACTGCCATGGCCTGAACAAAAACTCATCAATCAGACAACAGGATTTTACTCTCTGGTGCCTTCTTTCCACTAGAGTGGAAACAGGAAGGAATCTTCACACAAGAAATTTTGTAGAATTACTGTGTAAGATCAGGGGAACAAATTGACAGCACTATGTATCCCTAAGTAGTACTCTCCAACACAAAAGTACTATTCTTGGAAAATGCATCTTATACGAACTCTTATTTCATAGCTCAGAAGGTGCGAAGTGAAAAGACACATTAAAAAAAAAAAACAGAAAAAAAAACTAGAGTCAAGCTTTATTCTTTGATTGAAGAAAAGCCCTCAGACTGGGACAATTGTGTTTGTTCCACGTTGGCCAAGCACGCTCTTCAATGATTCCAGATGACTGCCATGCTAAACCCTGCTTTGAAAGAATCTGGAAAAAGCAAAACACTATGCTTTCCTGTCAGATCAACACTTCAGAACTCGGCTCCCTTCTCAAAACACCTCTTGTGACTATTTCTAAGCTTCCACAAGAGTATAAAGTGCACACACACCTTACACAGGCAGACATGTGCACATACACACTCCAGAAATAGTAGCTTTAAAAATCATTCTAAGGTAGAAATTTCAGAGCTCCAAAGTAATCCTTATTTCTACTGGCTTTTTTGTTCCACCGAAATTTTTTAACAGACTGTAAACAAAACTACAGACAAAATGTCTACACTTTTGTGTTTGGATGTATATAGTTGAAGCAGTGAAGAGCTGCTATGAATAAAAGATGACCTCATTCTGGTATCAGAAAAGAGAAAACTATAAGTGAGTGGAATCCTGATAGGCTGAGATCTGATAGAAAGTTACAAATGGATGTGATTGGGTTTTATTTATTTATTTATTTATTTGTTTATTTATTTATTTTGCCTTTTGGGTCACACCTGGCGATAGACAAGGGTCACTCCTGGTTCTGCACTCAGGAATTACCCCGGGAGGTGCTCAGGGGACCATACAGGATGCTGGAAATTGAACTCGGGTTGGCCGCGTGCAAGGCAAACGCCCTACCCGCTGTACTATTGCTCCAGCCCCTGTGATTGGATTTTAGAGGACTACTATCAAAGTTCATAAGGAATGGATATTCAGAAATTAAGAAAAATAGTTTCATAATAATATATATAAAACCATAGTATAAGACCCAAAGACAGTAAAAACAGGGGCCAGAGAACTATCGCATAGTTGGAACCTTGCCACATGTAGCAGAGAGGCAGGGGGTTGGGGGGAGGTGGGAGGGTTGTCAGAGAGGCAGGCTGGAGGGGAGGGTGGCAGGAGGGAAACTGGAAACATTGGTGGGAGTAATGTACACTGGGTGAGGGGATGGGTGTTGGAGCATTGTATGACTGAACCCCAATCATGAACAACTTTGTAACTGTGTACCTCCCGGTGACTTGGTTAAAAATCACTGTCACTGTCCTCCCGTTGTTCATCGATTTGCTCAAGTGGGCCCAGTAACATTGTGAGACCTGTTACTGTGTTTGGCATATCCAATATATCACCGGTAGTTTGCCAGGCTCTGCCTTGTGGGCGAGATAATCTTGTTAGCTTGCCAGGCTCTCTGAAAGGGGCAGAGGAATCAAACTCGGGTTGGCCCATGCAAGGCAAGCACCCTACCCGCTGTCGTTCCTGCTGTTAGTCAAGAATAAGATGATTTTTATTTGAACAAGTAGCCTCAGATAATCTTGCCTACCTTTTATGGAGAACCAGAGTACATAATCCAACGACAACCATTCCCTCAGATCCTTTAAACACATTTTCTGATTTACAGTTTCACTTCTTCTTTCAAATCTCTGAAATTCCCTTCATTGAGTAGTTAACTTTATTCATTCTTCAACTGGCCAAGCACATGCTGGGCATAGAGCAAGCTCAGGTTTAATCCTCTGAAATACACGGTTCCACGAGAACTACCAAGAGTGACTCCAAAACACAAAGCCCCCGAGCATAACTAGGTATAACCAAAACCAAGAAAATCAGACAAAAAAGATAAAGATCGAAGTTAGTAAGAAGAGACAGCAATCATAAATGTATCTGAACCAAGTAATTTCAAAGTACATGACGTACAAAATGGCCAAAAGTAAAGGGAAAACTACAAATTCTAGAATGATAGTTGGAAACTTTAACATATTATCAGCAATCCATAGAAACTGACACAAAAACAGTAAGAATGCAGATGACCTATTAAACAAAATCAACCACCCTGACCTAATTTGTATTTACATTGTACTACACCCAGCGAGGGAAAAGTACACAATCAGTTCATGTATACATGGTACATAAACCAAGACAAATATGTATGATGGAAGATAAAACATGTCCTGGATTTTAAAAGACTGAAATTATTAATAATTACCTGAGATATTAAACCACAGTAGAATAAAATTAGAAAAAATAACAACAGAATACCTAAAATAATGATTAAAATACTTAGCTTTGTTAACGAGGCTACATAAGATAACCTGCCCAACATTAAACATTATATTACTGCACTGTACTGAAATGTTCAGTATAGGCTGGAGCGATAGCACAGCTGTAGGGCATTTGCCCTACAAGCAGCCAACATGGTCAACCCGAGTTCGATTCCTCCGCCCCTCTCGAAGAGCCCGGCAAGCTACCGAGAGTATCTCGCCCGCACGGCAAAGCCTGCAAGCTACCCGTGACGTATTCGATATGCCAAACACAGTAACAAGTATCACAAAGGAGACGCTACTGGGCCCGCTCAAGCAAATCGATGAACAACGGGAGGACCGGGACCGTGACCGTGACTGAAATGTTCATATAACATACCAAATAATGAGCTTGGAGGTAAGCAAAAGGCTAAGGATTAATTCTAAGTGTTTTTGAATATTTATATGTATGAGTTACTTAAAACAATTTTTAGGCTTGCATGATTTTAGGGTATTTTAAGGGTATTAAAGTAAACAATTAAGAAATTTAGTATCTATTTTTGTTATAATTAAAAAACTGATGTTTGCAAAACTCATTTATCAAACTTTGGTACTTGGTATATTATAAATTGATTATGCTTATTTATAAATTTAATTGTCAACCCTGAAAGAAACCACTGTTAAAATATGTATAATATGTTTTACAATGAAAGGTGAAAGTTATTACAAACTATTGATTCCACAATTTAAAGCACTGTAACTGAGCAATTTGTACTTGAACAACAGCAAAATATTTACTTTAACTCTAAATGTGAAAGAAAGTTTAAAATTATTCCAATAGTTAAGGAACGAGAAATGGATTTTATTACATGTATATAATCAAATAATAATTTTGCACTTTAAAAATTAACCATTTAGGTATAATTAAAATACACTTGTACCATTATATATTTATTAATTTAGTAGTTATTTTAAAAGTGACCTCTATGTACACTATCAATATTTAAGAATATCAGCATATTCCATGTCAAAATAAGCCTAGATTCTTCTGGGAAAGTGAGTGAGACTATGAAACAGCTATTTATTTAATTATAACAGTACTATTAAGGTGAAGTAAATGGCGCTACAAAAGCATGCATCTTCAAGTAACAGTAAAAGGAACTTAGCTTTGAAGAATGGATGCTATATAGCAGAGATAATTTTAGAGAGTGGAAAGAATAAGTGAAGTTATGAATCAGAAAATGTATTTGAAGGACCTGAGAGAATGGTTTTCATTTGATCATGTACACTGGCTATTTGTAAAGGCTGGTAAGATTAGTCAAAATAAATTTGTGGCTGGTTTTTTTTCCCCGAGGTGCAATGAGTTAGTCCAATAATCAGAGACAATTGGTAGTTAAGGTTTTCTTTCAGTCTTACTCTATAATCTAATATTTTTCAACAAAATTTATAAGGCGGTTATGTTTATCGCTGGAAAACTTTTAGTCAGATTTTGTGAACGTTGTGATTAACTCTTTTGTATTTAAAGCATAAACTCCAGTTAAGTATATATGTAATATATATGTGTATATAATATTTATGTTTTATTTTACTCAGTAGCAAGGAACATTTTAAAGAAAAAATGCTGACTTAAAAAGCAAATTAGTTTCAAGTAAGTAAGAAACAGAAACATATGAACAGAACACATATTGCAATTTAGTGTTTTATTCATGCAGACTTACTTGAGTGATTTCTCCTCGTAGCAACTGGAATGTTTTTTTAAATCTAATTTTAAATTTTGCTAGCATATACCCAGAATCACATGCAAGATATTATGAAGAGTTATGTGTGCCATTTAAAAAAATGTATTCATTGAAGAAACAATACACTTAAAACCTTCTGCATTAATAGACTCTCTCTATGGCAAAAAATCCAACATCCTGGTTACAAACAAACAACCTCACCCTACTGACATGCAAGCAAATACTTCCACAAGAAAGGTCGATTATAGAGAGGGCCTTGCTGAATTTTTATCCTCATTACAGAACTAGGAACGTGACAAGAGTATAACTACAAGAATGTGGCAGAACTATTCTAACGATAATCATAGGAACACACCAACCCCAGTGCATTCACAGAATCCTTAAATGATATTATTATTTACTCTACTTCGGGTTTTATGACAGGTGATATTCAACCGGACAGTTTAAATAAATTCACTTGTTGGAATTTTATTTGTAACAATAAGAAAAGTAGGTATCAAAAAAATACTTAAAAGCAATACGTCCAGGCCTGGTATAGAACCTGCCTTGCATGAGGCAGACTCAGGTTCAATCGCTGCCAGCCCTTCTGGTGCCCTGAACCCTGCCAGATGATTCCTGAGCACAGAGCCAGGAGTAAGCCTGGTTGTAACTGGGTGTGGCTCCAAACAAAAACAAACCAAGAAAAAGAAATATTTCTTTTTTGGGGGAGGGTGAGGTGGGTCACACCCGGCGATGCTCAGGAGTTACCCCTGACTTTGCACTCAGGAATTACTCCTGGCGGTGCTTGGGAGACCATATACGATGCTGGGAATTTAACCCGGGTCAGCCGCATGCAAGGCAAACGCCCTACGCCCTGTACTATCACTCCAGCCAAGAAATACTTGTTAAAAATATATTGAGAAGTAAAATTATATAATTTAAATAATATAATTTAAGATACAATTTAACATCTCAATAATCTCAACCTTGTACACTATCAAGTTTTCAGAGAAACATCACTGCCACAAATGAAGAGGCAAAATTAAGAGAAAATATATTCTCATAAAACTTTCCACATAATATCTCAATCTAGTGTAAGAATTGCAGTATGGAACACATGATGCAGTTTTCATGAACACCACTGAGAGGAGTTGACATGCAGAGTGCATACTAACTGTTCTATTCAGAGACTAATTACATCTTTAATTCAAAATTATGGGAGGGCAAGTAACAACAGCATCAAAATTCTTGTAACAAAGTCTACATAATCTATTTGATGTTGTTGAAAAAACAGCATATGTTTCAGGTAATTGCTCAAACCTCAAAGGATACATCCCAATTACCTAGCGAAACCAAATGCTACAAAGCCTAACCACTACCTGTGGCAATGACAGAGCCAAAGGTACATATCCACAGTGGAGGAGATGGCAATTATGAAATCACTGGTCCTTAAAGCCTGGTTCAAACAGGAGTGCAACCTTTTGAATAGCTGGGTTTTATAGATATTTGAAAAGAGTGACCTTACTTTCTAAAAGAAAACCATCTTGTTCTCTCTTATTAGCAGATTTGCTTGGTGTTAAGAGGCTACAGAAAAGATCTTTAAATCTCATGGATCAAAACTCGAATGATCAAAATATGTTCCAGCACATAAATGTGGGAGGACAGCCAGGAGATGGAATGTGCCATGAACCTCTGTGGATGAGAGCTGTAAAACTACATTCCAGAGCTACAATGCTTTTCGGTGGTAGCATAACCGTATGAGAAAGGACTGACTATCGTCATGTTCTATTATAACTGTGCCCATTGTTAATATTCATGGTATAAATAGCAGGTGAGAATAATTAGCTTTGCATTGAAAGAAAAAAACTCAGTGAGGCTCAGTGAGATAAGGAAGCCAACACGTTTATGAGCCTTTTCCTCAAATATGACAAAGAGGATCACATTTTCAGCTGGTACATTAAAACAGCTTTTTTTGACTGGAGAAATAATACAGGAAGTAAGCTCCTTGCCTTGCTCACAGCAGAGTCTGCTGTAATCTCAGCACCTATACAGGTCCACTGAGCACCATCAAGTGCGATCACTGATACAGAGTCAAAAGTAAACACAAAGCACAGCTGGGTGTGGCACAAACTACTAGCCACTCCCCTTATCCTTGAAGGGGGGAAAAAAGCTTTTTTTGTGGTCTAGAATTGAATTTTAATGTCAGTAAACAAAGAAAATACAAAATGAATTGGAGGAAATTTAAAGGGAGGGATTTCAGAAAAGTATAGTAATAACCAGCTCTCCGTGGCATATTTGATATGCCAAACACAGTAACAAGTCTCACAATGGAGACATTACTGGTGCCTGCTTGAGCAAATCGATGAACAATGGGAGGACAGTACTACAGTGCGTAGTAATAGCAATTAAAATTTAAAGCTTAAAGTTGTTTTTTTTAATAGTTCCAAACAAACCAATCAATTTAGTGCATACCTTACTTATTACTTTGACTCTCAGGCAAAAACCAGCAAAATCAAGAATATTACCTGAATTTACCCTGTGCTATTTACACTTTTTTTTTCCTAAGTATAACTGGTAACTTGTATGTACTTTCTGCTTATTTTTAAGTTCATTTAAGTTACAAACTAACAGTAAAAATGTATCATCATACCGGCTAAACAAATCAGAATTTAAGGATACTATTGTATATATATATATATATATATATATATATATATATATATAAAACTAAGAGAAAGAACTGAAAGAAGGAGCTTCCATGTGTAAATTCTACCTAATATCTCTAAGAGAACCCTGATACACATGAGCATTTAAAAGCCTAATATATCAAATTAAATCTAAGCAAACCCAATAGAAATTTTAACTGCTGCCTACAGTGATAGAGATAATTTTTAGAATTAATAACCTTGTGAACAAAACAAAGCAAAAATTCCCTCAATAATCTGGAACACTGTATCATAACCAAGAGTCTACAAAGTATTACATGCCCAGGAAACAATCCAAATTACTATACATATAAAGAAACATATGGCAAAGAAAGCAGGTCTTTGTGAGATGCAGAGGTTCAAGATGGCATGTAAAGATTTTATTTATTTGAGTTTATTTACTTTTGCTTTCTTTTGTTTTTAACCACACCAGGCAGTATTCAGAATGGTTACTTTTGGCACTGTGTCCAAAGGTTATTCCCAGCAGTGCTTTGAGGACCATGTAGTGCCAAGGACCTGTCTCCTTGAGACAAAACATGTATAGTTTCCAGCCCTCTGAGGTATCTCTCCAGCCCAGAAGGAACATATTCTCAAGAAGCGATTGATAACTGTGCTCAAGATCGAAACATTATACTACTAATACATAGGAAATTACAAACTACTAAAATAAACCAAACAAAATTTTAGTGCTGGAAAACGAATTGATGTTCTACAAAGAGGAGGAGTACAAGGGAAGGATTTAGTAGACAGTAATAGAGGAATTATTGGCACATTCATGGTGGATGTTACTATGGAAATGTTGCCCTTAAAACTTGTAAACACGGGGGACAGAGCAATAGCACGGTGGGTAGGCTGTTAGTCTTGCACGTGGCCAACCAGGTTGAATATCTGGCATCCCATGTGGTTCCTGAGCACCATGAGGATTAATTCCTAAGTGCAGAGCCAGGAGTATCCCCTGAGCATCACTGGGTGTGACCCAAAAAGGCAGGAAGAAAAGTAAACACTTATAACCTTGCAAAATAAATAAATACATACTTTTAAAAATAGTATCATCTTCTAAGAAGTATTCCAATTAAGAAGCATACATGTAAGCAGAGAATATTGAAAAAAAAGAGTTATGTGGTAAAAAGATTTTTCCTTGTCTCTCTCACAAGAAAGGTTGTTTAAGGATAAAGTCCAATATTAATATTCACAAAAAATATTCTTATAGTATTAGAATAAAGTATCACCCTCTGTTTAATTCTATATTCATGAAATAACTCATCTATAGACTGAATTTCTGAAGGACTCTATCCACAAAAGTAGAGTTTTGTTATATGAATATTTCTTTTCTCAGTAAGTGTGAAGGAAGAGAAGCCAATATTAACTTAGCATGTAATATATTCCAGAGAGGTTCCAGTGGATGTTTCATGTCTTGCCAATATCACTCTCACCAGAGTCCTGAATTAACATTATGTTCACTTTACAAATAGGAAAATTAAATTTAGAGAGATTACATTAAACCTCCAAAATTACACAACTATTAAATGATGAGGCTGACAATTACATCTCATTCCACATGGTTCCTGAGTCCATGATCTTTCTCTTTCTCAGTAAACTGATTAAATGACTTTTTGATCTATGTCATTCTCTGACATATTGCTTAATGTAAATCATTTCAGCACGCTCTACTTCTTTATCCTAAACAGAATTGATAAAACTCAAAACTCTCATTTATTCAAGTTGTTGGAACTAGATCCCAGGACTCCTATTGGGCAAATTCAACATTCAAGCTTCTAGTGTCTACGGCTGGAAGTCAAATATCTGCTTACTCATTTGACCTGGACCTAAACAGAATCAATGCAGGTCATTTTTCACTAATTAAGATGTGCTGAAACATGTTCTAAACATTTGGGGTCCATGACCTTTTCATTCTGCATGTCTCAGGGATACTAGAGTACAGTCACCTCCTGATTAAACTGGATGGACAAGTTAACCTTTGAGCTATCTCTTGGCACATAAAAAAAAATTGCTTTGATAAGTAATGGATCTGGGAAGAAAAAAAATTAATATAAAAAATGAATATAAGAAAGCACTTAGGCTCTTCTTAAACAAGGAGAAGAATCTTCAGAGCATATTGAGCCTTAATAAATGAGTAACCATTAAATAAAAATGTGAAGATGGCACAATGTTAAAGAATGTTTTTGCCTGATCTCTGGCCCCTGATTGATGAAATAGCTGCTATTTTCACTTAAGAACAGAGTTACACTGGCCTATTCATCTCTGATTTCTTGGAGAACATTCAAGATGACCAGAAGGGCACTTATTAACTGCAAAAAGCACTGAAAATTAGGGGAATCTGCACAAGGAAGGGCAGGAGCTCTTTCCAATGCTGAACACTTAAAGTATAATTGTAGAGTAAGAAATAAAGACAACTATCATCACATTCTTTGAGTTAGACATTAAGGAACAAAAACCAAATAAGATTGTAAGTTTTAAATTAGATTTAAAATTTTAATTAAAAAGCAGCTTTGTGGAAATTGATTTCAATAAAATATTAATGCAAAATTAGTGTCACAGATGAAAATTTAAAAACCTGTTTTATTCTATTAGTGAAACTGTATATAAAGAATTGAGATTTGAAGGACGTTGATTTTCTTGGAGTTTTTCAGGTGACACAACTTCTTTATCCCTTTGTCTCTATTCAGTGGACCCTATTCAATAATCTAGATCCTAGTTAAAATTAAGTCTAACATAGTTTTAAGTAAAAAGTAAAGTAAAGGCCCTCCCGTTGATCGTCGATTTGCTCGAGCGGGCCCAGTAACGTCTCCATTGGAGACTTTGTTGTTACTGTGTCTGGCATATCGAATACTCCCGGTAGCTTGCTGGGCTCTCTGAGAGGGGTGGAGGAATCGAACTCGGGTCGGCCATGTTGGCCACTTGTAAGGCGAACGCCCTACCCGCTGTGCTATCGCTCCAACCCAACATACATAGTTTTATATTTCAAAAGTTAAAAGATACAAAAATCCCAAAATAAGGGGTTAGAATTTTATTTATAAATGTATTTTAGTGATTATTAAATATTAGGAGTTGAGACCAAAATGAAAAATCACCAGGGCTGGAGTGATAGCACAGCGGGCAGGGTGTTTGCCTTGCACGCGTCCGATCTGGTTCAGTTCCCAGCATCCCATATGGTCCCCTAAGCACCACCAGGCGTAATTCCTGAGTGCATGAGCTAAGAGCAACCCCTGTGCATTGCTGGGTGTGACCCAAAAAGAAAAAAAAATCACCTAACCTTTCTGAGGATTATCAGCCATGCTGAGTTCAGATAAACAAGCTGCCTCTTTAAAGCTGGAATGAGAAAGCATGTATAAACTGGAGACAGCTGTTTCCAGACATTATTGTGAAAGTGGTCACAAACTCTAAAAATCACAAACAATAAAAGAATCTTACACAGCAACCCTCATTCACTTGAACCTTACCAATTCTTGACTTTATCTAGAAAAAGACAGGTGATAGTACTTATGAACATCAAAATGAATACATATTCTCACATCTTCATGTTTTCTCCAGTTTAGAAAAAATATTTCCCCTCATTCAAGATTATGCCATTACTGTGCCCACTCTTTTGTAGCTTCTAGCAGTTTCTCTTCACAAGTTCTTTTCCGAACCCAGAACACATCTCTTCTAACTTGGCACAACCATTTATATATTTTTTTATTTTTATTAGTGAAACACCATGAGGTACAGTTGTAGATTTACAATTTTTTGTGCTTGGGTTTCGATTATACAATGATCAAATACCCATCCCTCCACCAGTACCCATTTTCCACCACCATGGATAATATCCCTCTCACCCCCCATCCCCCCCATCTCACCCTGCCTCCGTGGCAGGGCATTCCCTTTTGTTCTCTCTCTCCTTTTGGGTGTTGTGGTCTGCAAAAGAGGCATTGAGTGGCAAACATGTTCAGTCCATAGTCTACTTTCAACATGCATCTCCCCTCCTGGGAGGATCCTCCAAACACCCTTTATTTGGTGCTCCCTTCTCTATCTGAGCTTTCATTTTTAATGAAATGTAAGATGGTTTATTTAGTTTCTCATTTATTTCTATAAAATAATTTCTAAATAATAAAATTCATCTATAGAAAACTCAAGAACAGACAAATCTAGTCTGTAATTATTGAAATTTAAACACTTTCTGTACAGACTGAAAGATATGAAGCTGGGTGCATGATTGGCAGGTTGTATGCACTGCTTAGGCTGTTAGTTTCACTGCTCAAAATTTATCCAACTGCACAAATAATGCCTACATGTAAATAATACCCCCAAAATATTTGAAAAGTGAAGCATTTATCTAATATTACCTTCACAGACCACTCTTTCATACTTCCATCTCTACTCAATAATTTCTACATCATTTATTTAATCTTATGTACACCAACTACTTTCATACTTAGATCTCTACTTAATAATTTCCACCATGATATTATTTTATGGTTATTTTCCCAAAGAAAACCAGAGCCCTTATCTTAAAATGCTATCAATTAACAATTGCAGTCACCTTTTCTTGGAAGTGTTACTCCTCCAAATATTTTTCTTTCACTTAATGAAAAAATAGTTTCATATACAAGAAAATATATTACATCATTCCAAGAGCAACCAGGGCAATAAACTTATTTGTCCTAGTGTGACAAGTGTTATGCAGGAGAAATATAAAGGGAAAAAAGGCAGGGCCCTCATTTGAAGAGATTTGTGATGTCTTTATGGAATTAGATTATTAGATTTGCTTATATGCCTTACAAGCGGCCAACATGGCCGACCCAAGTTCGATTCCTCCGCCCCTCTCGGAGAGCCCGGCAAGCTACCGAGAGTATTCGATATGCCAGACACAGTAACAACAAAGTCTCCAATGGAGACGTTACTGGGCCCGCTCGAGCAAATCGACGATCAACGGGAGGGCCTTTACTACTTTTACTACTTACTATATGCTTTTTAAGTAGAAAACAATTTCTTTATTCACTTTTTTTAAGCTAACAAAAATTGGTCAACAGGAGAAGGGGGAAGTCTCAGAGGGATGGAAAACATGCTTTGTAAGCAGAAGCTCCAGATTTGGTCCCTAGCAGCAGGTAAGGTTCCAGGAGCACTACCAAGAGTCCTTCCCAGGACCATACCAGAAGATATTAGTATACCTTCCCACAAAGAACTTTAGTATACATGGGGCTGGGGTGATAGTGCAGTATGTAGGACACTTGCTTTGCACACAGTTGATTTGGGTTCAATCCCTAGGACCACATGGAGTTCCCCAAGCACAGCCAAGAATAATCCCTGAGTGCATAGCCAGGAATAAAGTCCTAAGCACCTCCAGTTATGGTCAAAAAGCCAAACCCAAAACAAAACAAAAGAAAAAAATACTTAGTGTACAGAAATCTTAGCACTGTAGCACTGTCCTCGCGATGTTCATCGATTTTCTCGAGGGAGCACTAGTAACGTCTCCATTGTGAGACTTGTTACTGTTTTTGGCATATCGAATATGTCACAGGTAGCTTGCCAGATTTTGCTGTGGGGGCAGAATACTCTCGGTAGCTTGTTGGGCTCTCTGAGATGGGTGGAGGAATTGAACCTGGGTCAGCTGCGTGCAAGGGAAACACCCTACCCTCTATGCTATCGCTCCAGAAATCTTACGTTAGAAAATTAAGATTATGCACGGTATTAAATATGCTAATATGCAAAAATGTTTAGAATTATTGATATTACTTTGTGTTTCATAGTCAAATATTTTATTAATAGCTTTTAGGGAAAATCTGATGACAAAATGTTTGAACATATCCATACTTTATAATCATTTTTTGGTACACAGAAAACAATATCTTTAACTAACACATGGCTGCCCTTATCCCGTGGGCTACTTATACTAGTATAGAGACTGACAGTCTTTTTGAGGGGAGCAGACATTTCACAGGCAGCAAATGTGACAAAACAAGCTGTACGTTTTTGTTGGTATGTTTGAATCTTACCGCTGGTGAACAAAATATCTGTACATTATAAAAACCTTCCCTGTGAAGGATGCAAATTTTATAATTTGCCAATCAGTCAGATAAAGTAATTTGCAATACCAGAAATTGCTATTCCTTCCATTGACTAGCTTCAGAGAAAGTACTTAAATGACAAAACAAAATCTCCCCCAACTTCTAAATGACTTTATTGCATGTCTAAATCTGTGGTCTCAATAATCCAAAGTTACATATTTCAAAATTCACTTTGAAAAATACAGTTGGACATCTGTGCTCTAGAAGTCAACAGACTATTTTTTAGAGTAATTGCAGATTTCAAACTATTCAGGAGAATTATCCTTGCCTTGTGATGCAGGTGTTTACTATGAATGATCCTCTTCTCAAAATGTTCTAATTCTTGTAAATTACTGATTATAAAAATGTAACAAGGAAGTTTAGTTTCCTATCAAATTGTCTTAAGAAAGTGCATCAAGTTGTTTACTGTTGGAAAGTTCTGTTTTAAAAGTTACTTAACCTAAAGAAGATAGCTACACCTTTGCTTCTTAGCACATAGAATTACTGAGCATTAAAAGAAACAGTTGACTGGGCATTTTGAAACACTGGTGGAGGGAAGCTCAGACAAGTGGTGGGATTGGTGATAGAACATTGCATGTCAAAAACCCAACTATAGATCACTTTGTAATTCATAGTGCTTTAATAAAAGAACATTGGGGAGAGGAAAAAAGGAAATATAACTATGAAGATAAAAAAAATTTTCAGAGGGCCTGGAGAGATAAAATACATGTTTTACATGCAAAGGCCCTGAATTTGATCCATGCCCACCTATGTGTCCAACCCGACCAGGTGTGGCCATGGTGGACCCAGAGTGATGCCAAACCCAGGTATGACCAAATCGAGAAGCAAGAGAAACCAATCTTCAGGTCTGCAGCCACCAACCATCACTGGGTGCTCAAGCTCCACTGTGGTGGCCTCCAAAATTAAAACAAAGACACAATAAAAATTCCAACATAGCAGGTGCTAAAATGAACACGAGAGTCAACCTTCAAGACACAAACTTCCTAATAATTGCACCCCCCCTCCTGAGATGGTGTGCTGACATAAAAGAAAAAAGAACTTAGGGAAGTAGACTATTACTGAAATTCAAATTATTGGAATGTACCTTAAATATGAAATATTTAATCAACATTATTAAAAATACTGATTTGTGTCCTGTTTTGTGATTAAAATATGGTTTTATGAGTTACACAGTAAACTGCATTTTGTTTGTTATATGCAGTTATGAGGGAATAGCTTTTAAAAGTAATATTCAAGATACAGATTTAAGATGGTCATGCTGACACTTTATTTTTCTTGTATGTATAGATCTGATCTCTTGCAATTTTCAAGTTAAATTTAGAGACTGCACAGCTAATATTCTGTGTGTCTTGGAAAAAAGCCCAGATACAAAGACTGAGAAATGGTTGGAAAGGTTAGGTCAGCAATACAGCATGCTGAACTGACTGTCACTATGCAATATAAGCTTCTTAAGTACATATTTTATATTACACTACCTAGACCTCAACTCATGTTTTGAAACCATTGACAACAATTTGATTGTATTTTAAGAGCAAAATTTAGTTTTAAACATCAACATAGACTTTAGTTAGCTTTGTGTACTGAAATTTACTTTGTTATATAGAATAAACATGTATACTCTCAAATACATCTCATATTCCTTGCTTATCTATAGAAATTTTTCAAATATTTTACATTATCAAACATAGATCCTTCAGCTTATAAAATACTTCAATCTGTAAATTAGAGCACTGTATTTCAAGAAACTTAAAAGACTAAAATTAGAAAGCCAAATGTAATTTTTTATATTTAATTTGGTTTTGAATAAAACTTAAGGATTTATATAATTGAAAATCTTTTAGAGATCATACCAACATCAAACTTCCCAAAATAGTTTTCCTTCCTCTGTATTTTATTCCCTTTTTTCTCTGCAAATCTCTTTGTAACAGGTATGAGAGTTAAAGAATATATAACCTTATGGAGTAGTGTTTTTTTAATATAATTGGTAATCAATATACACTTAATTAATGAATATCTATGTTACTTTAGGTCAGAAGGTGTTGGCAGAGCACAGAAGAGATTACATAAAACTAGAAGTTAGATGAAATGGTTCCATTCCTACTCTTGCTTTCATTTATGTTATTCACTGTCTTAAAAATTTATCTCTAGGATCCATACTCTGTTTATTACTAGAATGTTTTCTAGAATTGCTAGAATGTTTTCGCCCTTGATCGTCATACATTCCCTACGTTTCCAATAAAACCTATTTCTACACACAATTGTGATTTAGTCTCAGTCCCAATGGTCCCTCTTTTTCCATATTTATACCATTATCAATTGATACATCATTTCCTTAAACTAAAATTTAATTATGAATTGCTCATACTACTATTGATTTGCTCAACAACCCTAATTTTTTACTTCAATATGACTAAAGGTCTAAAATTTGAAGGTGAACTTACCTCATCTATGCATTTTATTTGGATCTCACAAAATTTCAGCATTACCTAGTTACAGTAACAGCAAGGAACTAAGCAATGAAACTTTTTCTACTATTTTCTAGAACGGCAGAGCCTGGCAAGCTACCCATGATGTATTCGATATGCCAGACACAGCAACAACAAAGTCTCCAATGGAGACGTTACTGGGTCTGCTCGAGCAAATCGATGAACAACGGGAAACAAAATTTTCTAGAAAATTACAAGATCTTTGCCCACTGGACTTGGTTTTGGGCAGTGATCAATCAATGCTAAATAGAGATTTCACTTTGATTCAAGGCACATATGTCTGCTAATTCCCAATTAGTTTGCTTTATTATTTAGTTTTATGCCTTGAACATGTGAGCTGTTATATGTGAACTGTTACATCATATCCCATGCTAATATACACATATCTTCTCCACCATACACACACACACACACTAAATTTACTTGAAATCTCTAAGACCTGAGTTAATATTCTACATATCTCGTATGGATTTCTTATTCAATGTTAAAAACTTTTTAATTTACCTGAATTACAATTTTCCTTCATAGACAGATAGATATAAATACATAAGACAGGTATATAATTAGCTAGATCAATAAAGTGGGATTCAATAAAAAATGTTGCCAAATAAAATCCTTCAATTTCTATCTTCATTAATGGCATGATGAGCACTTAGAAACTGAAAATACATTTTGACTTGTCCTTCTATCTCTGCATCCAGTGATTGTTCAAGTTCTATCAAATATTCTTACAGAGGGAGCATTTAGGATAATGGACTGGAACTTATATCTTTCTAACCATTCTCATTACCTCTGTAAAGTGTCTGCTTTTGGTGAAATGGTGTCCCTCCCTGTGGGGGTATATTTATCCTTAAAATTACCAGAATCCCCACTTGGAGACTCCATTTAGCTTTCACTACAGATTCTAGAAACAAGAGTAAAATTATATTCAACAGTAAAAGCAGTTTTAGGACCCCAATTTACTTACATAGCACTTGCAAAATGGTACTTCGTAATATTAACTATGATCTAAGAGATGATTGGTGAAATGTTTTGGCACCAGCAAGTCTGGCATACAGCCCTCAAGAGGAGCAACATTTCAACCTATATCCCACTTGACTTTCTCTATTAGAAGCACTGCATGTGCGAGAAACAGGAAATCTGCACAGCGCTTTTAAAGCAATGCGGTGAATTATAAATTAATGAAGGTTTAGTATGGGAAGGGAATAGCATCTGCAGAGAAGCGGATTTCATAAAGACAAAGGGGAAAAAAGGTTTCCCTTAATAAAACATAACCTTTCTGCATGCACAATCAATTCTCAATTAGTCATACCAGAGAGAGTATCCACACAGACTGTCAAAACTACCTCTCTTTGACTGCTTCCTTCCCCTGAACACTGTTCTCTCCTTCTGCCTTCTCTCACATAAGAAGTTTCTTACTTGAAAATGTCTAGGATTTTCTTCAAATTCTTTCTGCCATCAAAATTTCAGTTTACTTTTTCTTTCTATGGAGCGTCTTAAACATGGTACAGATTTCCCTCCCACAGTTTCCTGACTCTTCTTTGCCCAAGACTAAAGTTTAGTCAGTCAGAGTGAGTAAGATGCCAGAGGAAAACATGAACTGAGAGGAGAAATGATTTCCCTAGGAAGTTATCCAACTCCGTCTTTATATCTTTTTTATGAGCACACAGCAATGAGGTCATCACTTTGGAGTTCCAATAGACCACAGGGAAATTTGTTGGAGTTCCTTTAAAATTTCATTCAGTTATAAATTGGGTGCTTTCAACATGCAAAGGTTTTAGCAGGGAGGAGGTGGGGAAGAGACAGAGAGAGGAGGAGGAGAGAGGGGGAAAGAGAGCTCTGCCTTAAAAGAGCTTACAATTTCATTGGAAGAGATAATGCAAGAGACTTTCAAATAACCATGACATATAATAGTGCTTACATCATGGTAAAAAATTTTTTTAAATATTGACGGCACCAGTTTATTTGGCTAACAAAGATTATTTTCAGTATCCAAACATAAGAAAACGTAGTATCAAATATTTTCTATTCTATAATAGTTCATTGAAATTGAAAAATAATTATAAAGTCATTTTTGTCTTATCAGAATAAAATGTTAAAATCAAGATATTATAATAAACATTTACCTGAAAACAGTTCATTTGAATAAAAAAATACTGTCATAGTACTGTTACTGTCATTCCAAATTAAAGGATAGGTATGGGCTGGAGCAATAGCACAGCGGGTAAGGTGTTTGCCTTGCACGCAGCTGTCATAGCCGACCCTGGTTGAATTCCTTCATCCCTCTCAGAGAGCCCGGTAAACTACCGAGAGTACCTCGCCCGCACAGCAAAGCCTGGCAAGCTCCCCGCGACGTATTCAAATGCCAAAAACAGCAACAAGTCTCAATTTGTTATGACATTACGGGTGCCCGCTCGAGCAAATCAATGAACAATGGGAAGACAGTCCTACTGTGCAATGCTACATCATGGTAGCACCACCAATTTATCACCAATATAACACAGGCAAGTAGCTAGAGGAATTTCTTTAGAAGATATTAACCAAATATTTACTATTTGTTATATCATGTGTATAACCATGGAAATACTAAGATGAACAAGATAATATTCCATCTTCACCGTCTATTATCGAAAGTAATGCAAGGAAACATAGATATAAAGACCATGATTTAAATAAACACTTAAATAGAAAGCATGACTACATGGACATTAAAGGGGAAAACTATATCTACCCAAAAATGGGCAGCTGTGTCAAGAAAATCCCCCTAGAAATGGTAAGTCTTGAAGGGCAAGGAGAGAACGGTATTTAACAGAAAGTAACATGATTAGCAGAGACGTCTATGTATGTGGCAGCATTATGCATTCAGGAAGAGTTAATAATTCTGAATAATGAATGTACTAGCAGGATCTGACAAGGGGGGTGATAGGAAAGGAAGCAGAGAAGAAATATGAACTTGGAAAGCTTTTTATATGTGTTAATCACAGTACTCGAAACATAGTAAGCATCAATTTTTTTAAATAAATGATTAAATAGGTTTTTTTCCCTAAAAATCTTGGGTAATTATAAAAAAATTTGTTTTTGGGAAAACCTCCACGAAGTGCATATAATGTGCATTAAATGAATATAAAGGGCTGGAGCGATAGCACAGCGGGTAGGGTGTTCGCCTTACAAGCGGCCAACATGGCCGACCCGAGTTCGATTCCTCCGCCCCTCTCGGAGAGCCCGGCAAGCTACCGAGAGTATTCGATATGCCAGACACAGTAACAACAAAGTCTCCAATGGAGACGTTACTGGGCCCGCTCGAGCAAATCGACGATCAACGGGAGGGCCTTTTAAATGAATATAAAGGCTGGAGGAACTGAGATTAATGGTAGAGATACTAGACAGGTTATTTCTGTAGAAGGTCATGAAAAATTACGTGAACACCAAATAAAGAGACAACTGAATCTGGGGCAGAACTATTTCATAAGTAAAATGATATCATTTGTTGAATAACTGAATATGAACTGGGACATCGAAACTAACATATGTAACTGTTTTTCTGGCTTTTCATTCTGATAACTGAATAGTTGTTGATGCTCTACATTTAAATGAAATCCCAGAATACAGATTTAGTATCAACCTTTGCTACCACATAGCACAGCGGTAGGGCGTTTGCCTTGCGCACAGCCAGCCCAGCCCAGCCAGGTTCGATTCCTCCACCCCTCTCGGAGAGCCCACAAGCTACCGAGAGTATCACACCGCACAGCAAAGCCTGGCAAGCTACCTGTGACATATTCAATATGCCAAACATAGTAACAACAAGTCTCAAAATGGAGACGTTACTGGGCCCGTTTGAGCAAATCAATGAACAATGGGAGGACAGTGTTTGTGTTTGTTTGCACCTATATGAAGTATACCTTAACTTTTATATATATATATACACATATATACACATATATATGTATGTTTCCATATATGTGTGTATATATATATATATATATATAACATATTCAGGCGTTAATTATTTAGGAACTGGAGAGATAAATTCAAAGGGCTGGAGCACATTATTTGCATGGGGGAGATCTGGGTTGTACCCCTAGTACTATATGGTCCACTCAGCATAACTCAGAGTGACTCCCAAGAATTAAGCTGGAACTATTCCCAAATATTACTACATGAGGCCAAAAGAAGAATTAAGAAAAATTATTACACATTTAGTTAACCAAAGTAACAAAGTAGGAACTGAAATTCTTTTTTTTTTCTTCTTTTTGGGTCACACCTGGAGATGCTCAGGGCTCACTCCTGGTTCAACACTCAGGAACCAGTCCTGGCGGTGCTCAGGAGACCATATGGGATGCTAGGAATTGAACCCAGGTCAGTCGCATGTAAGGCAAATGCTCTACCCGCTGTACTATCGCTCCAGCCCTGGAACTGAAATTCTTAAGTAAGTGTTCCCAGAGTGATAAGTGACAGTAGCGTATTCAAAAATAATAAATAATAACTAAATATGGAAGATAAAACAACGAGGACACTCTGGTATAGTTAAACATAATTACTATTTCCCTGTATTCAGGAATAGAACCCTGCCCTCTTCCACTTATGTCTGACTTTCCAACACAGTATGGTAAGGAAAATATATACTCACCTAAAGGAAAAACATGGAATTAGTCCTCAATCTACTTCCCAGAGTAAGTAAACTTAAACTCACTAGTATTTATTAATTACTTGTTTAAAGAAATCTTTAAGATTGGATGATGATTTACAATCCCACCATTTCTCTAAAATTGACTGAGGTAAGTGAGTTCCCTGAGTACAGATGTTCAGTTGCACTGTGTCAATTCAACTGAAAGGTTTATCTTTACCAAACTGCATGCACAATAGCACTGTAGCACTGTTCTCCAATTGTTTATCGATTTGCTCGAGTGGGCATCAGTAACATTTCCATTGTGAGACTTGTTACTGTTTTTGGCATATCGATTATGCCACAGGAGCTTGCCAGCCTCTGTCGTGTGTTCGGGATACTCTCAGTAGCTTGCCTGGATATCCATGAGGGATGGAGGAATCAAACCCAGGTTGGCCGAGTGCAAGGCATACACCCTACCCCCTGTGCTATCACTCCAGCCCAGCATGCACAGTAAGGAAAACTATAACATAAATCGCTCAAAGAAACTAGTGCTTTATCTTTATAATGAGTATGCTGTTTAGGAATTTTTTAACACAATACCAGTAGACTTTCATTCATTATATATATGTATATGTATATATATTGATTATCTATAAATTTCCAGACATTGTGCTAAATTTTAAAGTTTAAAAGATGAATAGCACATAGCCACTTCCATTAAAAAGCTTTCAAAGCCATAGAGGAAAAAGATTATTAAACAAATAATTATAATACAATGTTGTAAGCACAAAGATAGTGCTATATCTCAATGAACAGTGGTACAGAGGAGCCTATTCTAACAAAGCAATTTTGGGAATGGATGAGCAATTTTTAAACAGTGTTTCAAATCAGACAAGTGAGGTATGGTAGGACATTTCAGGGAGAACAGAGAGCATAAGGGAAGGCAAAGGGACACAGAATGTTCTTCTCAGTGTCAGTAAGTGTTGTGATTCTTCTGCATAGATAGATCTACCCAGGTATCTGCAGATTCAAGAAACTTTTCTGGTTTTCTGGGTTGCTAGTTGCTTGCCCCCTCATGTAGCAAAAAAACCAAACAAACAAACAAACAAAAAAACCCCAGAACTCCCAGCAAGCACTTACATTAATATCCTCCATAGTTTCACTGCACTGGCTTTACTCATTTGTATTCTGATTTCCTTATATTCCTAGCACTATTTAAAAAAAATTGAAAGTCTTATGGCACAGGTGAGAAAATAAAATAAATAATGAAGAACCGAGTCAAAGAAGGTTGTAGCAGTAGATATATAATTTACAAAGAAGACACGTAATCCTCTAAAACCTAAAAAGAGTCCCTGAGAACGTAGTGTAATTGCTATTCGTTTGATCACCGTTAAGTCCTTAAGAAAATTTAAACACTGTATGTCCTACATAATAAAGCATATTACTTTTGAAGAACTGAATCATTTTTAAATGGAGTCAATTTTATAAATATGTATGCTTGAATAAACTTATCTACCTAAATGAAATTATTACCCAGAGGGTGAGCCTTTTGTGAATTTGACTTACAGTTTTATTTTAATATAAGGGAGCTAAAAGTCTATCTATGAATTCTATTGTATTCATATTAAGAAGAAACATATCACCTTTCTGAACTTTGAAGAGTAAGAATGACTGTATAATCAAGAGAAAAGTATAGATGAATCCAAAAAACCCCAAGGAGTGGCTTGATACTTCTCATTCAAGCTTGAATAAATAATTGTTACACAAACAATTGATATACTTTCCTGAAAATGACTAAAAAATATCAGAAAGGAATCTTCTACCTAATATAACACTGAAATAATTTTTAAGGAATCAATTTTGATTTGATTATTAACTTACAAGTACCTTGTCATTGTCAACTTATAATGTTGTAGCTCATTCCATTTATATTCATGTCTGTCATTCACTTTTGCCATTTAAGCATTTTCTTTATACATTTTAAACTTATCTCTGAAAATAATTTCTAACAAAAATAAGACCCTGGGCAAAATAATATGACACATAGCTAAAACTTACAAATAATATTTTAGTTTAAATGTCTTAAAGTTCTAAAATGTTTTAATCTAATCAGGTAATTGGAAAAGAATTTGTTGTCAGATTAATCATTCATACACTACATTTTAAGGGAGCACGGCAAGCTACCGAGAGTATCCCACCTGCATGGCAAAGCCTGGCAAGCTCCCCAGGGCATATTAGATACGTCAAAAGCAGTAAAAACAAATCTCACAATGGAGACGTTACTGGTGCCCTCTTGAGCAAATCGATGAACAATGGGAGGACAGTGCTATAGTGCTACAAATGTGACGACAGCACTATATTAAGTATTATTTATAGCAAGTGAGCAAAAGTACTAGTGCAGAATCTCTCTTTCTTAAAGGATAGCAGAGGGCAGTTGATTAATGAAGGAGTCAGAACAGGAACACAGGTAGACACACTGTCTTATATCTAAACCATTAAGAAAATTAAATTGCCATGGTCAAAAGTGTTAATCACGATAGCACAGCGGGTAGGGTGTTTGCCTTGCACACAGCCGACCTGGCCGACCTGAGTTCGATTCCTCTGCCCCTCTTGGAGAGCCCAGCAAGCTACTGAGAGTATCTTGCCCACACGGCAAAGCCTGGCAAGCTACCCGTGATGTATTTGATATGCCAAACACAGTAACGAGTCTCACAATGTTACTGGGCCCACTCAAGCAAATCGATGAACAACGGGAGGGCAGTGACAGTGACAGAGACAGTTCAAAAATAAAGTTGAAACAGAGGATAACATTTTAGAAAGACAATGGCTGACACATTTCAGTACCTAGAGTTAGCCATTCTTAGTTCTAGTGCTGTGTATGTTCTACTATGCCAAGCCAATACATTTTCTAACTTTTTTTTTAAAAACTTAAAATATATTTTCATTAATTGCCACTGGGTGAAATAATAGCATGTGGAGGTGATTCTAAGATAACATGAATTTAAAAACCTGTACTTTACATAAAAATTATATGGCAAATTACAAGTACTCAAGCATAATGCAAACATAATTGTTACTATTAGTTTCCCTCAAGGAGTTAATGGCACTCTGACAATTAAAGGAACCCGACCCTATGCTTTCAGAGATATTTTAGACTTTAAGTGGGGTAATAAGTGATCAAGTAAAAATTTTTAATACCTTTTGGAACACTAAGTGTGTCTATGTGAGGTGATTCTGATAAAATAAATGATAGTTGACTTTGGGCTCTGGAAAGATTATAATAAAAGGTAAGTGAATTTCGTCATATCTATCAACATGTTCTTGCAAGAGAGGAACACTGAAGAATAATCTGAATCTAAGTCAATACTAGGAGGAAAGAAAAGAAAAAGAACAAAAGAGAAGGAAAGATGTCACAGGATATTTGATAATGAGACAAAATTCTGAGGTCCTGTGATCTTAATGAGTGTGGCATACGAGCCACCCATTATTAACAGGACCTCCTCCTTACTATACAGAGTACTTTCAAACAGATAAATCTTTGGCAAAGCTTCCAAGATGTATTAAGAATAACATCAGGAAACAATAAATAATACCAAGAAGGTAATAGAAACGTAAAGCACTCTTGCTTCAAAGGCACATGAACCTATCATGCTTATTAGCTAATAAGAGCTGCGGAGATGTAGCCTTACAGAGAAGTTTGGCTTCAGGTTAACAGGAATTTTCAAATTCATTATTTGAAAATGAAACGGGAATAAAAATCCATTTGATGAATGTAATATAACATTGAGGTACACACAAAATACCACCACTCTCTCAGTGATTTCCTTCCTCTATTTCTCATTATTTTCAACCTATTACATTTGTTTGACAAATGTAAATCCTATAAGGCCGATTGGTTTGATTAACCTAATAAAGAAAAGAGTCAGTCACTTATCAACCTTCCCCTGACATTGACATAAAGTCTTTACATGGCACAGTTCCTGGGTTTTGTCATTTGAAATGGGGCAAGGAATTGCTAGTAGAATAAATAGGGTTGCAGTGCAACAGATTAATTAAGAGTTCTCAGGAATGATATTGA
This sequence comes from Sorex fumeus, assembly GCF_029834395.1. Classification (NCBI taxonomy): domain Eukaryota; kingdom Metazoa; phylum Chordata; class Mammalia; order Eulipotyphla; family Soricidae; genus Sorex; species Sorex fumeus. The sequence goes on from NW_026606322.1 coordinate 19,809,840, forward strand.
AAGAAAACTGATTAATTGAACATTGAAGCCATCTAATCAGATAGCAGACACAATAAATATGTTTCTTCAGAGATAAATTATGCCCTAATTAACATACTTATTTATTCCACTGATTTAGCTCTTCATGTACTTTCAAAACTTCTCCAGTTGGAAATAGCCACCTCTTGCTTATCTTTCTAAAAATCCCTGGTAAACTTGCTTCTAGTCCTTGAGGATTTGAACAATATTCCCATTAAATATGTAAGCTTTCATTTCACCAAAAAAGGTGAAAACTACACCAAACATTACTAATCCACACAATCTGAAGTCCGGAACTTAGTCAATATAATTGAAGTCGAATAAACAAGGATCTATTTTAAGCTGAGCCCAGAGTTTAATAAAGAAAATATCATTGTTAAATACTAATATCAAAGATCCATCAAGACAAACCTGTTTAAAAAAGCATGAAAGACTTTACTTTTATATGCACCTATGGAAAAGGCATTACACACTTTACAACTATAAAATAAAAGAGAAGGTGGATTTTAAACCAAGGAAACTGAAGAAAGATATATTCAGAGAGCCTAAAGCAGTACATTAGTACTTGAACGGTCTTTTCTTTCTTGTTTAAACTAAACGTCACCCTCATTTCTGACAGAGGAGCAGGATCCAGTAGCCACAGCTGTGCAGCTCAATGAATAGCAAGAGTCTCTCCCTGTGTCTGTGGAGGCTCACCATGAAAGGGGATCTGTCACCCTCTCCTCCAGAGCTGAGTTCCCTTGCCAGCCTGGAGAAACAGAACTTACAGGGGGAAGGGCAGAAAATCCCAGAGTTAATGGCTTCCTCTTCAAGCCTCTGTTCTCCCTTGAACACGTATCTCACTTTCTCCTCTCTATGTCTCTTTCTTTGTTCTTCAAGCTCATGTTCTCTCTTGAATACATATTTCTGTCCTTCTCCCCCTCACCTCTTTCTAAGTATGTTTTGTTCAATAAAACCTATCTTGCTTCATTTAAAAAAAAAATTGCAGAGATAAGAAAGATGGCTTCATGAGCATCTGTGTCTTGGTAGCTTGGTGCTCAAGTGCAGCGTTAACTAAATTCCTAAATCAATGATTTTATAATGGAAATTCAAGCTCCACCTGTGTGTTGTAAAGTCTCCACTGCCACAGTGTTATTTGGAACACTGGGTGGAGACACAGACATATCTCAAAGTAGGAACTGGTTTTGAAAAAAAAAAATAAAAGGTCAGCGTCACAGAGAAAGGCAAGATGTTAGAGTTAAAGGAGTAAACAGGATTCAGAAGTAACTAATATTGGATTCTGATTTTATTGATTTTTTTTTTTTGGTTTACGCATCACAGTTATCTGTTCTCAGTAATCACTCTCAGCAGCAGGACTCAGGGGACCCCATCTGGAGCCAGGGATCAACGCACATCAGCGTTTTGCCTGGCAAGTGCCTCATCTATTGAACCATCTCCCCAGTCTTATTGCTTTTTGTTTTGTTTTTGAAGGTTAATAAATACGTGCAAGTGATATTTTTTCTTTTTGTCTTAAAAAGACTCCCATCAGGGGTTGGAGAGATAGTACAGCAGGTAAAGTGCTTGCTTGCCTTGCACATGGCCGACCTGGATTCAATCCCAGGCATCCCAGAACACCACCAGGAGAGATTCCTGAGTAAAGAGCCAGGAGCAACTTCTGACACATTTGTGTGAATATTCGCTTTAAGTTAGTTGATTAGAGATATCATGTTTTTAAAGATAGTGTGTGCATATGTACACATACATCATTGTATTTCTACTTTTATAATATGCTAAAGTTGGAAGTTTTATAAACAAAAATATATAAAATATTGTATAATATTTCTTGGTTAGTGATGGATTCAGTTTAAAGAAAAAGTCAGTTCTAATGATAATTGTGTTATATGTTATAATTATTGTAGTATTTACATACATTCATCATCTACGTGTATGAAAAAATTATTTAAGTGATCAGAAAACCCAGCACTGTAAATTAAAATCTAAACACTTTCTGAATTTTAGCAAAATAATCTTCAGTGTCATTTAATCTATAAATAACTAAATTCTCTTTTAAATAAAGTGTTTCCTATACCATTAGCAATTCATTTCTCCAGCTGCTTTTTGCTGGTAGTGATGTCTATATAGCAAATTTTCATGTTAAGCACATCCAATGTCAGAAACCTATATAAAAATACAGTATGTATCATCAAATTCTTTTTCCCTATATTTTTGGTCCACTCTTTAAAACATTATAAGAAGTTGACTGTATTTTCATTCTTTTTATAACTACTGCTTTACTACATAGATTTATGAGTCATGTGCTTATTAGTGAATGGTTTGAATATTGAACTTCATTCTATTCTGAAAAGGAGTCCCAAATAATGTAAAACAAAAAGCATTTTACAAAAACTTGTTAAAATTTTTAGAATTATCCTTTAAAATTATTAACACAAATGTCTCTCTTTTCATGGAAAGGTGTCGTGAGTTTTTCTTAAAATATTCATTTTCTAATATTTGGAAATTAGTTTCTAAAAATATATTTATGTATTTTTCTCCTAATTAATCTTTTAAAAGATTTTTAAATTACATATCATGTATTACATAACCAGCATTAATAGTATCTGAATGTATAAAAATTGTGTGATAAGATGATTTTATGTCTTCAAACTTAATGTTTCCATTTTCTTTCTGTTCTTGATTTGAGATACTTATAAATATTGTTTAGCTTACAAAGATAAATTCACTTAAATTATTTTTTTTGGGGTCTGTGAGATAATCCAATAGGTAAAGCACACAACCGGTGAGATGTCCAATACTTCATATAGTCCCCAGAGTCCCATAAGGGGTAATCCCTGAGCATGGAGGCCATAAGTGACATCCTCATTCCAGTGATATTTGTTTACCACATCATACAGCAAATTAACTGCTATCTTCTAAAAGTTCTAGAAACACTATTAAAGTTATATTAAATTGTATAGGGATGCTTTGAATATTTCGATGTCACTGTTCATATTTATTTAGAAAATAATTGGAGTCATGAGTTACTATAAACTACATGAGTCATGCTTACCTATAACAAATGAGCATTTAATTTTGGGCTGGAGCGATAGCACAGCAGCAGGGTGTTTGCCTTGCACTCAGCCAACATGGCCGACCCGAGTTCGATTCCTCCGCCCCTCTTGGAGAGCCTGGCAAGCTACCGAGAGTGTCTCGCCCGCACGGCAGAGCCTGGCAAGCTCCCCGTGACATATTTGATATGCCAGACACAGTAACAACAAAGTCTCCAATGGAGACGTTACTGGGCCCGCTTGAGCAAATCGATGATCAACGGGAGGGCCTTTTTTCAATGCTAAAATATTATAAAAGAGCAGGAAAAAAGGGAATGACTACTTTTTAGTTATAATAAATAACTTCATAAACTAAAATAATCCTGCCCTGTGGTCCTCAATGAACACTGGAAACACTGAAGACCCTGACTCACCTACTTGGACATGTTACATAACTTTTTTTTTTCATTTTCAGAATAAGTATGAGATGTATTTTTGAATTTATGTTATTAACATTATTTTGTTAATTTATAGAAAATAAAATACTATATCATTGTGAAAGTAACTGCCTCAATTTTGAATGCATTAGAAAAAGCACCAATTCTTGCTCTATGATGGGAAAGTCCTGTAACTTAAACCATCTTGAAGAAACTAGTTGGGACCCAGACGATAGTTCTGTAGTTTGAAACACTTACCCAGCAAATTTAAGTATGTGAATTCAAATCTGGCAGTTTCCACATGAGACAATTCTTGAAGTTCTGCATTTAAAGAGTTCTCGGCTAAGAAAGGGCCCAGAAAATGGTTCAGTAGCTAGGGCTACTGGGGTAGAATGAAACAGAGAGCTTAATCTTCAATGTTGCCCTCACACTAATTTAATCCTGTCAGTCCCAGCAGCAGAGGGAGGTGAGGTTGAATTTTGTGTTAAAGGTAAAGAATAAGCTCTGCTTAGACTATGCTTTCCCACTGTACCAGATCTCTGTTAGCATATTAGGAAACGTTGCTAAACATTCATTGTATATTTTGGCACTATGACAGCAGTCCTCCAAATTGGGTGTAAATTCAATGAAAGTAGGCATTAAGGAAACATTTGATTTATCTCCGTAATACTGCAAAAGTAAGAGAATTTTGAATTCAGTTCAAAGAATGAAAGCTCTAACTGACCTGAATTGAAATTATGTATGTCAGCAAGCTTATATGCTATGCAGAACCATTTGAAACTTGTCTATGCCTATTTTGAATAGCTAAGACATTTCATTCTACATTTACCGAGTTTACAATTGAATTGAAACACTCACACACACACACACACACACGCAACCTACTATAATTTAAAAAAAAATACACTTCAAATTATTAACTATTATATTTCCCAGTTTTAAATTGTTTCAGAAAAACCCTATGTATGGTTTTAATTGTTAGTAATTAAATTCTATTATGTACCTTTTATTAACCTAAGACAGCCATGATTTAAATCACTGCTTCTAAATACATTTCCATCTTGGACAAAGGTCATTTGCTCATCATACTTTACACAGAAACACGGTAACACATACAATGCGATTTTCACAACAGTGTAAGTAGGAGATAGACAATACTGACAAAACCACAATAGGCCAAAAACATTGCCTTTGGTCACTTCTTTAATAATATAAAATTTCACCCAGTTCCAAAACTAAAGTTAATTCATTTCCAATATTAATTTTTCCAAAACATCCATAAATATATTAAAAAGAAATAATACACTGATATATTATAAATACTACTGTATTTTTTATCCTAAAACTGATGTTGATATAACCTCACTTGTAGTAAACCTTTATGTTACAAAGTAACAAAATATCAAAAAGTACAGTGCACATATAAGGTACTGTGACTTGAAAATACACTCTAAATATCATTCTAAAGGAGACACAGTCATAACCTACATGCCATTGCAGTACCCAGAATCAATCTATTGTCATTAAGGGTGACTTCTTAGAAGAATGCAGCATCCATTTAGAAACTTAGGTAGAGTGAAATTTCTTAAAACATCATTGTTAAGTCATTATTTTATTACCATGCCCGTATATTAACAAGAATTTTTAAGACCTTCTTGTATGAAAGTTTTTTTTTAAGGATTGGACTTTGTTTACAGGGGGAAAATGTTTTACAGAAAGTTAGATGAGAAGTGGGAAAAATTGACATTTGAAGGTGAGTTGTGAAGGGCCTGGATTACTGTTTCATTTATTGATCACAGGATTTATAAGAGGCAATTTGAGAAGGATGCATAGTCAAGGTCGGCCGCACCTTTAAATATAAGTTCACACATTACTGATGAGCTACAGCTCCATATGTTTCCTACCGAAAATCTGTGAGGACATTCTCTTTCAATTGATTAAAAGCAAAGGAAAGTTGACAAGTGAACTAATGAGCTATACATAATGAATAAGGCGGCAATGCTCTCTTCTAGTCAATCTTTTCCTTTTACAAAAATGGGAGAACAATTCTCATCCAAGGAATTGCCATAGATGCTGGTTTATGAACTTAGGCCATAATAGCAATGACACTGTTGAGATCATTTAGCTACAATAGTCAAATACCTATGCAAAAATAAAAAAAAACTAGAACCATTTATCTGGTTATGAGCTAAAAAATATGAGAAGTTCACAAAATAATCAAATTTAGAACTTACATGCTTCTTTTTATTCTTGTTTGGTTGCAAAGTGTTGTGAGCCTTTGGCAAATGTTCAAATGATATTTTAGCTTCTGCTCATAACCTTGTGATTATGGTTGATACAGAGAACCAAAGTCATAAATTCACTTATTTTTATTTCACATTAGCACAGGCATCAGCAACTAAGAAAAAGATGTTTAAAGTATTTTCTAATTCATCCCAAGATACTAAGTAAAAATAAAAATTGTTTCTTTTTTAGTGCTTTCTTCCTGTTTCACCTTTCCTTTTCTTGTTTCCAAGTCCACAGTCTACTCTCAAACAAATTCATCAAGAAAAAAATAGCCAAGTATCATACCTTTTTTTCTACTCCTTAGGGGAAAAAAATCCTTGGGCAGAAGATCTAAGATAACATAAAAAGAAAAGCAATTTGCTTGGTTATCTGATAGAGGTAATTTAGGTAGAAGTTTGTGTGAATAGACTTAAATTTCCTGCTTAACATGCTTTTAAGAGGGAAATAATTAACACAAATAAATCTTGATTACGTACAGAATGCCTGAGGCCTACTGCTACTAGCTAACTTCTTTCTCTAGAACATGTTAGATATAAGAGGTCAGTAACTTTAAAGGCAAACCTTTAAAGACTGCCAACACTACATTTCTTTATTTTACTAGAAAAATTATCATTTGCTGCTCCCAGAGGCTGGTGCTAAGACACTTTGCTGTCCCTCCCTGAACTTGAGAAGTTCAAACTTGAGAATGTGATTCACTCTTGCTCTTCTTCCACTTTATCATAATACAAAAATAATTAAGTAAAACAGAGATCTTAGAAGACCTAGATGACTCACAAATGAACTTAAAAGATAAAAATGCTTTGTCCTTCAAATTTAGAATTGTTCACTAATTTACTTTTTTCAGCTTACATACCACCTCCTAGGAATAAGCGTTCCTGGTCTCTTAGGATATTCTGGGCTCCAAATTTTACTTAGCTGGTAACTTACTTGCTATTTAGTACTTATTGTGTACAAACCATAATGTTTCCTGTCAGTCTTTTCTCCTTAACTTCTAAACAATTCTATTCTGATCAATTTAATATTCATTGATACACATATGCCCTTACAAGTACAAAATATCAATTAGTATTATCAATACTACAAATCAACTCAGATCAATTGATATCAAAGGATATTGTCTTTTCATATTTTATAAACTTATATGCTTTTCAATGCATAGTGAGTCAAATGATGCTTTGTGACAAAGAAATTTAATTTATAATAAAATGAAGAAAAAAGAAAATATAATTTGAACTTATCACAAGAAAAGCATTCATGTTATACTGAGCCTTCAGCTCACAATTTGGTGAAAATTCCTTTGATGAGGTATAAGCTATGGATATTAACCTTTCCAAAGATATTAGTCAAAAATATATTTTATACATACTGTCATTTTAGTTTTTCTATAATTTACAAATGAGACTAAAAGGAAAGCTATTCCAACAACTTTTACAATATTTCTCTCAACTAAATAATGAAATGACAGAAGAGATTATAGCATGGCAACCTCAGAAACTGTTTAATACATTGTTTAAATTTAAAACTAAAGCTGTAGAGATTCTGAAATCTAATAATTTCTAGACTACAGAAAGTCATACAAATGTATTCTAAGATCATTTTAGAAAAAACTTGAATGTTAATATTAAAAATTATAATGCTAAAAGTTCTTTTTTAAGAATTAAAGGAATCATGCTATCTAGATGACTTAAAAACTAGATTGCTTTTCTTTGATTTCTATTATTTTCATCATCCTCTAATTATGGAATCCTTAAGTTATATTATTTTTCAACAGTAATTATTGAAATGTATTCTATGTATTCTATTGAAATGTATTCTATTGAAATGGTTCTATTATTTCTTAAAATGATGGAGCACAATACAAAAAAGTATAGAAGAAAACAGAAGAGTGGTTTATTCTACAATTTCTGCTAAAATCTTTGAAATAACTACTTTTATTCAATGACAAGTCATGAAGGAATATTCGTCTTGGGCACAAAAATAACACAACAACATAAACTGTCATCACACTGGAATATATACTAGCATTTATTGGACTAACTTTATATTTAACAGATAAAATTTTAAAAATATCTCTAACACCAGAATTTTCTAGCTATGTTACAGATAATAAAAATAACAACAAAAATACCAAGTTCTGTTACCACAGGGATTCTTCTCTGTAAACTAGCTATACATTTGCTCTGACCTTCAGCCTGGAAGACTCCCTGAGGAAATATATAATAGCCACAGTAGTCATTCATTCTGACTTAGAATTGGATTCAATCTGTGCTCTGAATACTTGCACACTGATTTTTGAGCACATAACCTTCCAGATCTGGAGCAACATTGGCTCCAAGTTTCCATTATAGAATACTGAAAGCTCAATCTTCATATTAAGCCTACATTCTTCACATCCATAATTTCCATTCATTTGCTACTTACATTACTTCTACTTACTACAATAAGAGCTCATTTAGAAACAAGACCAATCCAATATACAAATCATAGTACGTATAACAAAGTAATTACCCTGTAGAAACTGAATTCCACATGATTGTTTACATATCAAAACTGTATCTAGTGGTTTAATTTTATTTTCCATTTAATTTTATTTATAACAGTGCACATTGCAAGTGCAAATGTCATTTTTATGAACCAAGTTATTATGATTCCATGCCACTTGTGCACCTTTACAATTATAGGACTTAACATATAGCATATGTTTATAATTTTAAAAATAAAATAAATCTTCTGAGACTTAACATGTGTTAATGGTTCTAATATTTTTTGACCACTGACTACCAATAAGTCCAAATCCACTGTCATTCATACCAATTCCCTCACAATTACCATAAATAGTAGAAGTCATCTCGGAAAACACTTTCTCCTATTATGTAACCATCCTGAAACTTCTCAATTCCACAAAACATGACTGTTCGTGTAACATTATTTCTGCATATTTTCTATACAATAACTTTGGCAATAAAAGGACCAGAACAAATCTTGCCAATATATGACATAATAGCATGTAGGTCATTTTTACTTCAAAGCAATTAAAATAGAAAAGACATAAATACAAACCTTGACTTTTATCTATTAGGACAAACTTAAGTTGGGGTTCTCTGCTGAGAATGGAAGCTACACCTGAGATAAATATTTTATAGTATATCTGTATCTTCTAACTCTCCATATATCTACATTCTCCAACATTTAATCAATAAATACATGTTGCCTTTTTATCATCCTATATGTAAAAACTCCTCCTTTTTGAAGCCACAAATCCATGTTCCATTCTTTGGCTTAAATATATATATATATATATATATATATATATATCCTTTTCCTGAGTGTATCTGACCTATATCTATAGGAAATTCCTGTACATATAAAATTTAACTTGTTTGGCACCCATTAATCTGACTTGAATTGTTTTGATTATTAGACCAGAGAAATAATTTTAGAAAGGTAGAAGGAAAACCTCCCCAAGGGAAAGTAACTTGATACTTGGGAAAAGTTATTAACTTGATTAGTTATTAACTTAATAAATAATGCTTAAATTCATTGTGAAATAATTTTGATATGTAAATGCACAGTGAAACATCTTCATATTTGTAGACTAAATCATCTCTTTAAAGATAAAATAAGTATCAATAAATTATAGAATTTCCAGGGACCCAAGATGTAGTTAATAGATAAAATACATGTCTTGCATGCATGAGATCTGAGTTTAATCCTCAATACTGCTAAAAAAATTAACTTTTAATCTGAGAAATTTTTATTATTAATTTTGTTTTTAAAGGGCCCAAGCTAGTGGTACAATGTTGCCAGAATTTTCAGAGGTCATACAGTGCTTGGTGTCAAAAGCAGAGCCTCACAAATGAAAGAGATGTGCTAGAGTCACATCCCTGATCACTGTACAATTTTCATATTTTGATTTCATTTTGAAATTGTTTTTATCAAATACAAAGAGATATAAATAAAACCTAAGAAGTCATATTAACAAAACATATTGTCTCAACATGTGAGATAGTTAAGTAAAAAAGCAATCATGTTTCCTTACTCCTAAACAAGTATCTAATCTGTGGGATTTTTAAGGATTTTTTTAAATCAAGTTCACTAGCAAAAGATCAATCAGAAAGCCATGCTTCATATCTTAAGGATGATCTGATTCTTTTCAAAGGATATGTCTAAGTAAATATTTATGAAATATAGTCTAAAATAGGCAAGAGACCTAATGAAATTCTTTTTTTAAAAGCGGTTACATTCAATAAAGAGTTGTTGGTCAGATAATTTTGAGTTTAGGATATTTGTCTTTTTAAAATTTAAATATGACATATATTTGAATGATAAAAAGATACTTTTTCCGACAATGAAAAGTGAAGATTTGGTGAGTTCTTCATAGTCATAGCTGAAAAATAAGCTGCTTCTAATTAATAGACAACAATTTTAATATAATATTTTGTATTCAGTTGTAACTAAAAAAGGAATTATTATGATGGAAATGTACTGTATGTATCTTTGGTTTTATCACTGATTTACAGAATATACATTATAGAAATGATTTTACTATTGGGTGGGAAGTTTTAAAAAGATGTCCACAGTGTCTGAACTTGTGATGAAGTTCCCTGTTCCAAGCAAAAAAAAATGATGATTTTTAGGAAACTAAGTAGCCATACTGATAAGATACCATCATGTGCATGTCCCCTACATTACTTGAGCATGAAGCAAATTAATATTGTTTGTAGTAATGCCCTGTAAAAACAGGTTCTTGGGCTCCTGGGCTTTATCTAAGGTTACAGGTACTTGTCTACCCTACACTCACCCGCCAGTTTAATCAATAGGTGTAATAAAAACTTCCCTGTTCTCCCGACATAGAGTGCCTTGGTGTACATGAAGCAAACTCCTGTGACAACAGAATTCATACCATTGTAATGAATTTGGGAACAGACTTAAAGGTCCTTTTCTATTTATTTTACATTCGTTTTCCATCTGTGGAAAAAAAAATCACTAAATCAGATTCAGGAGAAAAAATTACTATTCAAGGAAGATGAACTATTAGGACAGAAGTCCTTTCAAAATTATAACAAACTAGAGTTTTCTACAAACTATGTATCAAAGATTCATGTAGAATAATTGCATTAATAAAAATGTTCTTATTCATTAAGCTTTTCTATTAACTATTATGAATGAAATGTTATGTTTTAAGATACAAAAATTAGTCAAAGCTTCTTTCAGAAAGAACCGAGGATTTCTTTTAATCATTTGGTTTTAATTCCTTTACAAAAGGAAAAAGTAATCCTTCAAGTAATATCAAGAGTAAAAAAAGAAATACTCTTTTTAGAATTGCTTTGCCTAAAATGTACTCTGGGGACACAGTGAGGTAGAAGAAAAATGAAGATAAAATTAATTTTACCTTTTTCACGTAGTTACATTATCATCATAGAAAAAGTATTCCAGAGGGGGGAAAAAGCTATATTAAAAATATAATCAATGTGCTCCCCAAAAACATATTAAAATAATCTGGTTTTTAATCAAAACTATAAAGATTACCATAATATATGACATATTGTAAGTTTAAAGTCTGTTATAACATCTTCAAAAGTTTATAATTATTGTAGGTAGGTAGGTAGCAATGAATTATAAAGAGAATGAGGCAAAAAATTATTAAAATATGCACTCAAACTTATAATGATTAGACTGAGAGGTGAATTAATTGTGAAAACCCAGTTTTGAGTCCAACTTATATCCACAAATTTCTTCTATTATAGACAACATTACACCAAATATTGCAGACTAATTTTTTATTCCTGAAAATTTATACTTAAGTGCTATTTATGCTTAAAATTTATGCTTAAGTACTACTTATGTTTAAAATTCATGCTTAAGTACTATTCTCAAGTGTACCTGGAGGTGTGACCACTGAAAAGTGATTAGATCTTAAAAGTGGAATGCTACCGAACGAGATGATTAATCTTCTAAAACAGACCCTAGTGAACCAAGGTCTATAATTCATGTGGTAGAACGTCTTGTAGATATGCGGCTCAAAATTCGAGTCCTAATACTACATAATCCCCAGACAGCAATATGTTCTGTGGTGGTTCATTAGTACCAGTTAAGTGTGCCTCAAAAGAGTGTAGGAATGGCAGGGCCATAAAGATATTAGAAGAGTTAAGGTGCTCGCTTGCCTTTCATGTGGCAGACCTTGGTCAGATCTAGATTCCCTGTACCACATGGGTCCCTGAGTACTGCAGAGTACAAGCACTGATCACAGAGCTGGGAAAAGACCCAAAACACAGCAGGTGTGGCCAAACTCAGCTCCACCCTACATAATTTGTTTTTATAAAATTCTAGCAATCTCCTGTGTTCACAGTGTGAAGATCCTGTGAGAAGAGGTGAGCTAGGAAATGGAAAGCAGACCTTCACCAGACCCCAAATTTGACAATACCTTGATATCGAGTTTCTTGGCTCCCAAAGTTGTTGAATTATGTCAGCTGGCTATCAACAATATAAATTAGCAAAATATAAAAGAGTAAAAATAAATATAAGATATTTTGTCAGAGTTCAACACACATCCAGAATGTGCTGGGAAGAACACATAAACAATAATATGCATCAATATGTAGAACACTAAAAACATTCAAAATGTAGTCTTTGGAAAATGTAACTTTCGTTTCTTACTTTTTTTCCTCCTTCAGTCTATTGGAGTAAATTTACATGGCTTGAATTAGCCCAGCAGTCATTTTGTCTAGTGTAAAAAAAAAACAGATTGTGACTGTGTTTTTTTCTTGGTCTCAGTGAATGCAATATAGTCAGTTTGACAATGTTCCCACTCCCGAACCAAAGAGGCTCTAGGGACAAGAACTCACATAAATGAACCAGTAGAAAAACACAAAAGAGTGATGCATTGACTTGTTTAAATGGGCACGTGACCCACACTAGACTACTGAGATTCAGCTGAAGAACTTTTGAGTAAAGCTATTTTTTTAAAAAAAAACAAAAGCAAGATTTTTTTAGTTGAAGGTTCTGCGTTTATGAACTTCTGCTGAGTTGATGGACTGTAATCTAGGACATTTAGCATCAACTGAAAGAAACTAAACAAGAGAAGAGAGTCCAAACAAAACCAAGTCATTCACTGAATCAGAAACTTAATTTTCTGTTGTAAAGGGGCTAATATGCGATCCAAAGATAAAGACAAGCTCAAAGTAAAATATTTAAAATGTAATCCTACAAATAAATGCTAAACTATAAAAGTTAGGAACAGCCTATTTATATCACATTTTTTAAATCTTCAAGATAAAAAAGATAATGAGACAAATGGTGATTCTATAATGAAGAAAAGATGAATTTATTAAGAGTCAACACTCATTATTATATATGCAGCAAATGAAGTAGAATCAAAATACATAAATCTATTATTAATAATCCTATGACATTGAAAGTAAGGCAATAGTATTAGGCGAGTTCAACAGCATACTTTCATTAATAATAGACATATCAAAGAGCAAAAAAAAATTGAAAAATAAACAACATCCTTAAATAAGAAATTAGTCCAGATCCTTAATTAGTCCAACATCCTTAAATAAGAAATTAGTCCAGTTTTCTTTTCAACAAGAAAACTGAAAAGAGAGCATAATCCCAGGCACTTTCTAAGAGGAAAATTTAACCCTCAAAGTAAAATCTTCACAAACATCTACAGGGCATGCCACCTCTCAAAAATACTGAGTGCACAGTCTGATAAATGTACATGGAACATTCTTGGAAATATGTCACATGTTGAAAGATTAAACCAAGAGATTTCTAATATTTCAAACCATACCTTGTATATTTTATAATGATAATAGCAAAAGTTAGAAATCAATTACCAACAAAAAGTAAACTATATAAAAGCTAAAAGGTATTACAACATAACTACTGACATAATCAAAAAAAAGTAGAGCCTACAGAATATCATAAAACCCTAGTACAAAGAGGGATGTTCAAGGCAATACATTTCTATATAAGGAAACAAGAAAATCTGAAAAAATAATTTAAGCTTATGCCTAAATATAGAGAAAAGAACAACAAATTAATCCCAAAATAGTAAAAGGACAGAAAAAAATTAGAGTATAAATAAACTAAAAATCATAAAGACAATATAAAATATCTATGAAACTGATTTAGTACTTCAAAAGGACAGATAAAACTGATAAAACTTTAGCAAGGGTTACTAAAAAAGAAAGAGAACTCAAGTAATGTTAACAAAGATGAAAGAGAACACATCAGGTATCACAGAATTACCATGTAATTAGATATTGAATAATTTTATACAAATAAACTAAACAACAAGGAAGAAACAAATTATCAACTCATCAGCCTTCAAGGATTGAGTCAAAATGACATAAAAAATCTGAAATCAACTTAAGCCAAGGAATTTGACATAGTAATATATAAATAAAAATATGCCTCCAAGAAAAGTTGAGGATCATATTTCGCTAATGACTTCTGCCAAAACTTAATGTGTAAAATTTTATCTTAAAAATATAACTATTTTTTATCTTAAAATATTTTAATCTTAAAAAAATACCTACCTGTATTGTTCAACAAGAAAACTGAAAAGAGAGCATAATCCCAGGCACTTTCTAAGAGGAAAATATAACCCTCAAAGTAAAATCTGAAAAGGACAATATAAAGCAAACAAACATACAAAAACTCGACACCAATATCTCACATGAACATAAAAAGAAAAGTCCTCAGCAAAGTCTTATTGAACCTAGTACACCAATACATTGAACATCTATATCATTACCTGATGAACTTTATTCCCCAGAAATGTAAGAATGTTTTAATAAACACATTTATATCAAACAACAAAACTAAGCAACAAAACTAAAAAAAGACAATATTAGAGATGCCAATGCAATCTCTAAGATTCCAGTGCAGTATCTAAGGAAATAGAACAAACCATACTGATGTGTTTAAAACCACAAAAGACTATGAATAGTAAAAGAAATCCTGAGGAAAAGAAGACTGAAGCTATCGATTTCCCAATTTTAAACTGTATTATATAAAATATATATGTATATATATACACACACACACACACACAAAATCTAAACCTTTATTTTTTTTTGAAATCAATTATATCCCATTATTTTGAAGGCTGTGACCCAGTACATTTCATTTTGGCATTTCATTTGACTTTGAGCACTATCATGTGCTACTGAGTAATAACCTTCAAAATCATAATATTCATTGCTTATGGCCCTACATGTAGAAAAAAATGAATGCCATCATGCTATATGACGTTAAGTCATACAACAAATATGAGAGGAAAAAGTGAGTCAGAGTGTATCACTTCCCAAAATGTCCAGAAGTTCCGTGCGCACTTTCAGTCTACTCAGTTAAGTTTTAAAAGTATAAAGGGAAGTGTTCATTTATTTTTGTTTTTAACAATTCTGGGTAACATGTTTTACCTTGTGTGATTTGTTATTGGATGTTTGTCACCACTGACTCTAAAACTGAAATAAGTTACAATAAACCCTTACTTTGATGCCAATTACAAGGCTGGTTTAGAGACAGAGAAAGAACAACTGATATTTTAGGAGTTAAAATCTAGTAAATTTAATAAGTTATATTGCACCAGAAAATGACTTCGGGAATCATCAATATACATGCCCTCATTTATCAGTTAAACAAAGTTAAAAGACTCGCCAATGTCATAACACTATTAGTCAGGAAAAGGCTGTAACACAGCAAATCATAATATAATTTAAAATCTTTTGTACTACAGCTGATTGCTAAAGACTTGCTTTTGAATAACATACCTAAGAGCTTAAAATATTTAAGCTTCGATTGCTATTCACATGCAGAATAGTTAGTCGTTTCTGCATATGTGTATTATTATCAGGGGAGGAATAACAAGAAATTGCAGAGTGTATTCTACTAAATAGGACCTCATTAAGCAATTATTTCATGTGCAACCTTTAAATTCAAATATAAACTTACACATGAGTTAAGATATAAACTGCTTCATTTGTAGAAAATTAACTATCTTTTAGGTCAATGGAACATAATTTATATAATGCCACTTTAGTGTCCTGACAAATTTAATTTATCCCTACTTACCAGTAAGAACATATCTATGAATTACTTTAGTAATTGGCCAAGAGGATAAAAAGGCCAATGTAGAATACATTTACATATATTAAGATCTAAAATTTTAGTGAAGGAAACTCAAAATCTAAAGTAAAACAATCTATTTTATTATCAAAGTAAGGATTAAACATTTTAAATTAAAAGCTAAGTGACAGAAACAGATCTTAGTAGAACTAACAAGAATATATCGAAATATAATTTAGCATGGACTACAGAATAAACAACTAAAGACAAAATCCTGTATGTGCTTTTCAAACTTTCCCAAGTTCACTTTATTTTTCATGTTTATTACACCAATATATAAAAATAATTTACTATCACATGACATAAACAAAGAGTGAGACAAATAAAAAGTACTTTGAAGTTCCTTGATGAAAGGCTTTGTATTAATCCAATACATTATTTATTCCATACATACCAAAGAATTGAAAAGAGAAAGTCATTTCATGGGGAGAATAAATTTTAAAGTTAATATGCATCATGACTTCTGAATACCAAGGACATCTTTATCTTATATTTTAAGACTACTCTGTATTATAATTAAAGCCTTTCCTATTTCGTTACTGCAGGTTATAATTAAAACCCTTTTCTATTTTGCTAATGCTGGACAATGAAGTGATGACTAGGGAGGGAAATGGGATTACAAAGAAACACCTTTCTCTTAATCATTCAGTCCTCTGAATACAGATAAAGGAGCACTTGCTTTTGCATTGGAATACTTTAATTTGTAAATTTACCAGCTCATCAAATGTGCACCTCAAAATTTAAATAAAAGACCAAAGATAAAGTACAGATAGACACAGAAAAAGATTTGATCCTCTGCAACACATATGAGCTCCTAAGCACCACCAGGAGACACTCCCAGAGAGAATAGCTGTATTCACAGGAGCATGAATAGCCCCTGAACATCACTGGGTATGGGGCAAATCACCCTCCTCCTAACTCAAATACACTATCTATGTTCCAGTTTTCATTATATCAGATTCTCTAGAAGCATACATAGGCTTCTTACCCTGATCGAAATCATGTCAGCTCTGTTTAGAACCCAAGTCAACTCAGTACCAAATAATTAAAACCAAGAATCCAGTGACTTAGGCAAAACTCTTATTCACGGATTCTATTCAGCATAATACTCAGCATCTTGTAGTAGAAAACTCCTTGGCTATATAACCAGAATGTTTCATTGATACAGGGGAAGCTCTTATTTGAAAACTGCACATCAAACATATATATTTATTGATTAAGTCTATCTTTTACTGATTTGGCAGTACAAATCTGGCATCATCTAGGATTTCCCAGAAGCATCTGGCAATAGCAGACAAGTTTAACTAAGAACAGACTGTACAAATGTATGTCACATTGAAGTCTGGTTATTATAGCTAAAAGCAAGAGTTTTCATTGTCACTAGAGTAAATTAAAGTTTAAAATTTGTATGTAATATGGCCATTTCTCAAAGCTCAAGTCCTTGTGAAGTTTTCCAGCACTTAGACATAATATATATGCATATATAAAATATATAACATAATCATGTGTATGCATACAAAATTGACATATATAATTTATATATATACATGCATACACATGCATAAAAGTCTTTCTTTTCTGACATTAGTGTGGTAAATTGGCTATATCACACAGGTTAATATATGTTCTTTAGACTGAGTAAAACAAGAATATACATAATCCCTGTAATAATTTCCTAATGTGTACAAGCTTTTTTTAGCACAATCTATGCAGCATAAAAAGCTTCTTTCTAAAAAACTATTTCCCATGCCCATATTTGAGTTAAATTATTGTTATATGGAACAATAGCCATTGCTATTGCTATAGCGAATAGAGGCCATTGGGCTACAGTAGCACGTGACAGGGACAAATGGAGACGTTACTGGCGCCCACTCGAGCAAATCGACGACTAACGGGAAGTTAAGTGATTAAGTGATTGTTATATGGCAGGCATTAAGAAAATGAAAATAATAAAGACCCATCATAGACAGACTTAATTTTTTAAAAGATCTGTCTAAAATTGGGCTGAAACAATAGCCCTGTGGGGAGAGTGTTTGCCTTGCATGCGGCTAACCCAGGTTCTATCTTCAGCTTCCCATATAGTCCCCCAAGCACCTCCACAGGTAATTCCTGAGTGAAGAGCCAGTAACCCGTGAGCATCGCCAGGCTGACCCAAAAAGAAAGAAAAAAAGCTTTATCTAAAATCAATGGGTCATATATTATTCTGTTCTCTTTATGGTTTGGGGGTGGTCCTCCCTGGAATTAGTGCAATTTCTGCCTCTGTGTTGAGGAGATCAATTCTCGGGCAACCATCAGGTGTTGGCGATCAAACCAGATCTCCTGCATCTTAAGTTTGTGCTCAGCCCATGAGCCACCTCTCCAAGACCATAAATATCTTAAGTAGCTAATGAGAAGTAAAGTATTAAGCTTTAGGAAGCAGCGATACCACAATATTACAACAACTTGTTATATGTGGAGCAATGTGCGACGTTTGACTTTTTAAATATCATTTAATTATCAATGGATAAGGAAATGTGTTGTAGTAAAGAGAAGATACCTAGATCACCTTTCACCCCAGTGTTTAGAGAGAAGGACAGAGAAGGAAAGAAATCAAGTGGAGGGGAGAAGGATAAAAGAACAAGAAGTCCTCCATTAGGGAGGGCAGGCATTGGAGCTTCAGTTATAGTGGTAATATGAGTGAGTGTTATAGCCGTATATCCAAAACACGACAACTCTGAAACCACTGGAGCTCTGCACTGTGCCTGTCACACTGACTGACAGGGATGGGGCGGAGGGTGGGGGTAGGGAGGGAATATGGTAACACTGGTGAAGGGAAGTTGATACTAGTGGGGTTGGTGTTGAAATATTATATGCCTAAAACTCAACTACCAATAACTCTGTAAATTAAGTTCTTTAATAAAAAGTAAAAAGAAAAAAAATGTCATGAAATTCTCATTAAAAGCCAGACAGGCACTATGCAACTTTTCACACCATAAGAATACTGAGACTTTCAGATGTTAAAACCCCCAGCTAAGCCATTTGTGCCTGATTTTCTCATAACTGAAACTTCTATGCTTTTCACTATAAAATGCTGCCTCAAATGCAAACAGATTTTGAAATGAAGCATAATAGAAACCACTTCTTTCAGAATTATTTCTAGAATATAAGAAAGCATAAAAGTCTGTGTTTAATTACACCTCACACATTATTTTCAAATATTTTGAGAAAAAGTAATTTCTTTCTCATTATTTAATTTTCTTCTACATAAAAATAGGATATGACATGCATGAATTCTTCAACATTTATTTTATTTTAAACAAACTAAAACAACAAATCTGCAAATTGTAAATTTTGTCATTGTCAATAATTATAATTGAAAGAGCATTTCCATGGAGACCTCTTTAAAGTGAAAGTTTGTCTTCTCAAATATTCACTGAGAACCAATTGTTCATATGTTTAATTCTGGCATAAATGTATATGAAGATTAACAGGCTTAGTTGAATCTTTCATTTTACAGACCTGTTCATTATTACTCTTCAAGCTTTGCTGCATGAAATTCTCATTCATATTGGAAATAAACTCCTCTTTAAAAGTCTTTGTTCAATAAGCTTTCATTTTATAAGCCAAAATGTCTGCAAAATTGAAAAATAAATTACCATCTTCTACTTTTAAATGATTTGGTCATCAGTTTGGAAAGAACACCTTTTGAAATAGACAGTTAATGATAAGCAGCACTTCCAGTTAGTACCATATTTCATAACAAAATAAAACGGTGGAAACATTTCAGACAAAATGAACACACCCATAAAAGCTTAGACATTTTCTCTTGTGTATATGTGCACGGTAGACTGATTGCTTTAATGGTCTTATTCTTTATTCCTTTCTGCATTCACCACATTTGGCCTAATGATAGAAAAGGAACAATCTGTTTCCTACTTCTGAAATCTGGGCTCATCTTGTATCTTGCTTTGTCCACAAGAATAACAGCCAAAGTAATGCAAGCAGAGACTGGAGAAGACCATGTATCCATTGCTACTCATTTCTGCTTGTGGCAGTGCCATGAGAACATACCAAACTGGGCTCCTTTGTGAGAAGCAATTTAGTCTGGAGTTGGTTGCCCCAGTCATGCCATCAGAACTCTAAGTAGTTCCAGATAATTTCCCTGACCAATCTTGTACCACTCATATAGAACTATATTCGAATAAATGAAATCCAGATCTCCGAAAACTCAGACCCATTCAGCTGAACCCACAGAATTATAGTAGTTATGTAGCACTGTCCTCCCATTGTTCATTGATTTGCGTGAGTGAGCACCAGTAACGTCCCCATTGTGAACTTGTTGTTACTGTTTTTGGTATATCGAACATGTCATGGGTAGCTTGCCAGGCTCTGCCGTGCAGGCAAGATACTCTTGGTAGCGTGCTGGGCTCTCTGAGAGGGGCGGAGGAATCGAACCCAGGTTGGCCACGTACAAGGCAAATGCCCTACCCGCTATGCTATTGCTCCGGCCACAGAATTATAAAGTTAATAAAATTTTATTATTCTTACTGTTACAGTTGGTGATTGTTTATATTGCATATTTGCAGTGGCAGTGTTTAATAACACAAGATATCACTTATCTTTTTCCTTCTGAGTATAAAGGGGGAGGGGTGAGTTGCAGTTAAGGATTTAGTTCACTTCAATAAAGTGTATATAGTATTAGTTAAGAAATAGCTCAGAAGCACTTTCTACATTTAGATTCACAGGAAATTATTTAATGAGTCACTTCTATGTTTCTGTCACTGCTAGGATCTTTCAAATATGCCTAAGTAATTAAGATAATATATGAAACTGGAGCAACAAAATAAGAAATTATGAGCTATAATTTTTAGTTAAAGGTAAAGGTAAAGGCCCTCCCGTTGATCGTCGATTTGCTCGAGCGGGCCCAGTAACATCTCCATTGGAGACTTTGTTGTTACTGTGCCTGGCATATCGAATACTCTCGGTAGCTTGCCGGGCTCTCCGAGAGGGGCAGAGGAATCGAACTCGGGTCGGCCATGTTGGCCACGTGTAAGGCGAACGCCCTACCCACTGTGCTATCGCTCCAGCCATGACCAGTTATGACCAAGAATCAAAAGCATAACAAGTATCTACAATGATATAAATACATTATTAAAAAAGTGAATAAGTGGAGGTCATAAGTAAATCATTGGTGCAGAAATAAGAAATAATAGTCAATTCACCATCAAAGAAGTGGAACATAAATATCTACTTCTTAAGTGGATTTGTACATAATCAAAGGATACAGCATAGAAAGAAGGAAAAAAGCTATACTGGAAAAAACTATAACGAACTAACTCACTTGATCACTTGACTTCCCATTAATCGTCGATTTGCTCGAGCGGGCACCAGTAACGTCTCCATTGGTCCCTGTCACGTGCTAGTGTAGCCAAAGAACTATCTCAACCAATGATTATAGATGATTAACAATAGTAAGAAATCATGTTGATGTATACCTTTGGTATATATGAGAATGATATTTTGCACTAGTTATTCTCCTTAAAAAGCTGTCATTTAGTGTCATGAGAACAGCAAACCCCAGTAAAGTCACATGGCCATTAAAACTGCCAAAACCATAAAATGGTTTATGGGAGTTATGGGCCAGGGGTAGCAAGAATACATCAATAATCATTACCAAGAAGCAGTTCGGAGTTACGATCACTCGAATGTTCTCATTCATCTGTGGCATCAACAGAAAGTAAACAAGGGCCAGGAGTGGGGAATAGCTATATAAGGTATGTGACCTTGTCTGACACTGGCATATCATGGGACAAAAATGGATGCTTCTCGTTGGTTCTCCAAACAACCTGCCTGTTTTGTATGGCCCATGAATATTCAGAAATACCAAAAGTCCCTTGGCAGAAAATAAGTTTCCCACTCCTTGAATAGACAAACCCATGGTCTTTGATTACAAAATTGTGATTACCAGAGCAGTGAGGGAAAAAGAGAAGAAAGAAGAAACCTACTAGAAGTGACCTACATACAGACAGTGGGGGAGGATCTTGAGCACTTTGGTATTGGTGCAGGAACAACTTTGTATACAAAACCACCTGTGTTGACAATGATGCAATCACATTACTGTCTAAACACCAATAAGAAATTGAAATATTCTTTAATTTTATAAAAACAGGGTAACATTAGGTCAGTGCAATAGTACTACAAGTAGGGCACTTGCCTGGGACCCAGCCAAACCAGGTTTGATCCCCAGCACCACATACAGTGATATGTGCACCATCTGGAGTGATCTGAGTGCAGAACCAGGAGTAAGCCCTGAACACCACTAGGCATGAGCCCCCTCAAATTAAAAAAGTATGTACTACAACAACCACAAGAGATATGAAAATATGCAACCAGGACGCTAATATTCCAGAAGGTGACATTAAGTAAACACTAAGAATATCTGAGTAAACAATTATATTCTAATGATAATCGTGTCAGGTTAATATTTGGTTCAATTGTAGAGAATTTGTCTCATTGAGACCCCAACTTCAATCCCAGGCATGGAAATAAATCATTTAATTACTTTTTTTTTGTCCTTTCTTGGTTTGTGGGCAATAAGCCAGTGGTGCTCAAGAATTAGTCCCAGCTCTGAGCTTTGTGCACAACAATAACAGCCAAGGTAATAGAGAAGAGCATGTACCCACATGCCTTAACCGCTATACTACCTCTGCCCCATAATGAACTTCTCAGTTGTGACAAATGTACCACAGTAATGTAAATCATTAGTAGTAAAGCAACAGGAAAAGGAGAGTGTAGAAAGTGTACCATACTCACAATTTTTTTCACAAACAAAATATATTAGGTAATTAATCTTATTTTAAAATACAGTGGTGAGTTAAATATGCAAATAGAACATGTCTTTGAAAATTATAATCTACTCTATTGTAGACTGGTTTTATTGATTATTACAATGTTTTTTTCAATGTATTAATGATTTGTTTTTGTCTTTCATTATCTAGCTAGGTTTTATAAGCCTTTTAATAGTGTTTTTTTTAAAAATCTGGAAATTTGCTATTTCCTAATACTAGAAAATTTTTAACAAATGTCTGATTTAATATTTTAATATAAATTATCAAAATACTATTCTTTCATTTATTTTTTATATTTTGATCTGTTTTGATTCTGAGCACGCCAGGCTACGGTCAGAATTTACCTGCTGGCTCTACATGAACGGATCACCCTGGCAGGGCTTGGGAGACATATACCATGGGATCAAACTGGGTCAGCTACATGAAAGCAAAGCTCCTTAACCCTCGTGCTATCATTCTGGCCAAAAGTAAATACATTCACATTCTAAAAATAAACTTTTAGTAAGATAAAAAGTAGATTTCACACTATTTTGCAGAATTTTTACAGAATTACAAAATGTTTTAAAAACTGGGTAAGCAATTTTTTTAAAAAAACTATCATCTTGTGAATACTGTCAAATATCCCTTCTTGTCACATTTTCTAGGAAGGATTAATGATAGAATCATAGAGCTACCAGCTGTTTAAATATTCTTTTTATTTACAAAGCTAGCTTAATAAATAACCAATCTGCTTGGCAACTAACCTTTTATCAGTGAAAAGCTTTCATGAAGATCCCCTACATATGGAACATTATTATTTTTTAATACTAGGCCATTATCCTTAATAATTTAATGTTATGAGACAAATGTTCAAAAGCTGTGATAAAAATAACCACAGGATCCTATACCTTATGTCTATAAAAATATTAAGGATATCAAATGAGCTTTGGTAAACAGGCCTAGAAGATAAAGGAAGCAGGTGTAGAAGACATTTAATAAATCATGTCTCTCCTTTCTTATTCCTTTTCTGTTTGGTTTCTTGGAGATCTCTGTTTGACAATGAACTGCAGTAAATTTGCTTCAGGCAGATACTTTTATTGTCTTCATCTAATGATGTGGCAACTAAAAGGAGGATGTTTGAAAGAATGGTTGAAATATAACATTAAGTTTTTAAAAGCAAATAAACTTTTTTACAGATACCATTATATTAAAATTTTAAATATTGATTTATTTTTTTCTCAAGTTGAACATTATATAAAAAATATAAAATTCTAACCATAGGTTAAAATAAAATCACATTGTAGTTTGATAAATAAAACTATCAAGAGTGTCTCCTTTACATCCAAAATGAAGGAAAAAGAATAGCTAGTGGGTAAATGGAGAAATACAAGTACCTAAATAATAAAAGTTAAACATTCATTTCTTCTTTTTTTGTCCATGATGGGAACTGAACCCCAGAACTCACACATACGATGAAGCACACATTCTACTACTGAGCAACCTATACTCTTTATTTCTTTTTTAAGGCCTGTTTATCCAATTTCAGACTAGTGACAACTCAAATGCAATGCAACTGCACCTTATTTTTTGCAAACCCTCTCAACAACGCATTCTATTTATAGTAAATGGTAGGTGGAGGGTGGTTAACAGTTTCAGAAAATAGTTCTACTATTTAACCTCTGTTCTGTTATAATAACCCACACATACAAGTCATCAGGTTTCCTCAAGAAAGAACGTGTAGAATTAAGGGATAAGTGTAGTTTTTCACAAAACACTTTTTTAAAGCAGCAGTTCTGAAACACTGATTAAAAGTTAACCTGCACTTTACTCAATATCAACTTCCTTTCTAATCAAATTAGCAGAATTAAACAATGTGTATATATTTATGTTTATATATACATATTACTAGTATTCACCTATATGTTTTAATATAATATTGAAAAATGTGTACAGAGTATTCAACTAGGCTTCTTCAGTACTAGAAAATATGACTATCACAATAATTTAGAAAAATTTTCCTTTTATTGAAAATGGTTATAAGGTATAAGGGGAGAAATTTAAGAGTTAAAAACATATTTACAAGGTTTTCATTTTAGATTTTATTATTTCTAGGTTTATTAAGCCTTGTGAGGAACACTATGTCCAAAGGACCTTGAGCTCTGGAAAAATCTTTTGGACAAAAGAAATCAAGCTCTAATTCCAAGGTTGCATAATAATATTTACTCAGTCATGGGGAGTTTACAAAGGATATGAGTAGTGTGATCCTGAGTGCACATAGCAACTCCAGGCTTTTGAGAACATTCAAATATTTAGTTCAGATGCTTCAGAATTACAAATGAAAGACTTCAAAATATTTTTCTTTCTTCTCAAAATTCCTACATGTGAAGGTGGTAAAAGATATATAATCTCAACCCAAAATTTAATATCCTGTAAATTTATTTTAATGAATAATACAGATTGCTTCTAATCTCAAAATGCTCTGGAAACTTTTTCATAAGCATTTTCCAATGAAAAGAACTCTGAGTGCACAGAAGGAAGAAAATGTTTGATGAAAACTTGGAGAGAAAAGCTAAGGAAGAAAGTTAAAATGTTCAGATGGATTAGATTATGCTGAAACCAAGTAAATACCAGGGAATATTTACGGATCTTGATAAGCTAATAGATTGTCTCCTTCAAGTTCTCAAAGACCCCACAAAGTTTGCCTACAATTCGATAGAGTATACAACACTGTGAAAAATAAGTTTTCTCCAGAAGTTAAGGGGTTAAGAAACTTTGCTCTAGGTAAATGTCAGGCAGGGAAACTAGATTAAGAGTTGACACTAAGGGAGACTATTGTTCTCTGGCTCTAGGTTCACTTTTCTTTCCTCTACTACTTAAAGACACTCTTCAGGCTAAAGTGATAACCAAGAGATGGGGACTGAGGACGAGAAGTAGCAGCAATAGAAGTTTTGTTTGTTTTTTGTTTGTTTTGTTTTGAAGTCCTCCAGGTTTTAATAAGATGGGTTTTTTTGGTTTAGTTCTGAGTTTTTTTTATTTTAATTGAAATAGTTAGGGTTATGTGTTTACAATAGTATTGACATTTATGGTATTTTATTGTTTTACTATTGACTAAATAAAAAATTTACTAAAATGTTAGTAAAAGTTTACGGAAATGTTATAAACCACCACAAAAAATGTTTTAAGACAATCTGGACTCATATTGGTATCCTTTTATTTGGGGAGTGGAGTGGGGGTGGAGGGGCCTTTTTTCACTCTGCCTTCCAACTACTCTTCCTTCCTTTTGCTCTATTACTTTCAGATGATAGAAAACCACATTAGGGGCTAAGATATCTGAGGTTTGTGAGGAAAAGGAGATAAAACTCAGCCTATAGAAACACTTGAGAAAGATTATCCTTGCTGGTTATTCTACCCTTTTAGTTTACTAGCTTCCCTCTCTAGGTTTGTTTTCCTTCCTCTTGGCCTGGAAAAGGAATTATTAGGAATTGGAGAAAGTTCATTGGCAGTTGTGATATGAAAGTGACTTTCCTTTTCCTCTTCCTTCACCACTCCTACATTAAAACAAGATGGTAATTCTACCTTGAATTCAGTTCCTATCTCTCCAGATGAAATATGTTTGATATTTTGTTTCATAGTTATCTAATAGGAAGGTGGGAAAGGGGGGGAGTATACCGGGGATATTTGTGGTGGGAAATGTGCACTGGTGGAGGGATGGGTTTTTGGTCATTGTGTGATTGTAACCCAAACATGAAAGCTTCTAACTATCTCATGGTGATTCAATAAAACTAAAAAAAAAAAAAAAAAAAAATTAAAGACTCTTTAAGTATTAGATAAATAACCCAATAATTACAGATAAAGTACAGACTGCCAACATTTTAGTAAACTTTTTATTGAGTCAATAATAAAACAATGAAAATGGATTTTTAAAAGATTTTAAAAGACTATTAATAATGTTACTAGGGGTCAGTTTTCATTATTGTTAATCCCAGGAATATTTTTACTGGCAAAGAAAAAATATACACATGTGTTTATTTATATTTTTCATTTGAAGGAAATAGTAACTGTATAAGGAGAAGCCTCCTTTAATATATGTTCTGGGGCTGGAGCAATAGTACAGCAGGTAGGGTGTCTGCCTTACACACTACCAACTTGAATCCCATGCCCAGCACCACATATGACCCATTAAACTGAACAATGCCCGGTATGATCCCTGAGCGCAGCGACAGAAGCAAAAACTGAGTACAGCTGGGTGTGGTTCAAAATTACACACACACACACATTGTAATGGAGCAGCATCCGTTTTGAAAACATAAAGTGACACACACTCTAGAACTTTGCTGAATGTTATATTCTTGTTCAATATTCAGTTAATCCTAAAGGTAGTAAAAAATATGGTCACTGTGCCAGTAGAAATGTACAGGACTTACTGAATTCTATTGGTTTTTCATTTTTTTGCACAAACGAACACCTAAGTCTAATTTAAAAGAATCCTTGTTGTTTAATCAGTTAATAAGCAAACATGCATAATTGAAAGGAAATTGAATATTCTTCTTTTGTTAACAATTCCTCCGCCCCTCTCGGAGAGCCCGGCAAGCTACCGAGAGTATTCGATATGCCAGACACAGTAACAACAAAGTCTCCAATGGAGACGTTACTGGGCCCGCTTGAGCAAATCGACGATCAACGGGAGGGCCTTTACCTTTACCTTTTTTACCTGTTAACAATATTGAGGGTTATTTAAAAAAAACACACTTCTCAGTATTTTGGTATCTAAAAAATATTGAAAAACATTAAGAATATATTTAATCTGTTATCATATTGAAAATAGCACCATAGCACTGTAGCACTTTCCTCCCGTTGTTTATTGATTTGCTAGAATGGGCACCAGTAACGTCTCAAAACAAATTGTGAGACTTGTTACTGTTTTTGGCATATCAAATATGTCACAGGGAGCTTGCCAGGCTTTGCCATGTGGCCAAGATATTCTCATAGCTTGCCAGGCTCTGTCTCCGAGAGGGGCGGAGTAATCAAATCTAAGTCGGCCATGTGCAAGGCAAATGCCCTACTCACCGCGTTATTATGCCAGCCCATATTGAAAATAAGAAAAATAAATTTACCACTAGAAAATTATATCTGTATGTTCACTACCTATACATCCCAAAGAACCATTTCCAGTCCTTAGCAATTCCTTGCATGGTGTGGAAATGAAAGAGAAGCATGTAATAAACAGATTACTTGACTTGCTTAGATGACTTAGAAAGTCTGAATCACGAAATATAGAATGAAAAATAACCTAATTTATACTCAACTTGGGTTTTCTGTTTCTTATTTACAACTCTAAAATGAAAAAAGAGACAATTCAAGCCCTACAAAAAGAGTAAAATAAAAAGTTTTATAATGATACTTAAAAAATTATATCTTTCAACTGGAAGAATGAGAATTTTAAGAAAGAACAAACAAGTGAAATCTTCTAACAATCTCATTTTTGAGAGAATTTTCTGTTTTCTAAGAGATGTACTAATTACCAACCACATAGAAACTAGGTAAAGACTACTATCCATATTCTGAAAGAGTAATCTGTTATTCTATAAGCATTATTAGAAACTAATACTTCAAAATCTTCTAACAAAAAAATGTCTAGTAGCTGTAGTATTAATCTTTTTACCACGTGTGTATTAGTGGCTATTTAATTTATGCCTACTTATAAAGTGATGCATGGTACATTCAAAATGTAAGCTTACAGCTAATCAGAAACTGATTGAAAACTTTACACTATAATTTTCTGTGCTTGCTTTCATCTGCAGTTTACAGAAGTAATTATATGATTTTTACAGTATTATCAATTTGATTTCTACAATAAATTATTCTTTAAGTTATCGCTAGAGAACAAAAATAAGTTCTCTAAAAACTTAGAAGTGTTTAACAAACACTAAAATCTCAAGATTCCACTAACCGAAGGATTCTTTTCTGACAATTGAGAATCTCCTCAAAGAGAAGGAAATTCTAGATTTCCTGGCAAACCAAAACCTTGTTAAATACTATAAATTAAACAAAAAAAATGCAAAAGAGCTTAGTAAATAGATCCACTGTATTAGTAAACATATAGTGCAACCTGAACTAAAGTAAGAAAGCAATTTCTCAGAGAGATCAGCAATTACATTTAAGGAACTGTAGTTTTAATAGTCAGAGGGAATTCAAATCATGGTTTCAAAGTTTATTCATTTTAGCACCAATACCTCTATTTTCTGTTGAAATATTGTAAAGAAACCTTTACATCTCAATCATCTTCTCTACAAGTGGGATTTATATCCCAGCTGAAAATGCTGTCATATGTAATGAAGGAACAAAGGTGAAATTATGAATAAAGATAATGCAAATCCCTATGGTTCAAGTTCTACTACCATTAACTCCACAGTACTTAGCACAATGGCTAAAACACAGTGAGTAATTCTGATTTGTTTCCAATGTGGTTGAAGTCAGGATCCCACATTAGAAATGAAATTATTCTGTATTCTTCTTTACCTATCCAAATTGTTCCTTCAAAATGTCACTGATATCTAAAGTGGCTTCCACGTATGCTGCCATTCAATCCAGCACAATTTAAAAGAGAAATTCCTAAATTCCTATTCACTTCTCTCACTAATCGCTTTTGCAAAGTCCCTTTCCAAAGAATGTTTTTTCTGTTATCTTTAGATATACCTCAAAATCATCAATGCCTTCAAACACTAAGTGTAATAAATTTCAAGTGGCACAAAGTGCCTTTTTAGATAGTCTCTCAACTGGACTTGTAATTAATCAATATCATGTAGCGATAAATCTAAAATCAAAGAAATTTAACTTTTAAAAGAGTAAAGCCAATAGTTCAGTATGATCAATAATCTCATTCCTAACCCCCGTAGCCACTGCCATGTTGACTCATCCAGCAGCCTTGCTCTACTGATTCACAACTAAATCTCTGAGGAGATGCAAGCCAAGCAGATAAAATAAATGTCACACCAGTCCCATGAACGAAAACTCTGGGGAGCCATCAGGATGAAGGCAGGCTGGGTCCCTGCCCTACCAAAGGCCTGGCAGCTGCACCCATACCCCACCTCTGCAGCCATGCCAACAGCTCAACTCCATCACTTCAATAATTTCCTCTACAGAGATGCCAAACTGTGAATAGTTTCAGGTTACTCAGGCTGAGAACTCTAGTTTCTTCTCAGAGTGGAGGTGGGCCGTCTAATCCGACACACCTCTGTCCTTCTACGAACCCTGGCAGCAATGCCCACTTCCTATAGCCACCTCTATGTCAACTCGTTGACCCAAACCCTATGAAGTTCCTGGACTGGAAGAAATCTCCTAATTCCTCAATACTGAAATTTCATTAGGAGAACACCATATTAGATGGAAAAGTAACATAAAAGCCAACTAAACACAGAATACAAAAACAGTAACACAGGCTCAACTAGCAATAAAAAACCTTAGTAAATTCTTAGACAAAGGTTTTACCCCTTGATGATATGCAACAATTTCACACAAAAAGAGGTTTTTATACATAAGGATTAATATAGGAACTTTGTCATCTAGTTAATTTTAAAATCTAAAATTAAATAATTGAATCAATAGTTATGGCTTTTGTCTATATAAAAATAAAATTTAAAAAACGAAGCACAAAAAAATCTCATCCATATACCAACATGTTTTGAAGTGTTCTTTAATCCACAGAATATAACAAAGAATGTGATTCTAGACTAAAAATAATCTGTGTTAAACAGAATTCTGATATTTGACTAGATGTCTAAATTATGATAGGTTATCTCCTTATAAAATAACAATAGATTTCTACTCAATGATTTCTCATAGTGATAACATGAGATCACTGTCATCATCACTGCATCCCACTGTTCATTGATTTACTCGAATGGGTGCCAGTACCGTCTCCATTTGTTCCAGCCCTGAGATTTTAGCAACCTCTCCTTACTCGGACGAGGCTCTTTCAAGGTCAGGGGAATGAGACCTGTTATTGTTACTGTTTTTGGCATATTGAAAACTCCACGGGGAGCTTTCCAGGCTCTGCTGAATATGAGACATAAACAGTAAATAATGCATAGGATACATTGAGGCCACACTGTAATTCAGGTAAGTTTCATACGTGTGTTTATTCATTTTATAATCAAAATTACCCTATGAAATAGAGAAGAAGCAATTTCTCATACATATGGAAAGTGTTGCATAGGAAGCTACAGCAATTCTTATATAGGCATGCCCCCTTTACTTTTTACATTTCCTTGCCCAATCAGTCTACATATCACAGATAAGTAAGATCTTCCTGTGTTTGTCCTTCTTTTTACTCACTTATCTTGACCCTTACTCTAGGGTCAAGGGTATGTAGGAATAAAATCAAGGTGGGATGGAAGAAGAGCGGGGCTGAGCAGGGGTCAAGATATTTGGTCAGATGTTGAGGAAGAGTGGTAATAGTCATAGATACAAAGCACAGACTCAAAAACAGTTAAAACACAAGATGTAAGGTGCAACCACCGAACTCTGAAATTTCTTGTCAAGATGACAGGTTGGGGAGTTGAAGGTGAGCATGGGAACACTGTTGGTGGGAGGCTGGCTCTGGTGGTGGGACTGGTGTTGAAGCATTATATGCCTAAAACCCAACTATCAGTAACTTTGTAAATCACAGATCTTTGGAACTTTTAAAAAATAAAGGAAAGTTAAAGTAATTTTCTAGTAAATGGTATATATGTGACTTCTGAGCTGGCAGTTAACTGCTCAAAATTATGTATCTAGAATAATGCACCTAGTATATATACCAAAAATGTTAGTGAGTGAGTGAATAATCTAGAATCTTAACAACAATGCATGTATTTAAATAATAATGGTATTTGCATTTATCCCAAACTATTCAGATAAGTGTAGTTTAATTGATCAAAGGAAAATTAGTCACAATGAAGTCGTAATTAATAACATAATTAGACACTCACTAGTACTCTTTTCTCTTTCTGTGAAATTACATGAACCCCTAACTTCAGGCTCCAAATTAAAGTGATATTTCTTTGGACTTTAAACACTAAAGTATGTTTTTTATGGTACAGAATCAGAACACTTATTTATAAAAAAGATGATACATGTTCATTACATTTTCTAAAAATAAAAACATTTGAAAAAACTAGGCTATCAACTGAAGTAATTTGACTAATAATGAACTAATAGACGTTTTATAATTAGAGAAACAGACATGTCTTACAGTGAATTAGAGGCACACTTGTACAAAACTTTAGAACACCTGATTGTTTTTCTGAAATAAACAGGTATAAAAAAAGATACACAGAAAAATGTGATTAATATTAACTGCAATTAGAATACACAGTACTGAAATCCAAAAATAATTGATTTGACTAATGCCTTCATTAAATCACTGCTCTTTCTGTCCCCCACTATAATAATCTGTACGAAATAATACTCCATAGATAATGCTATTAAGCCATTTGTCACAAAAATTACACATTTATTTGTATTTTCCTGTAGGTTTTAAGGAAAGTATATCATATATTTTTATTGAAGAACAGAAATGAAAAAAATACTACAAATACCAAGGCTACTATATTAAAAAAACAGGATACTATAACTTAATGTATTTAATAACTTATTACAATAAAGTTTTATTCTAAAGTTTTTAAATTCATTTGTAACATATAAATGAATATCCCATATACAATTTTTATTTCATTTAGTTTTTCAAAAATGCACTAGTGACCAGTTGCTGTTTTCATAAGTAATAGTGGACTCTTACATTATAAGATTACAGTAAAACTATATGACTTACTTATATACTATGTTGTAAAATGGGATGGCTACTATTAATTTAAAAGAAAACTATACTGCTGTTAGTTATGCATCTAGTAACTCTTGAAAAGCATCTTTAGTTGCTGAACTAAATCCTTCCCTAAAGTAATGACTATTCTTCCTCTTTCTCTCCATTAGTGTTTTCACCATTAGAACATTTTTATCACACTGACTTTTTTGGAAGTGACCAATAGGGCTGGGGGGTGGGGATTAATCTAGTATAAATTTATAATTATCAATAACTAAAACACTAGTTGAATTGTTTTACCTCATTGTTGCTCAGTATTCTGCTCTTATTGCACCAAATAACTCTAATACCGTGCCATAATTATAACAACCAGCATGTTGCACACATTAAATGATTACTTAAGCCCCATAAAGGGAAAGGGCACTCTTTTTACCATTTATCACGTGTAGTCTGGGAGAGTGCAGATTTTGCCAGGGGTTATAAAATATCTAAGAGGCAAAGCAAAAATTCAGAAGCATTAATTCATTAATCAGTCTCCATAAAATACATTTATTCAAGTAAAAAGAAGGAAAGTCAACACATTTTCTGTCTGAGTGCATTACCAGTACCAGTGGAAATAATGTTGGAATTAATGGTTAAAAGCATTAGACCTTGAAGAGGCCAAAATTGTTTAAAACCGAAGCCCTAAAAGTGGACTAAAATGTTTTTAACCTCATCAAGGTTTTGACTTATGAGTAGAAAAAAATCTCCCACAAGTCATTTCAACAAGAGTTCTTTGGAACTCCACTTTAAATGACATGGATTGGATTAGATTGTGGAAGCAAGGATTTTTAGGTGTATCAAATCTTAATCAACTTTTTTTATTGTGGCACTTATTTTTCTTGTCAGAGCCTTCTTTATTTTGATCATGCATTAGAGTAGAAGAAGCTGAGTAAAAAGTAGATATTATTAAGAGTAACCTGTTTTCATTTCTAATTTTAAAAGAGTGAAAAGATTCTTCAAGTTTCCAACTATAATATCATCTTACAATGAAACTAGAATAAGTAGATTATATGGTGATTATATCTGCTATTTTATTATGCTCAACACAAACCTAATTTTTATGGAAATAAAATAAACATAAGACAAATACTATTTTTTCAATCGAATTTCAGAATTTGTCTTCCCATTTTCATGTTACCATATCCATTTAATTTAATTAACTAGGTGCTGTTAATATTAACGAAATAAATAGAATCATACACGTATGCTTTGTGAAGCTATTTCTTCCTCTCTGAAATAAAGTCAATAACTCTTACCTCCAAGGGCTATTGTTGTTAAAACAAGAGTAATATAAATATCTGCCATCTAAAATGTGTTTTAAATAGTCAAAAAAATAAACAAATGTTCAACAATCATTTGCTCATCCTAAAAAGAAATTGTTCCAGAAGTAAGTTATTGTTAACTCACGGCTGGTACCCTAGTTTAAATTACAATTAAACTGAGTCTAAAAGTCTGAATTCTCTTCTAACCATATTCCCAGAAAGCTGATAATCCCTTTCTTCACACCCTCCTCTATTCAGTACAGGTAAATTGAGCATTTCCATGATAATATAACATGCTCTCAACTATGTTACCATAGCAAAGCTCTCCTATAGAACGGATTCCCAACACAGTGATTTCTTGTGAATGTGTGTGTCCTTTTTTTGCATTGTAATCACATTCACAAATGAAACCTTAAGATCTTTTCTACCTGACCGATGAATTGAAGGTTCCAAAAGTGACATTGAGAAAGTGGTGCTCTAAGACCTAAGAAAGACCTAAAACTAAAATTACTACTTGATGGGACATTTATTTTCCAAGAAACTAGTGTATAACTTCATTACTATCTACTATATCAACTCATTATGCCCCTTGACAATCTAGCTTATAGTTAATTCACTTTGGCTGATATTTAGATATTATAATAAAAATCTTTATAAACATAATAACATTTATAATACTAAATAGAGAAAGATAGATTATTTCAAACAACTTCCCTTAAAGAAACTGGAGTTCTTGTAAAGTGATTGCCAGTGTAGAATCTAACCTTTAATATCTTTAAGTCAATATGGTCTTCATAATTAGGTTAAAATACGAAACTCTGTTTATGTAACAAATGATGTTGCACATCTGTCATCTAGGTACTGAATATTATGGGAAATTTTTCCCCTTTTTTTGCAGGAATAAGTTTGTCTCAAACAATGTTCTACACATGGCAATTTGGATAGGAAAAATCTGCCACTTCCAGAACAGAAAGAAAAAAGGTAGATTTCTCATAGTCCACACATGGATCTTGAATATCTTCATACCTTGTAACTATTTTTATATGTTGTGCTTGGTGAAATGAAGAAACTTCAGGGATTCTTAGGGAATAAAACTCTGAATGAAGTCTTAAGCAGTTCTTTAGAGAGTAAAACTCACATATCTCATATTTGAGAGAGGCAGCCACAAAATGTCTGCTCTTCTTTATTTTTCCCCTGAAGTCCTATTGTTATGTTATATTGGGATTTTTATTTTCAGACATGAAGACATCTTGGAGAAACCAAGAACATTGTACTGAAAAAAAATTCCAGGATCAATTCCCCGCGCTGCATGTACTCCCTAGCATCTCCAAGTATACTACTGCTAGTACAGCTGAGCTTCTAGTAAAAGCATGAAAAAGGCTATTTCTCTTTCTCTCTCCCATCACCTTCCACATACATACACTACTAAGAAAGCGAACTTACAGCAGCCCATGTCACACAGTACGCACTGGTTTGTGGAAATGACACTGAACAGAACCTATAGTGTGTGACTTTCAGAATGTGAATTTTAGCTAGGGAGATCATTCCAAGAGCTGGTACACATACTTTACATGTAGGAACTAAAAGTTGAATTTTCAGCACTACATACCCAATACAGGGCTGAAGAGATAGCACAGCAGTAGGGCGTTTGCCTTGCACGCAACGAACATGGCCGACCCGAGTTCAATTCCTCCGCCCCTCTCGGAGAGCCCGGAGAGCTACCGAGAGTATCTACCCGTGATGTATTCGATATGCCAAACACAGTAACAACAAAATCTCCAATGGAGACGTTACTGGGCCCACTCGAGTAAATCGACGAACAACGGGAGGGCCTTTACTTTACTTACTTTACTTACATACCCAAGAACGAAGAGGAGCAATCTCCAAGCACCCACATG
This sequence comes from Sorex fumeus, assembly GCF_029834395.1. Taxonomy (NCBI): domain Eukaryota; kingdom Metazoa; phylum Chordata; class Mammalia; order Eulipotyphla; family Soricidae; genus Sorex; species Sorex fumeus. The sequence goes on from NW_026606322.1 coordinate 19,845,548, forward strand.
GATGTAGACTCTGAGGACTATCAGGTGTGGCCCACAAATCAAAATTTTTTTTAAAAAAGCAAAATCTGTAAGTCATCATTTGTTTGTTCTCTAAGGAAATTTACTTTTCATAGCTGATCATATTGATAATAATATACTATTTGTCTCAGATTTTCGAATGAAAATAAAAGACTCCTTTGGGAATCCTTAAAATTCTTAGCATGCTACATACATTGTTATACGAAAGGTATATCTAGCAATATTCAGCTTAGTGGTGATCTGTGTGACAGGGATCAAACTCAGGGCAAAGCACATTCTCTACAAACTATCTCTCTGCTCTCTGTTTTTTGCTTCATTAAGCAACTAAAAGGACACTATCGTAATTGTATATTTTTAACTAAGGCCTAAAAAAATTTAATACTATATATCCATTTTCATTTTTTCTACGTCTCCTTGTGAAAATAATCCTTGGACATAACTGCTCTTCGGTTTTCTACATAATGGTTCGAGACATCACTTTTACAGTTTCTCAGGGAAAGTTTAATATACATTTCTCTTCACTTATTATCGTATTTTCTCATTAGTGCTTTAAAACCATTAGCATTTCCCATTTCTGTTGAGCTTTCATTTTTATTAGCAATGTCTTTTATAGTCCAAACTTAACTGACAACATTTTTCTAAATGCAGCAATGAAAAGTAGCACTAATCTGAATGTGACTCAGAATAAGTTGTGTACTGAATTTATAAACTTTCAGAAATTCTTTCCTAAATTTAATAGTTTGTATGGCCTAACACCAGCATGTGATAAATACAAATGGTAATTCAACCAATAATATAACATTTTCACTTTTGTAGAAAACAAAGGGAAATTATTGTTTTGCACCTATTGGTATAATAGAACTTGTTTTTCTTAAATCTTATCGCACCAGAGACAACCACTGGACTAGAGCTGTTGCTGACTGGATTCCACAGGACATCAAAAGAATGCCCGGCCACCCACCTACAAAATGGTCAGACTTCTACCTACGTCAAGACCCTGAACGAACTGATTGAGACTTTTCGTGTTCCTGGAGTGATCAGATGCTATTGGGCTACATTAGCTCTCAACAGGGATGAAAGGAAATTTACTGGTGCCTGCTTGAGCAAATCGATGAGCAATGGGGTGACAAGTGATGCAAGTGATAGCACCCTTTTAAAGGGATTATAAAATCACAGCTCCTATAGATGTACTGGAGTAGAAGAGAGGATGATCTTGAAATGAAGTAGACTAGCAAAAGTTTAAAGGAAACACAGAAATGGAAATCTGAATGAAGGTAAAAAAATGGTAAAAACTAAAGAGTATGTATAGCATAACATACAAAATATAAAGAAATGTTCTGAGATTTGATATAATAGATATAATTACTAAATCAGGAAAAGATCCACTTGTTACACTTAGCATTATTTTCTATTTATTTTAGGAGAGAAAAATTGAAAATATCATTTAACACCAAAAATAGCAAATACTAGCTTTGTCCCAAATGCAATTTAGTAATATTATAACACTTGTTTGCATTTTCTGTCATGGACAATTAACATAAAAGCACCCCAAATTCTGAGGCAGATGAGTTTTAATACATCAAATACATCAAAGTGAAATTAAACCAAAGAAATGAAGTCTTCAAGGAAAAAAGGCAGCAATTCCTCAATCATTACCATCCAAGTCTTCAGGAAAGTTTGCTCTAAGTGAATTTCAACTGTCATTTTTTAAAAAAAAATCTCCTAATGCAGACTTATTGAAAGAAGCACATCTATTTGAGGATGAGGATCCAAGGAGAAATGATGTCAGACTCACCCTCTCAGCAAGTTTGGGGCATTAAAATTCTTTCAAGCTAGGCAACCCACACTGCCCCATGTTATAAATGGAAATGTAATTTTATTGATGGTTAGTGAAGACTGCCTTATAATATTCTAAAAATCAAGAGACATGTTTACCCTTTTTATTATATATGAATTACCTTTTCTAAAAACTGAAATAGAGACATTTTTAAAACACATGAGATTTTCTTTTTTTTTTATTATTTTTCCCTTTATTTTATTTTTTTTTTTTACAGTTGTAGATTTACAATTTTTTGTGCTTGGGTTTCGATTATACAATGATCAGATACCCATCCCTCCACCAGTGCCCATTTTCCACCACCATGGATAATATCCCCCCACCCCCACCCCCCCCATCCCCCGTCTCTGTGGCAGGGCAATCCCCTGTGTTCTCTCTCTCCTTTTGGGTGTTGTGGTCTGCAAAAGAGGCATTGAGTGGCAAACATGTTCAGTCCATAGTCTACTTTCGACATGCATCTCCCCTCCTGGGAGGATCCTCCAAACATCCTTTATTTGGTGCTTCCTTCTCTATCTGAACTGCCCTTTCCTCTAGGATACCCAGCTGGCCTCTAAGTTATGGAGTAATCCTCCTGGTGCTGATCTCAGCTATTCTTGGGTATTAATCTCATATTTTGTTACTTTATGTCCCCAGATGAATGCAATCTTTCTATGTTTATCCCTCTCTTTCTGACTCATTTCGCTTAGCATGATACTTTCCATATTGTACCACTTGTATGTAAATTTCATGACTTCATCTTTTCTAAGAGCTACATAGTACTCCATTGTGTAGATGTACCAAAGTTTCTTTAACCAGTCATCTGTTCGTGGGCATTCAGGTTTCTTCCAGTTTCTGGCTATTGTAAAGAGTGCTGCAATGAACAAACAAGTGCAGATGTCACTTCGACTATACATTTTTGCCTCTCTGGGATATATTCCCAGGAGCGGTATTGTGGGTCAAATGGGAGCTCAATTTCTAATTTTTTGAGAATCGTCCATACTGTTTTCCAGAAGGGCTGAACCAGTGGACATTCCCACCAACAGTGAAGGAGTGTCCCTTTCTCACCACATCCATGCCAGCATCAGTTGCTTTTGTTCTTTTGAATGTGGGCCAGTCTCTGAGGTGTGAGATGGTATCTCATTGTGGTTTTGATCTGCATCTCCCTGATGATTAATGCTGTAGAGCTTTTTCTCAACACATGAGATTTTCATCAGAGTTTATACATGATCTTTCGAAGAATAAAAAGAATCATAAGTAAAGGAAATAAAAATGAAACACATTTCTTCACTCAGGATGAGTAAGCATCAAGGGACCATACAAACACAGTACTTAATCACAAAAGGGCCTTTCTGGGGGGGACTTTTAACCATTAGATCACCCTTTCTCTTGAAGTTAGATAGAGAAAAAAAATGCCAAGTACTGGTGGAGAAAATCGAATATGGATTATTTCCCCAACCCCAGAGGCACTAAAATAGCTCATTACCAATCACTCACAGAATACTGGTAAAACAAAAAAAAAAATTTATCTGTATATAAAAGGATAATATGTAATAAAAGGACACAAAACTTCACATTTACCAAAATCAATTACTTTTTCAAGAGAACAACTCTAAATGTGATTGGGAGGTGGGGTGGGGAACGAAGAAGTAGCATTTATAGAACATGCACTCTCCTTTAAGTGTTTTACATAGCTTCCTTTCATTTTCATAACCACCAGGGGAAAGTATAATTATCTCCCATTTCCTGATTAGAAAATACTTAAGACTAAAATTGTTTGAGGTAAATATTACAAGTAGTCGAGCTGGAAATGAAGTTCAAATCTGAATGACTAACAAAAGTCTGTAAGTTTCTCATTATAGCTCATTCATTTTATTCCAACCATTGTTTACTAAATATCATACTAGGTCTATGTTATAGGTATGTTCTTTACCACAGTGGCCAAAATGGTGAGGAAATGACATTGTATTAACTTCAAGAAAAATTAAGATCTTTCAGAAACTACTAGAAACCAAAGAATAAAATAAAGTGAAAGAAATGTAAAAGTTCTAAAGAACTCAATAGTAAATTGCCAAGCATGGAGCAAGCTGGGAAAAAGATATCAGAAAAGTTTCTGGGCAAAGTCACTAAATCTGAGGGGTAAGAGTTAACCAGGGGAAACAGAACGCCTTCCAGGCAAATGAAATGATAAGGTCAAAAAGCTTTTAGAGAAATGTGGGCAGGGAGTTTTGAGAGGGAAAAAAAGTTCAGTAAAGTTGAAACTTGGGTGCAGTGAGGTAGATGGCACTCTGGAACAAGACGCATCCTGCTGGGTCTTTCTCAGCGCTCAGTTTGAAAATCTTTCAATCTTATATACAGAAGTTAAGAGAGGCTACTGAAATACTTAGGCAAGGGCTAATGATCAGATTTTAATTTTTGAAAAATGTCTTGCAGCTATAACATGAAAATTGCAAAGTCTAAAAAAAAAGGTAGCGGGATAAGCTGTGAAGATGTGGCAGTCAAGGAATACATAACTGTGGCTTGAACTCAGAGAACGGTTATTATGGAAATAGAGGAAAATGTATTTATTTAAAGGATATCTAGAGAGTAAAAACAAACAATTTATTGATTGTTGTACATAATAAAAAATACATCTCAAATATAACTCAGGTAGTCATTTAAAAATTGGCTGGATATCACTTATCAAGATTAGAAACATAGAAGGGAAAAAGCAATCTGAGGCAACAACATAGCAAACACCAAGTTATTTATCCAAAAAATAATATCTGTAAACAATTGTGGAACTCTTAACCATATGCCAAAAACTGTGCTAAAGGATACATATATATATGTATATGTATATAATTAAATATACACATATATGTACATATGTAATTTTATCTTACATATAATCTTACACATATATATTTTTATCTTTTCACATCCCCTCTTCTGAAGCAGTTATTCTTTTCTCAATTTTACAAATAAAATGTTAGAAATTGGTCAAGAACTTATACAGCTAATATGTAACTCTTCCAATTGGATAAAATGTAGTAAAGGAAGCAATAAAAATAAATAAATACTACATACAGAAAGGCATAGTTCAAGGCTCCTCGTAGAAATCTAAGGCTCTAAGGGAACATCCTAATATACTTGTTCTTCTATGTAAATAACTGGCGAGGGGTATCTATATCCTATATTGAAAGAGAGATAACACATTGTGGATATCGGATGGAATTTGGAATTAGATATAAATATACGAGAGTACGGTAACTTTAAAAAGCAGAAAATGAGCAGGTGAGCTATAAGATTTCCCCAAAGAGCACCACCTAGAACACTAGTACTGTTTCTTAGTAGAAATACATATGAAAACATCTCACTGTCATATAGATTCAATGAAATATCAATTGAAAGATATAAGAAAAACAATAAAACATACACTTTAGATCCCCAATTATCTGACTTATACTAACTATACTATATACTATAACTATACTATAACTATACTGTACTATAACTATAACTAAACTATAATTATAACTATAACTATACTATACTTATACTAACTTATATTTTTACCACACAACATACAGAATGACAGTATGAAATCATTCTGTAAAATATTCTTACTACTGTCTCAGTCAGTTAATAGTGAATCAAAGACAAGTCTCTAATAAAAGTATAAAGACAAATATTTTGTCATAAATTTACACAAATAATTTAAAAAGAAAGAGGCTAGATTTCTCAACAAAAATTATGGCAGGAAAAAATGACATCACAAATAGTTAAGAAGTTAAACATAATTAAGAACTGGCATATATATATGTATATATATATATATATATATATAAAACCACTTGAATTCAACACACTGATTTTGTTTTCAGAGAAGAAGTGTTAATGTTCCGTAACTAGCATTAATATGGTTGTTGGGCTGATCAACAGTTGCTTTCTTAATGATTTTTGGAAGCTATTATTAGTAAACATGAGTTTCACTTTCAATGTAAAAACTAGCCCTGGAGGCCTCTTATTTGGTGATCACTGATTATCTTTCACTTTACACTTTGAAAAATTTGCTTGAAAACATAACCATTTATTACAAAACACAAAATGAAAAGGACCTATAAGATTTTTGGTTTCAGAAAAAGCCATAGTTCTTTCTAAAGAATTTTATTTCAGCTAATTAATCCTTTAAACCTCCTGGAGACCAAAGAGACGAAGGCGAGTAATTTGTGTTTACTGAGAATGAGCAAATTCAGGCACCCTGCCCAGAGTCTCTCAGTAAATAAGCATAGAAAATGGGCATCCATCAACTATACCAACGCGCTCTCTAAAGAGAACTTTGCAGAATTTTCAGCTACTAGCCTGACAAGTCAAGCAGAACAGCGAGAAGCCAACACTCTCTAAGCTGGTACGGGCCCTATGGTCCTAAAATAGTTTTTGGTCAGCTCTGCACTCACTGCTCAGACTGTGGATCACATCAAGTTGGCTTCTTGCTCTGAGCATCTGAGCTTTCAGAAGGCTTCTGCTCTTTCCAAACTCCCTAAAACTGTTCTAGATAGATGGACCTCATGTTCTTTGCCAGAGATACCTTTGCTTAAACCATTTCACTACATAATTGACTAAGGTAATTTTGTTTTTAAAAAATCAAACAAAAATACTAAGATAATGTCAGGCTCAGCAGACAATACTGGAGCTGATAAACTATCAGCATATACCCCCACCGCACCCCAACTACACTGGGCGTGACCCTTGTGATCCCCAGCAGCCCAGGGCCAAGCAGCACTTCATCCCCAGGCCCTCTCATTGAACTGCAACAGATTAGCCACACACACTGGGGGTGGCCCCCGAGCCTCCTCAGTACCTCTTGGGAAACCCAAATAACAAAAAAGACCCAGAAAAGTCATGAAAATAGGGAGTTGGGAAACAGTGAGACAGTAGAGCACATAGAACACTTGCCTTGCTTGCACGGGGCAGACCAGAGTATAAGCTCAACACTGCATTATATTACCCCATGTTCTGCAAGGAGTGATTCCTGAGTACAGAGCCAAAAGCAAGCCCAGAGCACAGCTAAGTGTGACCAAAAATATAAAAAAGAAACAAAGCAAAACAGAAACCAAAACAAAAAAAACACCAGAAACAAAAGAAGAAAAAGAAAAGAGATCCTAACACTATATAATACATTTAATTTTTGCATCAAATTTGACATCTGTTCTGCAAGTTTGGTAAAGATGGCATCAGAGAACAAGCTTTGTATATAAACTAGCTAGGGAATTGATAATTACTGCTCTGAAAGACTGTTGTGAATTACTAGCTGCTTCTGTTATAGTCTTGGCTTGTAAACTTTTGTTTGTGATGGGTGGGAGGTATAATTGTGTTCAACCAAGGAATTGCAAACTTACATTACCATTTTGTTTTCTAATATAGTTTGCAAACTGACTATATACTCTCTCACTTTATAGTTCCAGTGAGTTTTATTACCATATTTTTTTACCAAGGCAATATACATAAATTGTTGCTGTCCATATTTTATTCTATTTAGGGTGGGCTGGAGCAATAGCACAGCGGTAGGGCATCTGCCTTGCACACGGCTGGCCAGGCCAAGCCAGGTTCGATTCCTCCACCCCTCTCAGAGAGCCCAGCAAGCTACTGAGAGTATCCCGCCCACACGGCAAAGCCTGACAAGCTCCCCGTGGTGTATTCAATATGCCAAACACAGTAACAATGAGTCTCACGATGGAGATGTTACTGGGCCCACTCTAGCAATTCAATGAACAACGGGTGGACAGTGCTACAGTGCTACTGTGGGGTGGGAGGGTGAAGGGGATGAGGCAAAGACTTACTCCTGGTTGAGCTCAGGACTCACTGTTGGCAGGACTTAAAGGATCATATGTGGTGCTGTGGATCATATATGGATCATATGTGCTTCATACTGGGTTGGCATGGAAGATTAGCACCCTATCCACTGTACTATGGCCCTGGCTCTTGACCGATGTTTTAAATCACATTGTGAACCCAAGTTGTCAACCAGTTACTTAATTCTTTACATCCAAACTGCCTTAGAGTCAATTAACTATGTCTAAAATGCTCATGCCAGAAGAGCTTGAAGCAAAAAATTAAAAACAAGTCTAATACACATTCTTTAATTCTAGCAGCAGGCTTGTCTTTCTCAAACACAACTTGATTCAGATTCATTTTATAACTACTAGTCAAAGAGACTTTAATATGGTCTCAAAAATTTAAGTTTAGGGAAACTTTTAACCTGAAATATAAATGATTTATTTGAATTATAATTTTAGCTTAACTTAATTTGGGGTTCTATTTGGGGGCCGGGATACCCACCAGTGTTCAGTGGTTATTCCTGACCCTGCTTGGGAGCCATCCCTGGCGATGCTTGGTATATCTGATGCCAAAGACTTAAACCAGGGCAAGAGAAATGCAAGGCAAGCACTTTAACACCTGCAGGGTCTATCCACACAGAGCTTTAGTTAATGACTTTGTCTCCCACTACCTGTTGATTCCTTGGCTATTTATTAAAAATAAACACACACACACACATACACACACACACACACTCTCCCTCCCTATATCCCAGTACCCTCAACATGTTCTGAGCTTTTTCAACTCAAATCTGTCTATGTTCAAATTGCAAATTGCTTCAAATTTCGTATTAGATTTGTCATTTTTCACATGTTAGCTATATCAGTACTGGGCCTAATTTGCATATAGTAGGTATTGAAATCTGCTAAATTGAGCTGATTAATGTTTAATAACACCTTACCACATGTTCATTTTAAGGCTAAGTAAAGATAATTATCTACTATATCATTTTATTCCCACTCAGTGAGTATACGTTTAAATTAAAAGTGTTATACATTCTATTTTTATTACTTTTCCTTTGTGTTTATTTAATAAAAAGACTGTAAGTAAAGGAACATACAATGATCAAACACTGCAAAAGGAGCAGCGATGGACATATTTTATATTTACTATTAATTTCGATCTTAGCTGACACAGATGGAAATTCTTGACATTTTATATCTATGATTCTAAATGATATATTAGATAAATATCAACCCTCTTAATTTTACAGATGGCAAATGAATTCAAAGATGGGTTTGGGAAGTTATCCTATTGTCAGTGAGAACTAGATAACAGGTTTGTTTTAATTCTTGTGTCTAGGTATATTCTAGACTCAAGCACAATTTCCCAGGTTGGAACATTGAAATAAATGTGTATAGAAGAGAGGGAAAACCTAATTTACATCTCGATTCATATACCAAGTTTATACAGAAATCTAATGCCAGAAAAACTACTGTACAAATATACCTTCTCAATAATTAAATTACATGGCGTTATCAGACATTTTAAATCATATAAAATAGAATCTCTGATGACATATTAAACATTAGTCATTGTGCCAGACAGATAACTCAGAAATTAATTTAATCTTTAGAAGAACATAGGTAATTAATAACACTATTCACATTTTACAGATCAAAGTCAAAAAAAACCTAGAGAGGCTGGAGTGATAGCACAACGGGTAGGGAATTTGCCTTGCACGCAGTCAACCTGAATTCAATTCCCAGCATCCCATATGGTCCCCTGAGCACCGCCAGGAGTAATTCCTGAGTGCATAAGCCAGGAGTAACCTCTGTACACTGCCAGGTGTGACTCAAAAAGCAAAAAAAAGAAAAGAAAAGAAAAGAAAAAAAGAGGGAAAAAAAACCCTTATTGATGTTACTTTAGGATCTAAAACCAGCTAGTTGTAAAACTTTGATTCAAACCAGTCTGCTACATCTAGGAACATTTCAGGATGGGGGCAAGCTAAGCTCCCACCCTACCAAAGTCTCTGTAGCCGCACTCACACCCCAACAGCATGCCTTCGAGGAGCTCCACCCCCTCACAACCTCACAACTAAGCTCCACAGAGATTCCTGCCAAAATTTTAGGTACACTGGTTTGTTTGTTTTTTCTTTTGGGGGGCTGAAAACTCTGGGCCTTCTCAAAGTTGGAATGGGTGATCTTCCCTCACCTCCCGATACTTCCGGAAGGTCCAGAAGCAGTGCCCACGACCTACTACCACCGTGTAAGCTCATCTACCAGCCCTGTTCCAGAGACTCATGAATGGATCTCCAAAGAGATCAACAAGCCACAAACATTTCTCAGATACTCCAGTCTCAGCTGAGACCCCTCTGGTTTAATCTTAGGAGAGGGCAGGTCAAGCTTCCACCTTACCAAAGCCCCAACAGTCACAATCACACCCCAAGAGCTGAACTGCCCAGTTAAATATTCTGGATATTCTGGAGCCACAACACAGCCAAATAACATCTCCAAATTCTACAATACTAACAGCCCAGTAGAAGTACATCAGATTGGATGGGAATGTAGCGTAGAAACCAACTAATCTCGAACACAAAAACATCAGCACAGAAATATTAACTTTCAACAACAACCTAGCAAACGCTCAAAGACTTCATGTTCCCTGTGGTGAAATACAACAATTTTCACAAATTTTCTTTTACTGAGGTTTTTTTTTTAATCATTCCATTAGCCACTTAGTGGTAATAAGAAATATAAAATAAATTATTGTGGGACAGGCTTGAGGAGTGGTTGGAAAATGGAGTCAATGGTGGAGGGAAGGTGACAGTGGCTATGGTATTGATTTTGGAAGCCTGTAACAAATCAACACAAACAACTTTGTAAACCACAATATTAAAGTAAAGTGAAAAAACAAATACACCAGGATTGCTAGAATGGCATGATAAATTTCCTAACTACAGGAAAAGTTTAAAATAATCCAAGCAAACTTTATGCAAATGAAAATGTTGAATTTTGATAAATCATTTATTACTGTTGGTCATTTGATATACATGAGATTTATACAGATTTATTTATAAATGTATAGATATATGTTTTTATTACTTTAAAATATTTCCTTGGAGAAATTCTACCTAATATCTCCATTAACTAATCCATCTGTTGTTACTGAATATATAATAAAATATTTAAATATTGATGAACATTAATATAAACTTCTTCATTTATTCTAATATTCTAGTATTTTCAAGAATTAAAAAAAATTTTGTTGGTTGGTTGGTTCGTCTTCTTTGTTTTGTTTCGAGGTTTTGATTCATTTTCTTTTGTTTTGGGACCACACGAGGTAATGCTCAGAGTTTATTCCTGGCTCTGCTCTCAGGGATCATTCCTGGTGGGCTCAGGGGACCACGTAAGGTGTGAGATCAAATCCAGGTTTTCTACCTGTAAGGCAAAGCACTATATAGGCTGTGCTATCTCTCTGGTCCCTGGGAAGATTTTTTTTTTCTTAAACTAAATGAAAGCATCATTTGTTTTCTGCTCATGTTGACTTCTCGCCAAATATCTAAGTCATTTTTCTTCCAGAGAACACAACCTTAAGATTGTAAATCATCTCACATGTGAAAGAAACATTATGACAACTTAAAAAATATGATTCTGAATTAAAATTTAAGTATTTCCCAAACACAAAAGTATAATGAAAGATTAATGTCTTTTATGAAAGTAAGGTACATACATCCTAATATTACTAGTTTTAAGTACAAAAATTACTCCAGCTTATTACAACGTTTCCGTAAAAGGAATATACTTCTTTAAATTTAGGGGACTGTATTTCAAGTTCATTGTAATTCAATAATTTAAGTATTACCTACCACAAGGAGATACACCACATTTGTTTCTAATACTTTTATTTTAGCCTTATTCTTTTTTACGATGTTCTTTTCTTTCACCATGGCCTTCAAGGTTGCTAAGTTAAAATACTAACAAAATTGAAGTCTGTTATTTAGACCTACAGATTTCTTTCATTTATTATAAACACTATTTTCAGATATTCATTTTTAAGATATTAAAAACTGAAGAATTACTTTATAAATCTGAAAAGAGTCTGGAAGTTCATCTCTTCTTTCTCCAGTTCTTGTTCATATCATTCTATGCTGACACTATTAATTCTGACACTAAAAGTCTCCAGGGAAAACAATTTCAATTTCTCTTCAGCAACTTGCTTCCATTTATAAAATGGCCTTCCCCAAATGGATCTTTTTCCCTTTATACCTGTTTACAATACAAATTTCTTTGGTGATTAGATTTCCCATACTTTTTTTTATACATTTCTTATACCTTTCATCTTTAGACTTAAAACATCTTCTACTCTTTTAAGTTACATTTTCCTTCTCACGCCCAAACATAGTGAACTGTGCTGCTTTCTCTATTTACTGTTCTTTAGCATCAGAAGCAATCCTCTGTTGCAGGTATACTCAAAGTCACCTGAGGACTTCTGTTGCCCTTAAAAAAGCACTGCTAAAAGTCTCTATTCAGCGCAAAGGATCAACTAGCACTTGGAAGCTTTGAGACTTTCATATCCTCTAGCCCTTCACTGGTGATGAATAGTGTTCTTACAGACAATACTACCAATACTCCATAAAACAGAACATGATCCATTTATAACTTCTATTGCTAGAATTAAATGAGCTCAAATACGTAGCACTGTAGCACTGTCCACCTGTTGTTCATCGATTTGCTCTAGCGGGTACCAGTAACGTCGCACAACGAACTGTGAGACTTGTTACTGTTTTTGGCATATCGAATACATCACGGGGAGCTTGCCAGGCTTTGCCGTGTGGGTGAGATACTCTTGGTAGCTTGCTGGGCTCTCCAAGAGGAGCAGAGGAACCAAACCCGGGTCGGCCACGTGCAAGGCAAATGCCCTACCACTGTGCTATCGCTCCAGCCCTCAAATATGTAAAGATTTCGAAATACCTCATCAATATCTAGTCAATAGATGACATATATTTTTCTTTCCTCCGCTGATACTATTTCTATGACTCCTTTGACTCCTGTTGCTGCTGCTACTACTGTATCTGCTATATTTACTACTACCGTTCTTTTACCACTACTTCTATTTCTACTATAATTTCACTACTATTTCTTCTCCTATTATCATACTATGACAAAAGCACTTTCTTGTACTAAGAGAGAAGTTCAGAGGGTTTTGGAAGTTGTGGTTGACCTCTTCTCCACTTCCAGCTTTCCTTAATTGTACAGTTGAGCTGAATACCTGATCAAATATCCTCTAACAAAATTATCCACAGTGTACAGAAGCACAGAAGCAAATGTATTCAGATCAAAGTCTCTTGGTTTTATGCACCTTCATTTTCCCTTAGATCTTTCTGATAGTCTGTCATGTTATAAGATCTGCATAAATGCTCTTCCATTAATATGAATAATTGAAAGATCATCTAATAGAAATGTCTTTCAATATTATGATGTTTACCAACTCGATTAATGGATTATGGGAAGGACTGAGCATAATAATATAGAAAATTATAGGGATAAACCAAATATTAAATATTAAAGATTCTATTATGAGAAAATACTGCTCTTTTTTTATGTATGTTGATGTTAAAGAAATTTTTGAACATTTGAAATTAACTGTTCATAAAATTTTAAAGTGTCCTACAGTCATTTATAATATCTGATCCTCAAACAAATCCCCATAGGGAATAAATAGAGCAACATCAAACATTTTTCCACAAATGATGGATAAGAAACATTTTAAGTATGGGTTTAAAGTGATTAGAGTTTCTAACATGCTCCTAAGTCAACTAATGCCTGCCCGATTCAGAAAGGTAAACAGAATAAGTAAGTGAGCATTTGGATATGGATATACAAACAAATCAACAGTAGATCATAAATCAAGTTAATAAAGTCTAACATAAACATACATGTGACTTCACACAAGTGCACACACAACAGTCATTTATTCTCTGCCCTGATTTGCTTTGAACCTGACTATGATTCTCTGATGAATTTTATGGTAGTGATTATGAAAGATACTACCTTCTTTCCTCCAAATTAAGACAAGTTGCCTTTGTGATTTCAGTCTATCCAACCTGCCTTTCCCATTGTGCTAATTCTGGGTGACCCAGATTGACAATCTTGGGAGGCTGAAACTGCAAAAGGTACAGCTGTTCCAATGGCACTATTATAACATTAAAGGTGACTATGAGGATAAAATAAAAGCAGTGACTTCAAATTTTAAGTGTCAAATTCAACTCATGTGTGCACTATTACATTAAATATATAGATCTCTCTAGCCTGGATTCTTTGCAATAATATAGCTTGCATTTTCAAGAAATGGCACAATGAACTATATTTTTGGTGAGGATAAGAGTCTTCACATTGTGTCTAGGATTGATACTAGAATGACAGAACTTTCCATTTACTATAAATGAAATCACTAGAATATATAGGCATAAATTACTTTGGTAGTTTTTTTATATAAGCAACATACTTCAAACACATGAAAGGAGAGATGGGAACGTTTGGTAGTTTCAGAAGCAGTATTTTTATCATTCTCTTCCTTTAGTGTTTGCCATTATTCACTCACTATTCCAGAATTACATAGGCCCTACTATTTCACATTTCTCTCTCAAACAGTGGTTCTTGTTCATGATTATACTTCAAAATCAACTCCAGAGTCTTTATTTAAAAAAAAAAAAAAACACTGATGTCTATGTTTCAAGTCCCAAGTCCCAAAATTCTTATTTAATTGCCAGTGATGAAACTCACTTACTAATATTTTCTTCAACTGCCAAGACTTTTCAAAAGTGTAGACGCATCTAGTCTATTTCACAGCAACTACATATTTATTAGTGAGAAAGACCATTATCATTGAAAACATTTTATTGTGATATTGGCGGTGTTAGTTAATTTCTTCTATCTGGTATAAAAATACCATATGAAAGAGTGGGGAGATTTTCTGTTTTTCAGTTACTCTAGTTTAGCTAAAATGGTTACAATAGTGTTTCCTTTTATAGTTTTTATGTACAAAAGAACTTCACCACCATCCAAGTGCCCAAGATCCTTCACTGCTGTCCTGACATCATTTCTACTTTAGTTCTCCCTTCCCCTGCAATCTCCTTGCCCAGATACTTGGTAATTTCCCCTTTGGAATCAAATATAAAGGGTTTGTCATGTAATGAAAATCTTGGGGGAAGTACTTCATAAATTATTACACAGAATATACTCTGGAAACAGGGATTATACATATCTTAGTTATTATCATATATCCAAATGTAATGCCCTATGTATAACTTAATAGATATTTGACAAAGTTATTGGTTAAGTGAATGCACAACCAATCATACTGATACAAATCATTGATCATAAGGAAAAAATATTGATTATAACAAAATTATCTAAGTACTGTCTTCTCTTGAAAATTCTGTCCTGCTCCACATTGTGTTGCTTGTATCTCCTAGTGCCTAAAGAAATTCCCTAGGTAATTTTATATAAAAGTCAGCTATAACTGTGTAGATCCATCAAATACAAGATAAAAATTTTGGACAGTTCATATCGCAATTTGTCATTCAGTGTCTGGCTGTACCCACCTTCTTTCAACACGAAAGAGATTGCCATAGACAAAAATGTAGGTCTTCCATTTGGAGCCAGTATCAAGGCCCACAGCTCTTTCTTATTATACTCTGATCAAGGTGTAGCTTCTATAACAACATCTTATACCTGCTTATAAAATTCTTATAGTTCAGAGGTTGTTCCTTTTTATTTTCCTTATATGAGTTTGCAATAATAACTCATTAATGGGTACTTAGCTTATGTATGAAATTCTTTAATGTACATTTTAAAATTTAATGATCTCAGTAACTGTACTAAAAAGGTATAATAGTTGTCCCTTTACAAATGGAAATCAAAGGAACAGGTTGTAATGACTTATGAAAGAGCCCCTGCCTAGCTGATGACTAAACAGAAATTTAATCCTTGATCTATATCAGATGTCCTAAACTTTTGCTACTCACAACCCCCTTTTTGCCCGAAACACAGACAAGAGCTACCAGAAACACCTTGGATACATGATACATTTTACTTTTAGTTATTTTTTAGTGGATGTGATTCAAAAACCTTTTATTGCTGTAAAATTTTTCATGGCCCCCACCTTCAGCTACACAAACCCATATGGGTGCCAACCATGGTTTAAGACGCTGGGATCGATCTGACCTCAGTCTCAGAGTAACACATTAATTTCTAATCTATTTTCCATCACCCAAAAAATCCACCACCACCACTCTTATTTTCAGAAAACTTTCACTTGAATATTTCCTCATTTCTATCTAGGAAGAGGGCCTCCCTCCACCCGGACCCCCATATCAGATACTGAGGGTCATTTACTCATTGCTGAAACTGGAACTGAAAAATGTTGAGCATTCCTCTTAATGCTTAATGCTTACTATACTATTAATTCTTACTATTCTGAATCTATAAAAGTACTGAAAGGTGTAAATAAGTAGGGCTTCAGAGATAATACAGTGGGTAAGGCGCTTATGTGCATGTGGCTGACCTGGGTTTGATCGATGATACCATGTAGTTCCCCGAATAGCTACAGAAATTATTCCAGAGTAGAGAGTCAGGAGTAAACCATGAGCACAGCTGAGTGAGAATGCACACATATGCATGTGCATACACACAAGTAAGTAAAAATGAGTAAACACAAATGATATGTTATACTTGGCATAAGCAGTGTAGTTAATGGTATGGAGGTTACTGAATACATTAAAAATAGAACTATCATGTTATATTCTCATCTATCCTCTGGGTACTTTTTAAAAAATGAATACAGAATATTAAAAAAACTGCACTCCATACTTATGGGAGTATTATTTACAATAACCAATATATGGATACAGACTATGTTTGTCAATTTGTGTGTGTATATGAGTAGAATATTTAAGAAATAAACGATTAGACAAGGTTAGATTAAACTTAATTGGATGAGATAATATAGAATAAGTTAAAATATAATTAAAATTCTTAACTAATATAAATCAGAATCCTACAGGGAGCAACACAGAAGAGCCCTTGAAGATATTATGCTAAATCAAATGAGAAAGAAAAATGTTGTACGATATTACTTACATGTAAATCTAATAGCAACAAACCAAGATAAATGAGGTATAAAGTGGCAGTTGTCAAGAACTGAGGGTAGAGAAAATGGGATATTGTTGCTCAAAAACTACAAATTTGCATTTGTAAGATTAATAAAGTTGGGGCTAATGTACAACATGGTAATTATAGCTATTAACACTATATCATATATGTAAATGTTGCTAAGAGAATTCATTCATTCATTCATTCATTCATCGTCCTGTTATTCGTCGATTGCCTCGAGCAGGCCCCAGTAACATCTCTTTCATCCTAGCCCTGAGATTATATTCAAGGCTCTTTAGGAGAATGAGACCCATCATTGTTACTGGTATTTGGCATATTTGGTGCGCCACGGGGAGTTTGCCAGACTCTGCCCTGTGGGCAGGCTATATTCAATAGCCTGCAAGTTTGTCCAAAGTAGGAATGAGATTATTAGATATCATAAAAAGATGTCCTGATAAGATGTCGCACAGCCGCGAATGTGGCCGAGCGGTTCCGGGAGCTAGATTTTATAGTCTCTGAGTCTTGGCCGTTGATGGGATTACACGGCACCAGGGGGCCAGGTGGTGGGTGTGACCCCCGCCTACTGGAATTTGGAGGATCTGGGTGGAGGATGCTCGACTCCAATTCGAGTAGGCTTGGAGATCTTGGCCCCGGAACCCGCGTGGCTTTGTCCCTCTGCCAGTACCTTCATGTGTGCAGAGAGTGGTCTCAGCATGGTGGTGGCTGGTCCTGGAGGTCTTCGGCTGCCGGAGCCCTGGTCGGGGCGGGGAGGAAAACTCAACCCGCTCCCCACCAAGGGACCCCAGCGAGGAACAGCCAGGCGCAGGGGCAGGAGACTGACTGCACTGGTCTCGTCCGGGAGCTGGATTTTATAGTCTCTGAGTCTTGGCCGCTGATGGGATTACACGGCGCCAGGGGGCCAGGTGGTGGGTGTGACCCCCGCCTACTGGAATTTGGAGGATCTGGGTGGAGGATGCTCGACTCCAATTCGAGTAGGCTTGGAGATCTTGGTCCCGGAACCCGCATGGCTTTGTCCCTCTGCCAGTACCTTCATGTACAGGCTAAGAGAATAAATTTTAATTATTCTCATGTAAAAATGAAATAGTAACTATTTGATAAGATGCTGGTGGTAAGTACCACTCTGGCAGTAATAACTTTGTATATTTTAAAGTTATCAGATCAACAAGCCAACCTCCTATACATTGTAAGTTTACACAACATCACATCAACTATTTCTCAATGAAACTGGGAGGTGGGCACAGGAGTGGTTGCACATCCTGTTTACTTAGTCTCCAATTTACAGGTTTTCCTTCAACACTATAAATGAACAATAACACTGTTTTTTCATTTTGAAATTCCTGAAACTACTCTGTACATATAGAAATAGTATTTTGTGGGCCAAGAGATATTACAGGGTTTAAGATGCTTACCTTGCATGAACCCAGCCAATCCTGGTTTGATACTCAACACTGCATAAGCACCAAGAGTGATTTCTAAGCACAGAGTCAGAAATAAACCTTAAGCACCACTTGGTATGGCCCAAACACAACCCCCTCCCCGAAATAGTATTTTGTTAACCCACTTACATATAAATGACATTTCTAATAGGCAACAAAAATTAGCACTCAAAGTCCAAATAGGTATCTGTTTCACTAATGGCAAACTGAAGCTTTCAAATGTATAACAAATATACTTCATATCACTGATGATCCAAAAGAGAGATTCTGCTTTTTCTGTTTAAATTCACCTAAATTAACTTTATCAGCTCTCACAGGACAATGTTGTTACTCCTTTCCACACACTGTGCTGTTACTTCAATTATTTGCAAACATGCAAAGGGACAACATACAAGCCTAAAACTTAACTATAATAATTTTTAAATAATGGTTCTTTAACTAAACTAAATAAAATATATGCAACAAAAATAATCTGTATAGAAAAATAAAGGCATTGAGTCAATGATAGAGAATAACTACTCATAGTCGGTGTTGAAATATATAGCTTTGGGCAATATCTGCTACTTTCTAAGATAATTATTTACATATGAGGTTGTAGACTTGTCTTTTAAGTTAATTTTAGCCAATGGGTAAGAGTGCTTCTGTATTCTCAGGGCAATCACAACTTTGCTGAAAGGGGGCCAAATTTCTAAACAGAGTGATCCTTGTTGTCTTTGTGTAGATGGCTCTTTTGGATTTTTCAGGGAAAGCAGTGTTTTCACAGTTTGGGTGGTCATGAAAATCTAACCTGCAAGACTGAATTAGAAGCATTACCACACTGTGGCTTTAAAGTATTACAAGATAGGGAATATCAGTAATAAAAACAGTATAGCCTTGTTTTGCTTTAAGATGAAATCTGGTAAATAAATTTAAGGTATTGCAGACAGTAAGTCCCTTAGGTCTTACGTGCATATGTGTAATATTATATATTTATTGTGACAAAATACTGCTTGCTGGCTACTCTAAATTAAACTATCTAGCATGTGGATAATTATATCCTGAGTGTCACACTCACCCTTTTAAAGTGTGAAAGGAAAATAAATATTATAAACCTATCAACAATGACTACCCTAAACTATCAAGAGATAAGAGACATGTAATTTCCTTTGAAACCGTAATGCAAAGAACAGAAACTAGTGAGGTCAGAAAATATTTACTGAAATGTGTTAGGTTCTATGATAGATACAGAAATACAATCCGAATATGATCTGGATAATTTTTGTTGAGTCTATGCTACAGTTATTTTTGAAATGCAAAGGAACATCAGGTTCTAATAATATTAAAAAATAATAAGTCTTCTGCTATCTGTGATTTAAAGGAATTTCAAATATGACATAAGAAACTCACACTTGGTATTATTGTGTTTTTATGTATTTTGGATGAACCACCAAGTCACTTAAGATTCACAAGAAAAAGGGGTCAAGAATTAGAACAAAATAAAGGAAGGAAAGGTAGTTAAAAAAAAACACACAAAAACCTTATAAGCACTAGAAGGACTTTTTGTTGTTCTTGGCAGAAGGAACAAAGTGAAAAGCAATTTCCAATCCTAAGAAAAATGCAGACACAAATTAATGGTGTTAAAAATTGGTAAATAGTATCAGCTTCTTTGCAAATATCTCCCCTAATGGTGTTATATTTATTGGTTTAGGGTATAAAAGATACGACGAAACTAAGAGCCATAAAAGCGGCTTTCATACTAGGAAAATAATTTATACAACAAACACAAGTGTAGTCATTCCAGCTGGCATGCTGCTATCCATCTTAATTATTGCAATAAATGAACTGCTGGCCATCACTTTTAAAAGACTATGGAAAGCTGGAGTGTTACCAAGAGATCAGAAGAAAAAGCTTTATGTTAAAATAAAGTGATGATTAAATTGGAAATCAGGCCATAATGCTGATGATACATTTTTACCCGGATAAACAAGGTAGCTTTGTCTTTGAAAATTACATCTATCTGACCTTGTAAATTTCTTGATAATCGCATAAGGATCTATACAATCTCCACTCTAGGCACACACACACACAAGATTGGATTATTGACAGTATTTTAACTACTGGAAATGACTACAAAGTGGGCGTGGGTCAGCAGAGGGTAGGCTAATTGGAGACCTGCTGGAGAGATCTCATTGCCTTGCCCTAGTGCAGCTGTTCTCTGAGTATGGTTCCCTGACCGGCAGCTTCAACAACATATGGAAACTCGCTAGAAATGCAAATTTTGGACCCCGTATTACAAGTTCTCAGAGCAAATGGGGTTCAGAAATCAACAAATCATATTTTAGCAGACTCTTCAGGTGATTCTTATGCATGTCTAAATTTGAGAACCACTGGCATAAAATGCTTAATGGAACACACTATCTTTGCTACCTAAATAACCACTATACATACTAAGTGACAGTAGGCACTACATGAATATTTTTAAATAAGTGTTTTTCTTTTAAGAGATGATTTTTTAAAAAAAAATATTCCAAACCATAAATGTAGGCATTGTAGTAGTGGCAAGTAAATTCCACTTACTGAAGAAAAGGTAACTTTCTTAAAGATTCATAAAAATGGCTAAAATTTTATTCAAATTTCAAATCGATTGTATTTAAAAAAAATATATGTTTTTATAGAACAACTCTGGTTCAAATACCAGGCACCATGTTATGGTCCCCAAAGCATGCACCAAGACAGAGCCAAGAGAAACCCTTTAGCATTATTGGATGTGGTTCCACTACCACTCCCAGTCCCACCAAAAATGTGCTTTTAAAAGATCCTCTCAGTTCACAAGTAAGTTTGGATTATTAAGGGAAATATGTTGTTAGTTTATTTTCTTTTTACTTAAAACAACATAAATTTCTTCTCTTACAGTTTAATAAACTGTTTAATAGTTTTGTAAATAGAATTGATAAATGTATTGTTTAAGAAAATTAAGTACAAATCCAAAATCAATATATTGTCTGGCTATCCTCTGTCTAATGGATCTAAGGGGGAATCTGTTGCTTTATTTTCTCTCAGTTTCCAGTGCTGCCAGAAAACCCTCGTTATGTATTGATTCTAAATGCTTCTCTCTTGACTCTGTCTGTTTCTATCATGTAGCATCCTTGCGTGTATTCTGGTCTTATCCTCTTTTTTTCTTTTAAAAAATTTCTTATGCGATAGCAGTACTTTATACATGGAATGTGTTTTAGGGATACGCTTTTGAGCCTTTTCATAGGGATGCTATCACACCACAACCAACTAAAGTAACAATATTCCTCCACCACAGTCCGTTCTCATGGTCCCCATCTGGTCACCACTGAGTCCAGAAGTTTGCGTCCAAAATTGTTACTATTCCTCTTTTTATGCATTGCCACTCTAAAGTTTGCAAATGTGTGTATCATCTATCTTTTTCCTTCTAACACATTTTCACTTAGTTTGAACCATTCTAGTTATATTCATATTATGGCTTATGGTTTCATTTTTCTTATGGTTGCATAGTATCCCACAGTTTATATAGGCTACATGTATTCACTCATTTATTGCTGAGCACTGGTTTGTTTCCAGGTCTTTAGTATAGTAAATAGTGCTACAATGAACACAGTGCATCTATATTTTCAGCCCAGTGATTTTGTGTTCTTTGGATACATACCCAAGAGTAGAATCATTGAGCCATATACTAGATTCACTTTTCACATTTTAATTGTTCTCTACCTATTCTCCAAAATGTGAATATCTGGAGAATAATTAAAATGTTTTAAATTAAATTTTTAAAATGTTAAAAATGGGGTTGGAGCGATAGCACGAGAGGTAGGCCGTTTGCCTTGCATGTGCCCGACCCAGCCAACCCAGGTTTGATTCCTCCGCCCCTCTTGGAGAGCCCAGCAAGCTACCAAGAGTATCTTGCCCACACAGCAAAGCCTGGCAAGCTACCCATGACATATTCGATATGCCAAACACAGTAACAAGTGTCATAATGCAGATATTATTGGGCCCGCATGAGCAAATCGATGAACGGGAGGACAGTGACAGTAAAAACATTTTAATTAAATTAAAACGTTTTAAAATAATTAAAAGGGCTGGAGCAATAGCACAGCAGGTAGGCGTTTGCCTTGCATGAGGCCAACCTGGGTTCAATTCCTCCATCCCTCTCAGAGAGCCTGGCAAGCTACTGAGAGTATCCCGCCCACACGGCAGAGCCTGGCAAGCTCCCCGTGGCGTATTTGATATGCCAAGAACAATAACAACAAGTCTCACAATGGAGATGTTACTGGTGCTCGCTCAAGCAAATCGATGAACAGGAGTACAGTGCTACAAGACAGTGCTATTTTCCAAATTAATTTTCCATAGAGATCAGCAGTGTATGAGAGATCCTATTTCTTCATAACCCCACATTGTAATTTTTTAACATGTATGAAGTGTATCTCCTTGTTCTTTAGATTTTCATTTCACTGATTATAGCAATTCTTAGCATTTTCTTATGCGCCCATTGATCAACTGCATATCTTCTCCACTTTTTCTAACAAGGGGTCATTTTTTTGTCATTGAATTCTATGAGTTCTTTACATAGTTTTGAAATTTTTTTCATAAGCAAGGTATATAAATATTTCATTTTATTCATAAATATTTCATTTTATGTTAGTGAGTTTTTTTCACAATGCAGAGGCTTTTTAGTTTTCTATAATTCCATTTATCTATTTTTTCCCCCTTGCCAATGATGTCAACTCCCCAAATACAGCTAGGAAGCCATATAATTAGCTGTTTTGCGTAAGTTTTCTTTGATACACTTTATGGCTTAAGGCCTAACAGCCAAGACTCTAATCCATTTCTGAATTAATTTTCTTCATGGTATTGAGATAGTGATTCAGTTTCTTTCATTTCCCTGTGGCTCTCCTCTTTCCTCAGCACCATTTATTGAAAGACTTTTCTTTTTCCATGTCATGGGGCTTTCAACTCCTTTATCAGAAAGTAACTTTCTATGTGAAAATGTAATTCTGGAGTTTCAATTCTCTTCCAGTGATATGTGTATCTATTTTTAGCACAGTACTATACTGTCTTGATTACTATTGCTCTGTAATACAATTTCAAGTTGTGGAATGATGCTTCCATTCTCATTCTCTTGTCTCAGGATTTCTTTTACTATTCAGGTATCCTTTGCAACTCCATAACTGTTATTTTTGGTGGAAGATAAGTTGAAGAAGAACTGGTTCTGAAAAATGCTTTCATTTAAAATTATTCTCTACACCTGGGAAAAATTATTTTATACAGTCATCTATTTAAACTTTCCACTGTCACTTCTTATTAATTAACATAGTACTCATATAATTATGTATTACAAAACAAGTCTAGCACTTTAAATAGGTTCACTTTACATATGTGTATAAAATCTATACAAAGATGTTTTATTTTTCAAAATATTATTGAAGCAAAATGAATAAAAATAAATTTTTGGAAAAGTAAAAGGAATTGTATCTATAAACTCTAAACTTATATTGCCCATTAAATAAGGAAACAAATGTCATCAGAAAAAATTATGAAACTCAAAGGACAGAGTAATGCCATCATCATTTTAAACAGTATAATTTTAAGAGACATGTTTTCATTGTATTTCTATTTGAATTATAAACTTTAGAAGAAATGAGAAATCGGGCAAAGTAATATATTTTGACTGTAGCACAACATTTGATATAGCCTTACAAAAAAATGTTGCTGTTAAAAATTAATCCAATTCATCTGCAACAGGAAACCTGTCCCCATAATCTGAAAATTGGTTGAAAGCCAATGAAAGAACACACACAGTATAATGTCACCAAAAGATATACAAACCTTCTTAGAAAAATAACTAGGAAATGAGAAGACAGCTAAATAGACTGGAACATATGTTTTGCATGCCCCTGGTTCAGTTCCTGGCACTATGTAGCACCCCCAGCAATACTGGAAGCAACTTCTGAGCTGATAGTAGTACAGGAGCAGGGATGAGTGTAACTACTCAACACCAGAAACTCAAAATTAAAATTGCTTTTGTATACATATGAAGAAAATACATAGAGAATGGATGGATGGTTGAGGTAGGTTAATGTGCTTGCCTTTTGTGTGGCTGGCCTCAGTTCAGTCTATGGCACAGGTATGGTCGTTTGAGTGACCCTGAACACAGAGCCAGAAGTAAACCCAACTATCACTGGTTGTGAAAACAAAATAAAATCTATAAAACTGCTGAAAGATGAATCCAGAAGCCATAATTTGTGGGAAAGAACGCTAAGCCAGCAGGGGACAATCTATTTTCCTTGCAAGCCATCTGTGGGGTTAGCCATGCCTTTTACTGCTAACATCCTGCACAATAAGGACAGAGAGAAGAAACAAAAAATGAACAGCTGGAATTGAAATCCACTTTAGTTTAACACACAAGTTGCAGACACTGTGATCAAAGCCCAATTTTGCATGAACTTAAATCCACTACAATTTGACTTAAAATTTGAAGTAGCACTAGGAGCCGGAGAGAGTACAGCAGGTAAGGCATATGCCTTGCAAGTGGTCAATCCAAGGTCAATTCCTGGCATTCCATATGGTCTCCCAACCCCATCAGGAGAGATCCCTTAGCACAGAGCCAGGAGTATGCCCCAAGAACCACCAGATATGACCCCAAACCAAAATTAAATATATAATATATATTTTTTTAATTTGAAGTAGTATTAATAGCTTTCTCTAGCTTTAGGTTTTAAGGATGAAGTCCAAAAAGTTCCTATGCATTGCTCCACTTCTCAACTTCACTTCTGCTCTTTAATTATAACACTCCGCTCAATCATTCCCCGATGCTTCCAAATTGGTCCTTCCCCTTCAATTTGATCCTTCTTTTCTGATGTTACCCGTAATGAATTTATGTCTCTGTTATCATAACATTCTCAAAAGGGTCAAACCTCTTACTTTACCTCCTTATGAGTCAGAATTTCCACGACAATCCATTGTCCGTGTTGCTCATCAAAGATTTTGTGCACACTCTATTCTCTTAAAAATTTTTGCACTTGGGGACTGGATCGATAGCCCAATGGGTAGAATGTTTGCCTTGCACTTGGCTGACCCGGGTTCAATTCCCAGCATTTCATATGCTCCTCCAAGCACCACCAGGAGTAATTCCTGAGTGCAGAACCAGGAGTAACCCCGTGCATCGCCAGGTGTGACACAAAAAGAAAAAAAAATTCACTTTCCTTTCCTTTTGCTTTTGTTGACAATATCCACACCTAGTTTCAGTGCTCACATACTCGGCAGTGGTACTTTCCAGAAGTAACACACTTTAATTTTAAGAGTCACACATTCGGTTATGGGTATATCAGAGTGTACACTTTTATTTGGTACCAAGTATCTCAAATAGCAATTTCATTGGGATTACATTGAGCATATGGATCAGTGTCAGAGATTGATTCATAGCACATGCATGCAAGATTAGTGCTCTACCACTGAGTAATCTCTGGTCCTCTTATACACCATTTGAATGCAACACTGTATCTTGCTCATCTTTACCTAGCACAATAAGTAGAAGTAACGGCATTTTTATAATGGACACCCAATAGATATTAAGTTAATTAAAGAATGCAATAATAAGCAAAAATAATTTTACTTTCCCAGTTCCCTCTCTTACTACATCACTGGTTTATACAGAACTGCACACAAATCTGCCAAATTTTTCTTCTTCAATCATAGGTGATCGGTCCTAAACAAGTACCTGATCCAAGTTAAGTCAAACAGATCCTTTGTGCAAATTCAGAATTGGAACTAAGCACACATTGGTGGTCAGTTTACCGAAAGGAAGAGAACTAAATACAGGAGCTACAAACTGCCATCTGGCAGTTGAACTAAAATTTGATAGTCTGCTGAAAGAGAGTAGAAGAAGGCATAGAGAAAGAACTGAGAAACAGAGATAGAGACAGGACTGACAACATTCATGACCCTGATTCTAATTTAGTCCCAGTTCTAGTTGTAACATCTCCCTCAGTTATAAAAATTTCTTGTAACCTGCCCCCCCACCATATATACCTCCAAATTTTGCTTAAGCTAGATTCCTTTGACTCCTATTACAGAAATAAAAATCATAAGTAACATAGGTGCTGAATCACATGCTATGTTGAATCACTTCCTTTGAAATTATTACAAAAATAGAATATTTATGGGGGAAAACATCTAAAATAGAAAACTGTTGTCAAAAAGTCACTTGGAATCAGATAGAATGTCTATATGCCACAAATAGAGAAAGATTTTTTAAGGGAAAAAAACATTTGCATGTGGCAAATAGGTGACTAAATGTCTTTGGATATTTACATTTTTTATATTGTCCAGTGACAACAAGTTTTAAATATTGACTTTATAGGTTTAAGGAAACATTATGTAAAACATCATCCTGATAAAGCTCCACTGAATATTGTTCAATCGGAAATATAAAACTTTGTACAAACACAGTCACCAACACCTCTTGCCTCTTCCCCAAAGGTACAACGTAAATGTTAAAGTGTTTTACTAGCACAAATTCTTTATTAATGAATTAGAAAATGGGGCTTGAGAGATATAGAGAAGTTAAGATACATGCCTTGCCTGTCACTAAGTCTGGTTCGTTCTGGATGGTCTACCACATCACAAAGTGCAAACCTGAATGTCTGGAGCACAGTCAGGGTAGCACAAGTTTTGAGCAGCACAGCACCTTCACTGGGTACTAGCTTTTTTTTTTTTAATTGAATGCTTGTGAGATACACAGTTACAAAACCGTTCATGGTTGGATTTCAGTCATACAATGTTCCAAAACCCATCCCTCCACCAGTGTACATTTCCCACAACCAATGTCCCCAGTTTACCTCCTGCCAACACCCTCACCCCCACCACAGTCTGCCTCTGTGGCAGGTACTTTTCTTCTTTCTCTCTCTCACTCCTTTTGTGCGTTATGGTTTGCAATACAGGTACTGAGAGGTTCTCACATATAATTTTACCTACTTTCAGCATGCAGGTGTTATCCAAAATGATTATTTCCACTATCACGGTCATAGTGGTCCCTTCTCGATCCCAACTGTCTTCTCCCTCAGCACCTGATACAGGCTTCCAACTGTGAAGTAATTCTCTTGGTCCTTGTTCCTACTCTCCTTGGACATTAGTCTCATACTATGTATTTTTTATATTCCACAAATGAGTGCAATAATTCTGTCTGTCCTTTTCCTTCTGACTCATTTCATTCAGTATGATACTCTCCATGTCCATCATTTTATAAGTTAATTTCATGACTTCATTTTTCCTGGTGGCTGCATAGTATTCCATTGTGAAGGTGTATCATACATACAAATGCAGCCCACAGTATGGAAAAAATTATTTACCTAATATCCATATAAGGGATTAATATCAAAGGTATAAAAGGCACTCGTAGAAGTTACAAGAAGAAAACATCCAACTCCATCAAAAAATGTGAAGAAATGAACAGAAACTTCCTCAAAGAAGAAATACAAATGCCCAAAAGACATATGACAAAATGCTCTACATCATTAATCATTAAGAATATGCAAGTCAAAACAACAATGAGATATCATCTCACACCACAGAGACCAGCAAACATCAAAAAGAACAAGAGCAACTAGTGCTGCCATGGATGTAGGGAGACGGGGACTCTCTTCCATTGCTGGTGGGAATGCCAAATGGTCCAGCCTTTTTGGAAAACAATATGAGCATTCCTTAAAAGTCTGGAAATTGAGTTCCTATTTAACCCAGCAATACCACTTCTGGGAATATACACTAGGGTGCAAAAACACACTGCAGAAATGCCATCTGCACTTCTATGTTCACTGCAGCCTATTCACAATAGCCAGTATCTGCAAACAACAAAAGTCCCATGAATAGATGACTAGGTCCTAGCTTTAAAGCACTCCCTGGCAAATAGAGAATCACTGGCTGGGATCCTTGAGCCTCCTGTGCACTGCTTAGGAAATCCCAAGATTATAGTAAGTTGGCAGGAAATGTTTGATTACAACTTAAATCACGAAAGCTAAATGTTGGTTTGTAATAAACTTTAAGCATGATTTTGAAAACAAAGATTTATTTACCATGATTGAAAAAAATCTCTGTATGAGGTGCTAGAGAGATAGTATTGCAATTAAGGAACTTGTCTTGTATGCTGCCAATCAAGGTTGGATCCTGGACGTAGCATATAGCCCCCAAATACAGACAGATGTGACCCTCCAAGCACAAAAGCCAGGAGTAAACCCAAAGCCATACACAAACTAACACACAATGTATGTGTGTGTATACTTAAATTATAGATATTATTACCAAGCCTGAATATTTTTACCAATTATAAAAATACTTATATTGTACTTAGAGAAAAATCCTTTAAGGCCATAGATTTATCTAAGACAATCTTTGTAAGATACTGAGCTAATAAATTATTTTCCAAAATACAGTCATCACCTTGCCACACTTCCTGAATGGCTGAAGTTAATCTAAAATTTAAAAAGAAAATAACTTTTTGGTCTAAATAACTTTTCACATGATAATAAATTCATGGGTTTTAAATAAAGGTCTTAGAGCTGTATACATAAAGTAATTCTTGAGTAAGAAAAATAATGTTCAGGAGGATTTTTTGGTAGAGTACATTTCATGTTTTCTCAAAAAAAAGTGTCAATTAGCAAAAATTCTCTGGAATAAATGTATTTTTACAAAATCACTCTAGGTTAAAGAAGACAAAGGAAATTTTACACACATACATACATACATATATATATGTATACATATATATACGCACATATTATCTGCTTCTGGTTCTCTTGAAGATATGAAAACCCAGGAATCTTAGAGCTTCCTGAACCTGATTGTGTATCCACAACAGGTAAAAAAAAATGTCTCAGAAGATACTGTTGCTTCCTTCCCCCCTCACATAACCACTGGGTACTAACAACTCAAATACAATTTGCTACACATACTGATGAGTCATGCGTTTCCAGTATACACAGAAACAAAAATGGGAAACAAAACACAATCAGCATATTTTCCCAATCATTCTGTACTTTTTTGGTGGTTTCAATCTTCTAAGAATTCATTTTGAAAATCCTTCTAATTTGGGGTGTTCTACATTCTATTACTATATTTAGAATGAGTGACATAATATTCTGGCCACTGATGTAGCATTCTTTAAGATACGAATTGGAAGAAATGGACTAGAACTCTATTACAAACACACAGTGTTTTTGTTTACTCCTTTACCTGCTAAATTACTATAGCCATTTGAAGGTATTCAAAGTAACTTTCATATACCAATTAACCCAGCTCATAATCTAAGTTATGTATTAAGTCAATCCAGCTTTAATACATGACAAGAAGTCAGTTAAAAAATCTTGAGTTATTGATTACCTATAGAGGTTCGTAATAACTCAATTTTTTTAAAATTAACTGTCATGGTTTTAATATCTTTTCTTTCAAGTGTTCCTTTTAAAACACATTTATAAATGTTTTGAAATCTATTGTCCATTGAATAAGTGCTTGACTAGATGTACACCAAACATCAATTACAAAGGAAGGTCTGGAAAGCTAGAAAATGATTTCTAAATGCAAGAACGCAATCTGAAAGTAAGACACCTTACATAGAGTGCAAAAATCTGGAAGATTCAATTTATTAGTAATGCTACTAAAAACTTTTCACAGATGGTAACAATAGGGAAATTTTAGATAAGCAATGTCTCTTTGAATCAGGTGTGTTATAAATACGGTCTTGTATGAATTTATGTTTAAAAAGAATCCGTTTTGAATGTACAGTAATTTCCAGAAGAGTTAACTCTGTCTCACAGAATTTAGGCCTGATAAATTTTCATTGAATGTCCAGTGAAGAGACTTGAGTAAATATTCTTCCATGTCTATAGTTTCTAAATTAGAGCAACAAAACTACTTTTCACATGTATCTGTGTATATACATGTGCATACATGTCTTAAAATTTACAATGATTGATGAAAAACGTTTGTAATAAAATTTTTCTATATTCTATATATTACTTCAGCCTTAAAAAATCCCAGACACTTCCAATTATGAGGACAAGCATTCACCATACAAACAAAATACAACTTATTAGCAACTTACCCAAATTTAAAACAACCCATATTTAAGGGCATTTAGCATTGAAATTTGGATATAAATTCAAATTTCTAGAGAAATCTTATATGTATCTTCTTAGAAATAAAGAGTGTGTTTCTTTCATTCTTTTGTTGTATTTTTGTTTATAAAGAAGAAATATAATTTTAGCTGATACCAGAAATAAAATAATTCAATATCTGAGTAATATGTATCATTTATATATTCATGCAATTTTTTTTCAAGAGAAACAGCTTCCTAAACTTTGATTCTGGAAGTGTCTCAAATCAGATATTGTTTTCTGTTTGCTAAACAAAACCATAATGCCCAATAGTAGAGAGCAAGTAGGAAGAAAATTATCTGTCACAGAGGCAGGGAGTGAGGGGTGAAGGTGGCGGGAGGGATACTGGGGACATTGGTGGTGGAAAATGTAGACTGGTGGAGGGATGCGTGTTTGATCATAGTATGACTGAAACTCAATCATGATAGCTTTGTAATCTCATGGTGATTCAATAAAAAAAACTGCTAAAGAATTTTCTTTTCTTAAGGAACTAATGAAGTTTAGTTGTATTATTAATTCAGAAGAAAACGTATACGTATTACCGATTTGCAAATGAGTTTGATCATGATCTAATTATCACAGAAGGATTCCTGGGTCAGTGTTCTTGTCCTGACTATTAATTCCCTCTTTACTCCTTCCTTCTCTAAACCTCAGTACTCCGTAAGTCAAATTTTTGTCTAAATTAAATCTATCTTCTCTGTATCTTTATTTAAAAATAAGAGGCCGAAATGAACTCTATTGTTGTAGCCTCATAAGCTTTTCAGTAAGATAATAATGTATCCCTCCTTGTCTATCTTAATTTCACACTTTATTAATGCTTGCCTTTATTACACTTCTATTTCCATGGCTCAATTATTTCACTTATGGTCCACTGTGACTGAGATTTCAATCTACAGAATGTTATACGACTAGCTCATCACTGAGTATACTGATAAGAGTACAAATAATACAAAAATAAAACCATGCAAAGATCATTTTTGTTTGTCAATGAAATAAAATCACACAACTGTCACCATCACATAAAAAGAAGTCACTTAATTTGAGCCTAGCATTATCATTAAACAGGAAAGGTGGAAAGCAGAAACGGGAAAAAAAAAGTGTCTAACCTTAAGACAGAACCAAATAACCCTAAGACAGAACCAAAATATGGGTCATCTATTTCCTCCTCAGTCTTATCTGCCACTGACCACTGGCACTCTACTCACTGAGGAAAAGGTTCTTGGTCACTGTTTGTAATAACTTCACAACAATCCTGATGACTGTTTCAATTAAACAGTGAGAAACCAACACTAGATTTTTCCTCATTCCTAATCTCTATATATAAAGTGCATGGCCTGTTTGCCTGGGACTTGTTTCCTTTAACTTATTCTTTTGTTCTATTCTCTTATTTGTGAAGTAACCACATTTACCCATGTAGCCAGTTGTGGTGGTTAACAACTGGCTACATGGGTGGTTCTGTTTGAGATCAGTGTTATTTTTTTGAATAGTACATTCCGTTTCCTGCAAACATCCAAAAAAATAAAAGCTAATAGATTGTGTAATATTTAGCAAAGTAAATAACCAACAAGAAGGTAAAAGATGACCTCATGTTTGAAATGTTTCTGAGCTCTGTTTGATAGTTCTTTTGTGTGTGTGGAAGGTGGAGGCTAGGGGTGGGAGTGGAAAAAAAACTGCTTGTTTTATTTTAATTTCCCCCTGTCATTCTTATGACAAACTTAT
Organism: Sorex fumeus; assembly: GCF_029834395.1. Lineage (NCBI taxonomy): Eukaryota > Metazoa > Chordata > Mammalia > Eulipotyphla > Soricidae > Sorex > Sorex fumeus. Next base: position 19,877,652 of record NW_026606322.1, read on the forward strand.
GGAAGAGTAGCCTATTTGATTACTATTCACTGCTGTGGAAACTATAATTACTCTTCAGTTATTCTATTTCTCATTTTACAAAGTCTCTATACTTTTCTATTTAGAAAATGACTTGGGGTAAAAGAGGAAATAAGCCTAAAAATTTACCAATTTGAAATCCCATCCACACAACATATTATCCAGAGACACTAAAACTGTTGAGGAAATTATGTATGTTGAATAATTTATTCATACAAGCTTTGATGTTAGCTTTCACATTAAAGGATTCAGTTCAAAATGATAGCATTCTCCACATTGAAAACTGTGCTTGAAAAATTAATATAATGGTACCGATTATTTAGGAGTTTCTGAATTGTGCCTTTGTATCAAAAAGAGACTTTCTTTTTGTAAGTGTGCCTAAATAAATGAGAAAATAGAGCATAACTTTCTGCAAAATTTTGACTTTGTAAAGTAAAAATCCACAAGTCACTAAGAAACTAAAAGCATATTTGACTTTGTACCATGATCAGTCTAGTCTAGAAGATGGATCATGACAAAAATAATTGGAAAGCACTGTGTAGAGAATGTCTTATAAAATGAAAATGTAGGGATTAATGTCCTAGCCAATCAATGAGATTGATTTAATTGAGTTCTCCCTGTAATAACCCTACCAGAGAATACCTCTAACCAAATCTATGGTGGATGTTGGCTTTGAATGGCTATATTCAGTTGGCCATGTACTATTATGCAGTTGAATGGAAATATAGAAGTACCTTGTTTAACCAAAGCCATTTGGATGTTTTGGTGTTTCGTTTTCCATCCTCCTCATTTTTTTCTCCTATTTTTTGTTACTTAAGATCTGTAAACTGCAAAATAATCTTTTGTTGTTACTTCAGTTCTATAAACTGTAAAACATCCCTTTCAGATTTAAGAAATAACTCACTCAACATTCATTTCTCTTTATTTTAATTTGGGAACTAAACTATTCTAACCCTATCTTACTCTTTAGGTGGAGAGAAGTGGAAGCACAAAAGCCAAATCCCGTCTCAGGCCCACTGGGGTTTGCAAGTAATTATTCAGTAGCATACTAGGGCCTAGAGGTGGTTCTGGGAACAAGTGTACCTGCCTCATGGGAAGGAGGCACAGGGTTCAAACCCCAGCACAAGACGATTCCAAAGCACTGTGTTGGGAATAGCCCCTGATCAACAATGGGTGATCAAAACAAAAGCAAAAGACTAGCCCATTAATAGTATATGTTCTGCCTGTGGGAGAGCAGTTCAAAAAGTTTTTCTAGATTCTTAGCAGTTCAGTTTGAAGCTGAACCTGTATAAATAAGAACTCACAACAGATCAAATTATATCAGATATACTCAGTTGGAGAACAACAAATGCACTATATTTGATCATTAAATAATATTTTAGCATTACTTAATTTAACTTTCATTTACCTTTTGAATAAAGCAAGTTAATATCATTAGTATTCCTAATCTTCACAAAGCAAAATAAATTCACATTCTGTTATTGTAGAATTTCGTAAGCACTGTTAATTGAGGTCAGTGATTCTTTGAATTTTAAGAGACACTGATATCAAAATTTTTGTTACAATTTTCTTTCCAGCTATTGTTCTTCCCCATTCAAGAAACAAACTAGGCGATCATTAGTTACTGAGATGAAAGATTCAAATTGGGATTACTAAGTAGCATAATCATGTAGTTATCTCAGTAAAGCAGAAAAAGGAAAAATTCTCTTATATTATGATGCAAGTCCTCATTAACAGTACATAGCAATCTTTTTTAAAAAATAGAGCTTTCCCTTTCATAACAATTAACAAGTTTTAACTTTCTTCTCCCTCTGCAGAGATAGCTTCCCATTCTCTCCAAGACCTTCCTGAGGAATTACAGCTGCCCTTTGGCATCGCTTTTCCCAGAAAGCTTTCATTAGAACACCAACCTTTCTTGTCATCACATCCTTTATCATAAATCAACTTCTAAAATATATTTAGAGACAGGGGGTAGGAAACAGTAAGCCGCGAGTACATGCCTAGATATCTAGTCATGCGCCAGACCCAGCTTCTATTCCCAGCACCACCTGGTCCCTGTACATCATCCCTGAGGAGCCCAGCACTGCCAGGTTTGAGCCAGACTGTTCATGGCACCTTAGGACCTGAGCAGCCTCTGGCCTTGCCTTAAAGCTCCAGGTCAAGTGACTAATAATCAAAGAGGGAGGCCAGGGTCTCCAAAATACAACTCCCAGACAAATTTACTTACAGAGAAGAAAACAATCCTTGGTTATGATGAAGATAATTTCAAATTAATCTGAAGATCATTTCATAATTGCTCTGCTGCCATGGAAAGCTGAGAATTCTCAACTACCTCAGATGTTTTAGAGAAAATCATTTTGTGGGGTCATAGCTCCGCTAACACAAAGTCTGTATTTCTTTCTCTATGCCCCAAATCTAATAATCCAGGCAGTATTTCTGATAGTGAGAAAGGGAAGAAAATATGCTGGCAGAATTCAGTTTTATAGCTGTCCTTTGACATTTTGCTGACTGCAGGGGATTCGGGAGGAGAGTTCTGGACCCATTTCTAGCAGCAGAATCTTAGATAGCATCCAGAGACAACAGAATGCTGAGTCTTTCTCGTACATGGCCCACTTTTCCTCATTACAGCCTCACTGCAATATATTCACATGGTAACTGATACACCTACCTATTCACAGTAGTTTGCAATTGTTTTTGACAATCCCTAAATAGAGCCATATAAAGAGATAAAAAGATAAAACCCAGTTTCCTGGGGGGAAAAAAACCTTCCCATTGCTTGGAATTCTCCTGAATAAACCTCCTCACTTTAAATACTCAATTGAAAATGATCTAAAGACTCAGAGAAACACTCCTCTGAGTGTCAGCTCAGCTCAGATCCTTTTATCTGGGATAAAGGGACCCCTTTCAGTAAAACCCTTGTCCTTGTGACAATGCCTGTTTATGATTTCTCTCCTAAAGGATCACAAGAAGCTGCCATTCCTCTGGAACCAACCAAACAAACAAACAAACAAAAAGATGAAACAGGTGACAGTACATGCGTTAGCAAGAGAATCACGGAGGCAGTACAGGTGTACACAAGACATGACACTGGCCTGGATCAATCCCTAGCATCACATGCCTTCGAGTATTGCCAAGTATAGCCCTGAGTTTCATAAAGCAGTAACATGAATAATTTTGCAGGGAACCAGAAGGCCAGAACACAATGAGAAGCATGTTAGCAGCATGGACTTACATAAAAGACAGTTTTGAATAGTATAAGCATATTATAACATTTGAATAATATATCACAAGTGATGCTAAGAAGTGTGTATTTCATTCATATACTAGTAGTGACCTGTTGGAGTACACGGAGCTTAGGTTTATCGGAATCGCACTCATCACAGTGCTCCCGAATCACTCCCATTACTTTGTCTGCCTGTAACCTCTTCTATGCTCTCTTCCCCAACCAATTTGTAAGGTCTCATCCTTCTTAGACACTGAAGCTGTACTGTAAGTTAATATTTGTCTTTCTCCTCTCCTTATGTCTTTTGAGCAGTTTACTTTAATGCAATGTCCTTTTGTATAGATACAGGAAGACAATTAATTAATATTATGCTTTATAACTTAGGAATTGATTGGCTTTGAATATTATTCACTCCTGGGCATCTGCCTTCTCAACTTAAGCCTCAGTTGCCCTTACTTCCTAGCACCCCAAGGGCAGGGTCCCGACGTGGGACTGGATGGAACCAGGGCAAGCCGGTAAGTTATGTGCTACCCTGGCATCGCAATGGGCCAGGCCAAGGTGCCACGATTCTTAACTATAAGTTAAGAGTTTGATCATAGGCAAATGATGTCATGATCCAAAAGTAATGACGAGACTAGGGCCCTGCTGCTAGGAATAGGAAAGATATCTGGCCTGAGCACTGCAGTCTGAGATCGAGATGGCCCTAGGAGAGCAATTCTATAAGCTCAAAGTATTTCTTACTGTGTCCATACGAAATGATTAATATTATGTATGCTTATATGTTGTTTGGACAAGGAGAGGAGAAACACGTCCTAGAAGCAGTTTTCTGTGTGTCCTGACTAGCTTGGATGAGACTGCTTTTTTGGAGATGTAGATTCCAAGCTCTAGCAGACTGGTCTTTGTTGTGCTAATCTAAGTGCTTGTAGCTTGTGAAAAAGTGAGGCCAGGATTACTGGCCTGCGGATGTAAGGAAACAACGTATGTTTGCTGCCTTAGTGTTCTTTCTGTAACTCCTTTTGATGACATCATTATATTGCGCCCTTTAGAGGTACTATGATCTATATAAGGGAGATTTCAGGGCTCTCTGGGGGACACGTGCATCAGAGAACCTGGGAAGATGGGGCTGAGGACAGAAGCTGAGAGAACAAAGGGGCACGTGCTCGAGGATTCCTGAGGCCTCCATGACATACATCTCTTCCATGTAATAAACGACTACTAAGACCAACTAGCTTGGCCTCGTTTCCTTCCTTCACCTGACCATCGCCATCGACCTCCCTGGAGTGGGGAAACGGCAAGACCGCCGGCCGTTTTATTTTTTGTGTGTTTACACAGTGACCCACTGAAGTATTTTAAGTCCAAAAGTTACAATTCTACTTTTACATCATTTTGATAGAAAAAAGAAGACAGAAAAGTACTATACTTAAGTTTTGGAAATCAGACTATTTTTAACTTCCTTATCTCATGGGCACTGTGCTCCATTTTATTCTGAATCTATGTAATACACAATATTATTAATTATTATAATATATCAAGTAATATATGTGAATATACCTGCCTTTTAAACACATACATTTCAACTTTCACAACTTACCTCTGGTTTACTCCCACTTATGACTAAAAGCAATATGTTTTCAGACACATAAACTACAGACTGCAAGACAGATGTAATTTTAGTTTTAAATTTAACTTTGAATTTAGACTCAACCTCAGGAATGCAATGGAATAATGCTTTATTTCTGGAAGAGAACTGTCATAAGTAATAGTATAGGGTAGGCTGCATGCAAGCAGCCTTAAACCCTATACTACGTCTCTAGTTCCTGAATAACTTAGTTTATAAAGTAGTAGATTCCAAGGTTTATGCCCATTAAATAATGTAATGTAACTAATTTACAGCCGTTTATTGAATGGAAAATAAAGACAAAATAAGGAAGTGCCAGAAGCTGACTATTTTATAATTTTGGAAAGCATGAAAGGTAAAGGTAAAGGTAAAGGCCCTCCCGTTGATCGTCGATTTGCTCGAGCGGGCCCAGTAATGTCTCCATTGGAGACTTTGTTGTTACTGTGTCTGGCATATCGAATACTCTCGGTAGCTTGCCGGGCTCTCTGAGAGGGGCGGAGGAATCGAACTCAGGTCGGCCATGTTGGCCGCTTGTAAGGCGAACGCCCTACCGCTGTGCTATCACTCCAGCCCGGAAAGCATGAAATTTCTCTTTATTTCACACTCATAAGAGTAAAATGGGCTTATAATCATATTTTTACAAAAGTGGGAAGATTAAAATTAAATACTTGAATAATATTAACAACTTATTGAAAACATTATTTAACAATCACACTACTAAATGAGTTTCATATGTGTTAGTTTATTTATCATTCACAAGAACCCTATAAAACAGGTACTATTATCCCTTTTGTACTGATTAGGACAATTAGTCTAAAGTTACCTAGCAGAGAGGGTGGAAATTGAAGATGAAGGATTCAAAAATCGTAATTCGTGTGAAGGACCCATATTTTCGATTTTTTAAGAAAAGCTAACACAGGAACAAAGAGACAGTAGAGGGGGTCAAATTGCTTACCCTACATGTAGCTGACTCCTGGCATCACATCTGGTCTCCAAAGAACCACTAGGAGCAACCCCCAGCATAGAGTTGACATAGTTCCCAAACCTTACCAAGTATGACCCAAACACCAAAAAAAAAAAGAACACACACACACACACACACACACACACACACACACACACACACACAGAGCAAACCTCTATGGCCAGAGCAAGGGTACAATGAATAGGGAGCTTGCTTTGCAGGAAGCCTATCCAGATACAATCCCAGGCACTGAAATAGTCCCTTAGTCATCCCTAAATACAGAACTAGGAGTAAGTCCTTAGTACTGTTGGCTATGACCCCCCCCCCAAAAAATTAAAATAAACATTTATCCTAAACGGTACTTAAAACTGTAACAAATAAGAAATGGTGCCTCAACTCCCAGTATTCCATAAGAACTAATTTCAATATAAAATGTTTACAAAGTTGCCCTTGTGCTGATAATTCTAAACTATGCTGAAGTCATAATCAAAAGCAAATTCCTTCATTAGTAAAAGTGTAGTAAAAGATGAAGAGATCTACTTCAGTATGGAATGATGGATTCAGTATGGATTTCTGTGAATGCAATATACTGTTTTGCATTTATTTTGCAAAAAAAAAACTAGAGATACTTTATTAATTTGCCCAAATTTTGATCCAATTAAAACAACTACCACATATTCAATAATTTACTTTTTCTCCAACAGAAAATTAATCTGTAGTTAATTTCATATGAATCAGGGTGTGTATATATATTTATAAATGTCTATAGAGTAAAAAATATTTTTTCATAATTAAGCCTCAAATAAGTTATTATTTACCTATAGTCGAAATCTATACAAACTTCACAAAAGTAAATCTCATAAAATGCGAATTGTCAAGACATGGATATCATCTTAAAAAAAATGAAAGGGACATTTGGGTAAGTAAGTAAAAAATAAAGTGAATATAGTTTACTTTCATATAGAAATTGATAATTACATATCTAAAAATCTCTGCAGAGTAGTGGAGAAATATACCAGACATTTTTTCTCTCTTATTCAAATATGTAACTTTCCGTCTAATAGGTATTACACAATTAATATAAAAATTTTTCAGTATTTTATCATTGAAACCAGTGGTTTTTTGCCTTGGATGTCTTTCTCTCTTAATGTATGTTTTCAAAAGCATACGGACTTTAAAATTTTCTCATGATTTATTCTCAAAAATGGTACAAAGAACTGAGAACTGAGGGTTTAAACACATGATGTGCTGATGCAAATTCTAATACCAATAATAAAAGATATCACTATTTCTAAAACAACATTAAAAATAAATTGACAGATTTTTAATCAGTACTAAAATAGAGGTCACCAGAAAATCATAATAAATATAAGCATCTAACAGTGCTCATAATAATAAAGTAGTGGAGCTCCCTCTATTGAATTACAGTTTGGAAAATGTGCCTTGCATTTAAAATCCAATTTTTTTTCTCAATAAGATTCTATTACAATAATTTGATTTTTTTCCTCTAAGGTCTAAAACCTTTCAAATGATTAAAATACATACACATGTTAATTTTGAGGAATAGTATCACTAATTAAATAAATCATCCTTTTAGAACATGTATTTCTTTTTTCTTAATAGTTTTTGCATGTGAAGAAATTATAATTTAAGACTTTCAGTTTCCATTTGTATTTTTCTGTTTTCCTTAAATTGATAAAACTGAAACTTTATTTTCAGACTTTGGGGCTATGAAACATCCTACAAAGATTCTTATTTTGGAAACGTCAAAGATTTTTAGATGTAACTTAAGTAGATCTTCCAATCAGTAAAAGGAAGTTTTTCACATACCATTTTGATATGAATAAGCTGATATGTTTAACGATTACTAAATCATGTGACTCATGATCCACTTGGTTGCATTGCTCTGCTCATTTTACAAATCAGAAAACAGAAAGAAGAGAAATCAAACTAATGCTCTGATACAAAGCTCAGCCTCTTCAGTTCTTGGCAATGAAATCTATGTTTCTCTGTTGAAATCTACGCATCAACAGAGACCTATGAGCACTGTATGTCTACAAAACTAAGCAGAAAATTGTTTCTTAAAATAGCCTGGATGTATTACCATACTATGTGCCAAAAGATAGAAATAAACACTTAATAGTCAAGCAATTCAAATCCTTTCTCACCATTTTGAATCAATTCTAAAAAGTGATAACCTCTAAACCACATACTAAAACTCTATTCTTTTTTGCTATTTTATCATTTATTTTACAAAGGAGATAGAGCGCTTATCAACAAAGAGAAAAATCGTTGAGCAGATACAGGGTTTGTCTTAATAAACATTTGTCATTCTAGTATGATAAGGCAAACAATTTTGATCTTCTACTAAACAGCCATTTCTTAAATAAAAATTCTATTTGAGAACGAGATTATCATCCACTGGTTTTGGGTCGAGTAAGGGATTAATCTAACAGGGTAAATCCAAATATGTATTACATTTCATTCTTAGATCTGATAGCAAAATCATTCTTTATATTGAGTCAAGTCCATATCTGGAATAATGTAAAAGCAACATAAACATTTTTGGAAAATGCAATACCTGTCACCAGGTAAAGAAATGTACTTGAAAATAAAGTAGATTTGCTACAGGTGTGAACATTTAAATTAAAAGCCAGGCAGAGACAGTTTTCTTTATTCATTACCTTACAATGTATGCATACTAACATCAGCTCTACTATACATATCCATTACTGTGCTTTTTAAAAGTATAGCAGCAGCACTTACTTATAAACTTTTGACATATGAATACTTATGAATTTTCTATAATAAAGAACTATAAAATATGTTAATTCTTACTTTTCTTAATAGGTCCATAAATAATTGGCTGAGGCATATTTAAGGGCACTGTTTTCTTTAAAATTTATAGGATACTGTATTTTTGATCAGTTCGTTAAAATATTTTGGCAAAATCTGTTAAATTTAACTTTTTAGAAGTCTGAAATATTATTTGCTTGGGCTTAAGAGATAGTAGAGAGGTTAAAGTGTTTGCCTTGCAATCGGTCATTCCTAACTTCATCCCAGGCACTGTCTCTGGTTCCCTGAAAACCACCCGAAGTGATTCCTGAACACAGAGCCAGGAGTAAGCCCTGACAACTGCTGCGTGCAACCACAAAACTAAATGTATACAATTTACTAAAAGAAATGAAATCTGTTAAGTAATATCTACTTACAGGGTTTATGAAATGTCACTGGTTAGGACAATCCAAACAATATATAACTGCAAGCAAATGTTGTATAACCTAAAAATGAACTTTGGAAGTAATTTGGAAACTATTTGTATAAGTAAAAACCATCAATACTTGTAGGGGTCACATGTCACTGTCACATGCTGCCCACTGTTGAAAAAAAAGAAATATGACATATATAGTTAATGTTTTTAAAGTTGGTCTCCTATGTTGAAAGAGAAATGATAAATGAATTGATTTTCCACATCTCTGGCCCTAGTTATGCACCAATCTGTATATACTCTTGCCTTGTATGTCAGGATGTGTGCTATCACTTTTATCTTTCTCATTTTCCCCATAAACTATGCATAACTGAGAACCAATCTATTATCCTGTGTGCTTTCTTTAGGTGATACTATTATTATAGTATTTTAAAAGAACAAGGAAAGAAGGGCAATCCTATAATATTTGTAAAAAAATATAATATATAAATATATATATACTATTTTGGGGCTGGAGTGATAGCACAGCAGGTAGGGCGACTGCCTTGCACGTGGCCAACCGGGGTTCAAGTCCTCCATCTCTCTCAAAGAGCCTGGTAAGCTACCGAAAGTATCTCGCCTGCACAGCAAAGCCTGGCAAGCTACCCGTGACGTATTCAATATGCCAAAAACAGTAACAAGTCTCACAATTTGTTGTAAGACATTACTGGTGCCCACTCGAGCAAATCGATGAACAATGGGAGGACAGTGACAGTGACAGTGACAGTGATACAATTTTGATTTTGAAATAAAGCATTGTCTTCACTTTAGGCATATGAAATGTTACTTGATAAATGAATATACTATTAAATATTACCAGAAGTTTATTTAAGATGCATCAGGACACACATTTTAAATTTCTTTCTTGTTAACAGAACTTTTTAGATCTACTGTTTAAGAAACACAACACAGTATACACTGTTTGGTCTGCAGATAAACATTTTATATCCTCTGTCTCAACGGTTTCACTTCCAGAACATTTTTCTACCAACCAATTGCACATGTGGACAGTAGATTATTCACTGATGGGTACAATCTTTCTTAGAATTAAAGAACTCAATAAATTATGGTGCATACAATAAAATCCATGCCCCATGTTAACAAAGTTGTAAGATATATGTACTGGTATGGGATAATTTCTTAACCTACAATATGTTCTGCTTAAGAAGGCAAGGTAACAAATGGTGTGTGTATTCTCCCACTTGATTTGTTTAAAGGTGGGGAGATTATATGCAAATATTTGCTAGTGAATGAGTATTTGATTAGGATGAAAGAGATCCTTTTCTGAACCCCACACTGGAAAGCAAACTAGGGAGATTACAGGAAAGTATTTGAGCAACGTCAAGAAATTCCTAACCACCTCCAAAAGTCAGAAGCCAACCAGGAGGATTACTCCATTACTTTGAGGAAAGCTGCACATGCTAGGGGAAAAGGCAGCTGAGATAGAGAAGGGAGCACCAAATAAAGGGTGTTGGGAGGTTCCTCTCAGGATGGGAAATGCATGAGGAGAGTAGACTATAAACCGAACAAGATTGCCACTGAACGTCTCTTTTGCAAACCACAGCACTCAATAGGAGAGCGATAAAAGGGAATGTCCTGCCACAGAGGTAGGGTGGGATGGCGGAAGGGGGGTGGGAGGGACACTGGGACTGGTGGTGGTGGAGAATGGGCACTGGTGGAGGGATGGGTATTCAATCATTGTATAACTGAAACCCAAGCACAAAAATTTGTAAGTCTACAACTGTACTTCATGGTGTTTCACTAATAAAAATTTAAGAAAAAAAAAGTCAGTCATGCTGCTTACACTGTAATAGCTTTATTCATATCATTTTCTTAGCTGATCTTCTTGAAAATATAGCTCAGATAACAGTTCCCCAAAGAGCTCTTCTGATTCCTTTCTAACCTCCAAATCAAATATGGTCAATCTGATCTAAAATTTTATATCAGAACTTCTAACAAATAATTAACTATACAATTTGCTGATTATTCTCTAATTTCTAGAGAGTACAAAATGTCCTGAATTGAAAAGACCTTGAATACTGTCTAGTAACTAGTTTATAATAGTATCCCTAGTAACAAGGAGAGTACTTTGCACACATTGATCTTTCAATCATTAGTTCACCTGAGTTTTAGTCTTGAACTGGCCAATGATGTGATGGTAAGCAAATTATTAAGTGATTCTAAGATTAAAAAGATTAAAAACCTTGATTCTTCAAGTTCAGGCTTAAGTGAAACTAAGAATAGTTTTGCCTCTTTATACTTCATTATTGAATTTTAGGTAATATCTTTTTATGGTTTGTGTGTGTGTGTGTGAGAGAGAGAGAGAGAGAGAGAGAGAGAGAGAGAGAGAGAGAGAGAGACACCATGAGGTACAGTTGTAGACTTACAAATGCTTGGGTTTCATTATACAATGATCAAATACCCATCCCTCCACCACGGATCCCATTTCCCATCACCACGGATCCCAGTATCCCTCCCATTCCCCATCCCTCCCATCCCACCCTGCCTCTGTGGCAGGGCATTCCCTTCTGTTCTCTCTCTCCTTTTGGATTTTGTGGTTTGCAAAAGAGGCATTCAGTGGCAATCATGTTTGGTGTATAGTCTACTTTCAGCATGCTTCTCCGATCCTGGGAGGATCCTCCCAACACCCTTTATTTGGTGCCCCCTTCTCTCTCTGAGCTGCCTTTTCCCCTAGGTAATATCTTAACCTGTGGCTTCATCTACTTCGGTGTCAAAGAAGAAATGTGAGAAAATGAACATTTAAGAACCATCTCATTTTGACAACGAACTTACATCACACATTTGCTTCTGATGATTTGCATGACTTTAAACATCACCTCTCCTCTTTCACTCCCTCCTTTTCTCTATTTATCTCTATCTCATTCTGTTTTTCCCCTCTCACCCACCCACCCACGCCCACACAAAGACATACATATGTGTACATATATACATCAAAAACATACTCTCTGCGTTTCCTAACCCTTCATAATTTTATTTCAGGAGAAGTTAAGGTTTGAGCCATATGCAACAACAGTCTTATTGAGTAATGCTTGAAACTATAATCGAATTTCTTGCCCAAGGATTTAGAAAAAAAGAGGATGTAAATTGTGAACATGGGTAAGTATGTGCAGTAAGGGTCTTTGCTGCTATCACATCATCCACTTCTATTGTTAAAGTAAAAACCACACTTCCTTTTGGCTTTAATGCCACACCTGGTGCTACTCAAGAGCTACTCATGCCTCAGTGCTAACGGTTATTCTCCATGATACTAGGAACATCAAACTGAGTCTCCCATGTGGGAAAAAAAATGCACTCCAGCCAACTTATTGAGCTATTTCCCTGGCCCTGTTGTGCAAGAATATTGCAAAAGTCCTCCCAGTTATCCCTATTCTATTGATCCACACCTTTTGCAAAGCAAAAAGATTTCTCCACCCTAGAATCTGAACTGTGTCTGTGATTTATCTGCATCCACAAACAGACTGTGGCAGAAATGATTACTTTCCAGAAGAATCCTTGCATACTTTTGCTTTCTCAAAAAAGTCTGCTTCAACCAAGAAGATGATTTGAGAATTAAAGACCATGGCAGTGAGTCAGTTTATCCCTGAACAATAGTCAACTAATTTCCTGCACAAAGCTTTCTATGACAATCCACAGCAGACTATAGTAGAACAAAGGTATCCAGCTCAAATCAAGAAAATACGCAACTGTCCAGACTGACAACCTGCAAGATAATAAGCTGTATAGAATTGTTGCTATTTAAACCACTGTTTTTTTGGATGATGTTGTTATGAAGCATATTAAATGATAATTTAGGGTGGAAATTTGAGCCACACCTGGAATTTTCAAGGGGTATTCTGCTCAGGAGTGACTCCTAATAGTGTCCCATATATGGTACCAGGAAAGAAACTAGGTTCTGTCACATGCAAGGCAAGTGCCTTACCTACTGTACTATCTTAATTGGAAAATAGGAGTAGCTAACAATTCATTTTATGGCTGCCCCATTTGGAAACAGGTGAATTCCATACCCCAAAATTTCACAGTAACTTAGGGAAATACTGTAGGATATACTAGCAAGAGTTTTCTTTAGCTTCAGTGAAAGTACTCACAATGGCCAATTCTGGGCTATTAATAAGGACAAACTATAGCATCCTTTACTTTGTGTACTTAGATAATATTCTTTTTCCTTTCCTACTTCTATTTTGTGGGTTTTCTGTGTGCTTGAGACACTCCAAAATAGCTGAACCAGATAATAGATGGGTGATTCTGTAAGTGTTCGGTCCTGGCACCAATTCTTCTTAATATTATTGACTGTCTCAACTTATATAAACACTTCAAATAGATATAGTAGTTTAAGTGTATAATAAAACTGAATGGTTTCCTTCAGTTTTATAGATATTTCTGTTATTTTTTAGAGCAAAATTGATAGTGAAGATTCTAAGAAACCTTATAGACAAATAATTAAAGTGATGCAATCAGCCAAGGCATTTAAGGATCCCACTAAAATCGGCCTTCCCTAGTTTACTTCATACTCAATATATCCCAGACGAATTTCAAACATCACTGTTCTCATAGCATACCACGGCAATTCAGATTCCCTTCCAAATCATGGAATAGTTAATGCTTCACACCTACAACAGTGGGAAACCAGGCTATAACCTTCTGTTTCTTTCATATTTAACATTAAAGAGTTATATAGTCCCTTACTGATATTACACTATAGATAATACTTAAATTTAAAAGGTTAGAAATATGCATTCAGTCATTATGAGGACTGTATATCTCATAGTTAAGTACTCTAGGAGAGAAATACAGACAAGCAAGTCATTAGTAATTATGTTGACCATATAATTTATCATTCAAACTGCACTTTGGGGACTAAAAAGAACACTATTAACAGTTGAATCAGCACATCAGGCATATGCCATGATTGTCTTTTCGATATCTAAATGTTTGCTTCATGAAGTGGTAGAGAAAAGAGCTTTGTAGGGGGAGGATTGTAGAGGGGAATCAAGCCAGAGAATCTGTACATCAAATTTCTGATTATTCTTCTACAGCTAAGTTTGAATATGTAACAATACTATAAATTCTTAGACCATCATACACAAACATCCAAGTACCTCAATTCCAAGTCTAATTAAGTAACCTTTAATTAGAAACTGCTTCATACTTTGCATTACTCTGATTCCCACTGATTCTCAATGGAATTCATAATTGAGAACTGATGGAATAAATAAAAGAAGAAGCACTAAAAGCTAATTTCATTCTTGGATCATACACTACAATAATGGACTATTATAATAGATTATGAAATAATCACAGCACAGTGGGAACCTAACTTAAATACATATGGTATTCTCTAGCAATACAGGAGGTGAAAGCAAAGAAATTATGAATGTAGCTAAATACAGACTTTGGCTAGCATAAAATATCAATAACCCCAAATATATAGTAATATTTTGCCTTCTCTGAGGATATGTGTAATGACTTTAAGATTTAACCGTATCAAAACATATTCCATACACCTCTTAAGCATAGAAGAAATATTTTAGTCTTGACTTTGTTCTCCACAGGAAATTCTGCCCTAATGAAGAAATTAATGAGAAAAAAATGAGGGGACTTGGAGATTTTTGGAGGGTGGCCTGCTCTCAGCAGTCCTTGTTCAGTGCAGGGGAAAACTGCAGTGTCAGGGACTGAACCAAGGGCCTAACACATGCAAAAAAAGTGCTCACAACTGAGTGAATCCAAGCCCTTCCTGTATAATTTCCCACATAAAATGCTGATATTCCAAGGTAATTCTCAAATAATATTTATTCATCATCATCCATCACTCCCAAGAAAACTTCCTTTTTCATTCCAGTAAGTTCACTTATCATCTAATAGGCCACATATACTTATGTGTTTAAAAATGAGATGGACCATAGTGAAAAGTAACAATGAATAATTAAAACTTGTGGGAAGTAAAATTTAAGTTTTATGTACACACAGAAGTGCAAAGGTGCCTTGTGTCATAACTACACCCCTACTGATCTCTGCATATCTGGGATCTATAACGCATGTGTCTACTTGACTTAAGAGCGTCAAGGAGCTAGAACTCTTTGATGATGTTTTATACTAAATAAATGACCACAACAGATTGAGATGAGTTTGAGAATATGAGACAAGATAATTATATAAAGCACTGAAAATGCTATCCAATAAAAATGCTGCCATCTTATATGCCAAGTAATGTTGACAACTCAAGAGTGCTCAGTTTTGCAAAGGCTATGTTTATTGGCATGAAAACTGAAGGAGCAAACAGAAAAAGGGGGTGGGGGGTAGAAGCATTTTCCCTTCCTTTAATAAAGTGCTCATTGTAATAACTAAGTGGGATGAATTAAAGTATTATTCAGTTTTACACTTTACTAAAAATCTCAATAAATACAGCAGTTTAATTTGAAAAATTCTAAATGCTGATCAACTGAATTACTAATTTTACTAAAAGTAGGGCCATTTCTTATACAAAGAAAAAAATTTACAAGAGAAAAAAAAGAACAAAACAAAAAATTTCCTCAATGTCACAGCATTCTTATGTGGCATAACTAAAAAGTTAAACATACATAAAGAATTTTATTGGACTTTTTATAAGCTTTTTATGAGTTTTATAAATTTTAATGTGTAAAGATTTGACAAGGACTCTCTTCCAAAAATATATTTATAAAGATAAATTACCCTGGTCCTGAGAGATAGCTCAATGAGTTGGCTGCATGGTTTGCATGAAGGAGGCCCTTGTTCATTTCCAGGTACTGCATGGTTTACAGAACAATATACATGCACAGTTTATATGAACAGAGGCCAATTTTCAGAAGGGATAGGTTACACTCATGAAGTTTTTTGAAACCAAAAAATCTTTCTCTTGTCGAGGTCTCTTTTCCCTGGAATGAGAATCAAATCCCTCTCCATCACTTTATACATCAACATCTACCTTTCTACCTACCTACCTACCTCTCTCTGGAGGAGAAATCAAAGATAATGTGAGCTTATAAAAGTAGGGGGGAAATGGAAAATAAGCAACTGGGATCCACTGACATTTTTCTAGTACTATATACATGAATTGTGCTCATCCACATTGCCAGAAAACATGAGAAAAATAAAAACTGGAAAAGCATGGGCCTTGCCCAGATCAGCTTTTACTGTGGGTAATTAGGAATAGAATTTTGAGCAGGCAGAAATCTCAGGGTAGATCCTGAGTCTACCATTGCACTTACATGTGAGAAAGCTGAGCCCCCAAAAGGCGGAATGACTTGCTCAAGTGCCTGAAGGCAGATGGTTCTGAGCCAAGCCAAGAAAAGCAGTTTAACTGAAAATAGTACCTCATTAAATTGTAAATTGCTATTGGAATAAATAAAGCATCAAGGAAAAAGCAATATTTACTGACGACTAAGCAGCCTGCAGTTTTTTTAATTAATAATTTTTAATAGCCCCACCTCAGGTAGTCTGAGAGGACATTATTAAGAGTTTATGTTTTTCCCAAGGCCTGTTGCGATAAGCTTATGTGTTCATGTCTCCCTGAGGCAGCAGGAGAAGCTTCCAGTATGCTTACTTCGGTGTCTCTGCTTTGAATGAACCTTGTAGAGTGAATGAATCTGAAAAAATTCACATAGGGGAACACACAGAGGACTCTTAAAGTGAAGAAATAGTTAACTGCACATTGCAGATTCCACTGCCTTGTAAATAATCAAGGAAAGTCTTTTTTTTTTTTTAAAGCAATACAAAATGCCACCACAGGCTGACGCTCTTTCTACAAGAATAATGAGATTCTTGTTCCCTGGGAAGCTGAGCACATACTTCAGTGCCTTTCTCTGAATTCAGTTTTCATGGCTCATGTCTATTTCCCCCCTCTTCTAAGCAGGTAACATGCCATGCCTCAAATATTATCAGTGCTTATGCAGCGATGACAGACCAAATGAACTGCATGTGCAGTTCCACAAACTCAGATTTGGGGTCCTCTTCCTATTGGACACACACAATTAAAACTGTTCCGGAAATGAAGGGCGGTAGGCAGGGAAGTCAGTGAGTGCCTCCGACAATGCCTGCCATTGGCACTGCACTCCGAGCCTCAGCTGTGTCGGGTCTCTTAAGGAGGTGCACTTGGCCATCCAGGATTGAGTCCCGAATCTGGACACACACAGTGGTGAGTGGTCCTACCGCATTCTTTTAAAAGACACGGGCACGACAAGGAGAAATTTAAGCACATGCCAACCCGGTCAATTCAATCAAACCGGGGGTCTGAGACCCCGAGCTCCTGTACCCCGGATCTGCCAAGGTTGGACGCTGGTGCCAGAGTCATACTCGTTGGTTACAAGGGCGCAGCTCGGTGCCGGATTGAATCGGATCCTGCGGGCACCAGAAGAATCTCAATGAAGATCTGAAAGCAGAATCTCACCCCCAGTGGCGGAAAAACCTGTCCTCGAATGTGGCCCAACCAGAAATCAATTTCAGCCCCGGAGCACGGAAAAAGAAACGGGCTGTGGTCCGGAGGTGGGGTATAGGTTGTATTAAATGTTCTCTAGGTCGCGGAGGGGTTACACTGAAAACCAGCTGTGGGCGTTGGACCTTTGCATTTTACTAACTACCTCTCCCTCCCTCCACCTACCTTGTCTTAGCTGGGCGCCAGTGAGCGTCCTTCCTTTCCCTCCCTCCCTGTGGCTTAGGACACCCGGATCCTGAAACAAAGTGAAATCCACACGGTGCCCAAACCCAAGTAGGGGGTCTGTCCTGGCTGCCTCCCAGGGCTCTTTACTTGCACCCTCCTCTGCTTTAAACCCTCTTTACTTCTGCTTCCACAACGCCCGCGCCAAAGCCTAGATGTGTCATGGACACGACTTCCTCCTATCTTGGAACCGCAGGTAAACTCCTCATTGCCTCACCCAGAAATGTAACTTTCATAAAGAGACCCGAAACAGAGCACCCCACCAATGCGCAGCGGCGCTAGCTCACACCAACACTTGTGACCCTCAGGATCCACTGAGATCCCCCCAGCCCCACTCTTTCCCTTTCCTTGGGGCGATCCAGAGGATTTTTTTTTTCCTGAATCCCTTCTCTAGCCTCAGAATAACTTCGGTTAAACATTTGGCCAACCTTGGCCAAAAAGATGTAAAAAGGGAAGTAAATGTTTAGTAAATTATAATTTTTTTTAAACTAAAGAAAAGGTAAGAGAAGAAACTGAAGTCTAAATAACAGGAAGTAGGAGTTGTTCTTGCTATGCGGGGTCTGGAATCAAAACTTCAAAAGGATAAGGGGGGAACCACCCCCATCACTCCAAAAACCCTTCCAGCTTAGCCAGGAAAATGAACCTGCTGGTCTACCAAGTGACAGCGAACAGGTCAGAAAGCCCCGCTAGTAACAACATGTGTCCAACGCTTGGCGGGTCTCTGGACAACGCCAGGGGACGTCCCTAGCTAGGGTGGGATTCCCAGCGAGGTATTTTAGTTGTTGGGGGTTTTGCCTTGTTTTTTTCTTCCTTCTTCCCCCTAAGGCTCATTTACAGAAGTGAGAGCTGCGGTGCTGAAATATCACATGTACTGGGGCGGGGTGGGGGGGTGGAGGATCCACCCCCCACCCCCATGGGCTCACAAATTCTTCCTTCGCGTTCCGGTCGTGTCCTTTTGCCAGCCATCAATCCTACATCCGCGACCCCCAGCAGGCCACCCCGCTGGCAATTCGGGGGTGGGGGAACCGCGTTGTTAAACTCGCAGAAAGCTTTCGGCGGGTTTTCAAGGGAGGGATGAAAGTCCTCCCTGACTTCTCCACCCCCTCCTCTCCCCGTCTTCATCTCAGACCAAGGGGAAGTTAAGGAGGTTTGATCACGAAAAGGTGCGGCGGTGATTTCCTCCGAGAGCTACGGGAAAGGAAAACTGCCCGGAGCACAGTGACGTGGACTTTGGATAACCAGCAACCGGGAAGACTGTCGGGGGACGAGGGCTCGCCCACGAGTAGGGGGGTCGCGGCCGAGGCAAGAGGGTAGGGCCGGAGGAATCCTGCCCGCGGGCCACTGGAGCCAGCTCCCGGCCTCACCCAAAGTTCCTGGACATTGACCCAGCGGCCCCCGATCGCTGCCCAAAACTTGAGCCAAATAACATGGCCCAAGTGACCGATCCACTGGCCAGCTCCGGACCGGACCGCGGTCCTCTTACCTCTCCCATGCGTCTGGGCTCACGGCCCGGGGGGCGCGAGGCCCAGGCCGGGAACCTTAGGAAACTGACCCAGATCCCAACCCACCCACCCCCGACTCCCCCAGGCCAGTACAGGGGATCCCTCTCACCTGGCCTGAGGACAGCAGCGGACATCAA
Source organism: Sorex fumeus (assembly GCF_029834395.1). Classification (NCBI taxonomy): domain Eukaryota; kingdom Metazoa; phylum Chordata; class Mammalia; order Eulipotyphla; family Soricidae; genus Sorex; species Sorex fumeus. The sequence goes on from NW_026606322.1 coordinate 19,897,050, forward strand.
GAGGCAGAAAACCAGACGGCAGGAGGGGACCGCCTTCGAAGCCATATTCCTCCTCCTCCTCCTCCTCCTTGGGGGCCGCTGACAGAGTCCGCGCCGCAGGAGGGGGCGTCGTCCCTGGCCCCACACGGCCTGCGCACCCGGGGGTCCGGACGCGGGGGCAGACGGTTCTCCTAGACAAACAGCTCCCCCAGGCTGTCGAGCGGCACCTTCAGGGCTCGGCCGCACGCAACTTTCCACCAGGCGATGCCCCAACTCCTCCCCCCTTTGCAACTGCCGCCCTCGGCTCCCGAGGCTGCAGCGGCTCCCGGGACCTGCAGACTCCTTCTTCCTCAGAGACACTTGAGTAATTCGCAAAGGTGGACGTAGTTCTTTCTGTCCGCACTATGATTTTTCCGGGTCTTGGAATAAAAATAATAGTAGCAATGATGCTAAGTGGCAGTAGTGGCAATGTGCATCAAAAGCCTGGTGCTGGAAAGGAATCGTCGGGGGTGGCGGCAAGGGAGGCCGGGGGTCCTGGAAGTCTCCTCAGGTGGCAGCAGCGGTGGCAGGAATAGCAGCGGCAGTGTGAGGAGCGGCGGCAGCAGCGATCTCCCGGCTGCTCTGAGTGGAGCGACTGGAAGGCGTGTGTAAGCGGCTTCTCTCCTCCTCCCTCCCGCCTCTTCCCTCCCGTTTCAGTCTCCTCCCCGCTTCCCTGGACGCTGCGCCGAGCAGGTGGTTGAAGCGCGGCTCTGCAGCCTAGAGGCGCTGCAGGACCAAGTCCGAGTTTCCGAGCGCGGCCCGGGTACTAGGTGCGGGAGCCGCTCATTGGTCGCCCGGCGCCCAAGCGGGCGGGACTTTCTCAAGGCTCCGCCCCCGTGGCCACGCCCGCCAATAGGGAACTGACACCAGAGTCGCTCGCGCCCGGTGGGCTGCCGGCACCGCCACTTCCCTGACGCTTTGCCCGCGCCTCTCTCTGACCGCCTTCCCCACCCAACCTCGCCACGGTTCGAAAAGTCAAATGATCTTTCTCGCCGACGCCCATCCCAGTAGTCCACGCCTCAGGGACGTTTTCGACCAACTGAAAGGTTGCAATCGTTTGTTTGTTTTGTTTTGTTTTCCCCTAAGAAGAGTGGGGGCTGGGCGGTGGCTCTGGGACGCTCACGTGGGGTGAGCACCTCAGGTCCAAAGGCTGCAGACTAGGAAAAGGGGCTGGAAGAGGTGACAAAGGTGGAAACTCGTCCCTGGGGAGCTCTGAGCAGCGCGTCTCTGACCGAAGGCAGTTCGCGTAATGATCTGATTCCTCTCGCGTTTCCCCGCCCCTCCCCTGCGTTGCTCTCCCTTGCACACACCTTGGGTGAGCGGGTGGACGGAGGGCGAGGGGGAGATCTCTGGAGTCGACTGGCCATTGCCAAATCGACTGGCACCGCTCCTTCTCCGGGAAATGAAATCAGAAATTTGTCAACCTGACTTCGTCAGAAGGATTGTCCCGAAGTCTAAGTAAAAAAAAAAAAATCAGAGCGTTCGCCTCTCTTAATTTTGAATTAAACGGCGATTTCAGGTTACTAACCTGAAGCTTCAAGTTACTCTGATGAAACACCCAGCTCCTATCTGTCCATTCCACAGTCAGGCACCCCAGGCTAAACGCACCGGCTTTTCGGTCAGTTTTCTAAGGGTGGAATCGCCTCCCAGGCGGAACAGCAGGAAGCTGCGTTGCTTTGAAATCAGGCAGAGAGCATGAAGTATTTTCCTCTAGGTAGAGCTGACGACGCCCTCAGTGACTCTAAATGTCTAGATGCGAGATCACAGTTCTCATCCCCGAAGCATAATTAAACCCTGATCCCAGAACCAGCTAGCTAAGGCATCGAATAGCCTTTCTTACATCACAGGATCACGCCTCTGTGAGACTGATCTTCGGCAGGGAATGCCAACTAGTAATCATCACAAACAGCGTTTTCATTAGAAGGCTTGGAGTAGACAGATAGAACGGGGCTAGAAGTGTAGGCTGGGGAAGCTTAATAAAATCAGCGCGCGCAGGCGCACACACATAAACACAAACACCATTCACTGGAGTCTTTGAATGCGTTTTATATGCATGCATGAAACTTGCCAGTCCTGTCCTCCCGATTCACCTTAAGTTAACAGTATTAGAATAGAGCTGTTAAGACAATTTTTCCTCTCAAAGTCCCCCCCCTTCCGCCCCCGCTTGATTTTAGGATTAACATTTCATTTGCGTCTAAGAAACCTACAGGAAGGCTAATGCTGCGGGGTAAATGCCCTTTAATTTCATATTCTCTGAGCTAAATTTGGCTGAAATGTTAGAATTTGATGGGATCCTGTAGAATTCCTTTAGGGAATTGTTAACTGAGACTCTTGAGTAGCTTCTGTTAGAACAAATCATCCTAACTCCATTAGGTTATCTGCTGGACTTTGTCTGACCCTCTTTTAGGGGTGTGGGTGGGAGTTAATACCACATAATTGCTACAAAGTAGATCTGTGGAAGACACTGATTTGGTCTCTGACATTTACTAGCTACTCAATCTTGAGGCCAACTCAACCTCCCTAAACCATACTTCCTTACTTGTAAAAAATAACAATACTGCAAGTCTCCGGTGATTTGCTGTAAGGCTTCAGGATCAGACAAATAACTTGTCAGTTACGATAGTTTGGGCTCTAGTAAGTAGTTCAGAGTCTTGTTAGAATCGTGGCTCAGTACTTCCCCCAATGAGAAACATTGAGCAAAAGCCAGTCTCTCACAATCAAGGTGTGACAAGTACTACTTTGGAGCCTACAGCTCAGTAGAAACAAAATACAGTACATAAACTAACAATATTGTTACACATATGTGAATATACTTATTGAATTCTAGAAGGACTTCCTAAACGTGTTATTCATGTTCTAAGTATACACGTATTGTGGATAATCATATTTATATGTGTGAGCACCTGCTTCCAGAGTTGTTTTTACAGACAAATGTGTCCTAGTTTAGGAAAATGCCTTCATAAGCCACTTGGAGCAGTAACTTCAAAAATATTAGTCGTATGTTGCTAAAAATCACAGAAATGGTGTTGAAACTACTTTATATGAAACAACCTGATAAAAATATAAATAGAGGGGCTGGAGCGATAGCACAGCGGGTAGGGCGTTTGCCTTGCATGCGTCTGACCTGGGTTCGATTCCCAGCATCCCATATGGTCCCCCAAGCACTGCCAGGAGTAATTCCTGAGTGCATGAGCCGGGAGTAACCCCTATGCATTGCTGGGTGTGACCCCCCCAAAAAAAATTAAAAAATATATATATAAATAGAAATTACAAATTAATAAAAATTTAAATAGGAATCTGGCTGGGAAGTGAAACGGTCAGTGATGATGATTGAAAATGGAAGAATAAGGATAGAACCACTACTTGTGAATCTGGAAATGGTCAGAGGCCTTCAAGTATATTTTAATTAATCAATAAGTTATTGAACTCTTACTATAAGTTAATTTATTGTATGAAATAATATGAGTTAATTGATTAATCATCCCTCACCAAATAACTGATGTGGTGGGTGCTGTCATCTTTATTTTACTCATGAATGAACTGAAGTCCCAAGACAGAAGTGTGTTTTCCAAGGTTATTGGAGAACCTTGTGATTCATTAAAATTACACAGCCATAATTCTATCCTGGGCACACTGACTGTAGAGTTCCATCTCTATCCACTTTGCTCATCATCATTCACTTAGTTTATCAGAATTTAAGGTCTCACATGTGCTTAGCATGTACTTTATAGGTAAGCGACATCCATCATCATTTCTTTGCTTAGCAGAAAAGTTTAAGGGCCCCAGGGCCGCTCAGTGGCAAAAGCAGACCTCAGTTTTATCATTCTCTGAGTTTAGTCTCCTTACCACCCCACCCCTGATACTATTCCAGAAGCTCTGCTGTTTGGAATCCTTGGTGGAACAACAAAGTGTATAATCCTCAGGGAACAGGGTAGCCAAAATGTGCATGAGTATCATAATAAAAGCATGTGACCTATGGCAGGAATTACAAGCAAATTATCACAGCAACAAAGTGTGTGTGATCTTTGGTCATAGCCACAACAATAGCAAGAGAAAATGAAGAAAAACTTTTAATATATTAATAAAAAATATATTATTTTATTTTGGTCGTGGAGGCCCTTGATTTCAAGATAAACTCATCTTCACAAAATTTTAATACTTCAATAGTTTCCTTGACATAAATTAAAAAGCAATACACCCTCTCTTCATGACTAGATACAGTGCTTATAAAATCACAAAAACGAAAGTAAATTTAGCATATTCAATCCTGCAGAGTAAAAAGTAAATGTAAGAATGTAGCTTTTATGAAACAATGTAAAAAAGAGAGTTTTTGTATGTCTAAATTTAGGGAAGGTTGCCTAGAGGAAGAACATTACAAACTTATCTGGATCACACTTGCTTTTATTATTACTGAGAATACATAATATACCAATGACATTTTCCAGATAGTTTAGTCATGCACCAGAACATAAGTATGGGTATTTATTACTTACAAGAGCTACAATGAATAATGTTCAGCCAGGGGAAAACAATTCAAGTTAGCTGATACAGTTTTGCATCCTAAATATAAAAGAATTCATCATTAATCTGGTCAATCTGCTTAACGCAGTGAAGAAGCACTTTCCTACTGACAGTCTGTTGAGATCAGAACTCAGAGCCTTGAAGGCTCAGGCCAGAACTGTCTGTCCTGTACTAAGTTATTTACACATTGCACGCAGCCAACCTGGCTGAACCCGAGTTCGATTCCTCCGGCCCTCTTGGAGAGCCCGGCAAGCTACTGAGAGTATCTCGCCCACACGGCAGAGCCTGGCAAGCTACCCGTGATGTATTCGATATGCCAAACACAGTAACAACAAAGTCTCCAATGGAGATGTTACTGGGCCCACTCAAGCAAATCGATGAACGACGGGAGGACAGTGACAGTGACAGTATGACAACATAGTCCCATCAGACATGCCACCATTTGAAAAGTTGAAGTGGTTATTTTTTCTTCTGATTGCTATATTTTTCTCCCAGAGATGAAGTTTTAATAAAGATGGCCTTGAAGGCCAGTGTTGTTTTTTTCCTCTATACCTTAGATCATGGTGTTCTGTGAACCTTTCTAATATCTAAACAAAAATCCCAAATCTGCAAAAATCTCATTCACTTTCTTCTTTCTCTAACCTTTGCTTTTGGGAATAAGCAAATGCACATTTCTAGTCAATGCTTCGTATATATATTGGCTGCTTCATAAAATGTATAAGTGATTAGGTTGCGCTAAAGTGTTCTTTACAAATATAAACTTAAATCTTAAACAACAAATACTTTTCAAATAAGTTAGTACAAATAAGTTATGAAAAAGGTGAGAGGGAGTAATATAAAGAGAAGAAAAAAGGTTTCTTTGCTCTTTACTAGTTTTTTTTTAATATTTTTTTATTCAAGCATCATCTCTGATTTGTATATTTCTCATATAAGCCACAAAGAGACTCTGGGATAACAACGTAGTGTCTTATAATACAAGTGAATTCCAGACCTATCTACCTAGAGATAGCATCAGTCAGTCAGATGGAAGATGCATACAGCACTGGTATGTGGAAAGGGCTGATAAGCTCTGTTCTCTAAATAGACAATCTCTCCTGGACTCTCTGTGTTTTGACCTCAGAGAAGTTCTCCCAGTCCTTCCCTTTGGATTTTTATAGATGTCTCATTACATAGGCGTGGTTAATTAAATTAGCTATTGTGATTGCGCTACCTCTCCTGCACCTCTTCCCTCCCAGGTAGCAGGGCAGTGACTGGAAGTACCAAACCCTTAATCACAGGTTTGGGTTCCTTGGCAACCAGCCCCTATCTTTTTGTTACATAGGGGCTTTCCAAAAGCAGCTCATTGAAGTATCAAAAGACACCTTTATCACTTTCCTCAGGAAATTCCTAAAGCATTTCTGTGCCAGAACAGGATCTAAGACAAATACATATTTCTAATTATAAATCACAGTTATAGCACAACTGGGCAGAGTAAGATTTAAGAAAGGCAAAGAGAATGAGTTGAGTCCTAGTTACAGTAGTGATCTTTGAAATATAGAGAGGAAACTATTTGTAAGAAGGAGAGACCAATAAAAATTATTTTATATCAATAGGATAAAACAAAAAAGGCCCTGCTCAGAATATAAATTTGACTAGCAAAGGTTCTAAGTTCTAAGGCTAGATATGGACTAGGCTTTAGCACTGATGTAACTTAGGCTAAAGCAATAATGACAAACATTAAATATAAACTAAATGGAATTATATTAAATTTAGAATCACTGTCCTCCCGTTGTTCATCGATTTTCTCGAGCGGGCACAGTAATGTCTCCATTGGAGACTTTGTTGTTACTGTGTTTGGCATATCGAATACATCACAGGTAGCTTGCCAGGCTCTCCAAGAGGGGCAGAGGAATCGAACTCGGGTCGGCCATGTTGGCTGCGTGCAAGGCAAACACCCTACCACTGTGCTATCGCTCCAGCCAAATTTAGAATAATGTAGCTATTAAATAGACACAGATATCTTTGAGAGTATATATATGGGGTATATGTGTATGTATGTATGTGTGTATATATATATATGTGTGTATATTTATAGAGAGAGAGTTCCATTTCTGAACCTCAAGGTTTTTTACATCAATATTTTTTGTGCCAGAGTTATAGTACAAAGGTTGAAGTGCAGGGCTGGAGTGATAGCACAGCAGGTAGGGCATTTGCCTTGCACAAGGCCAACATGGGTTTGATTCCCAGCACCCCATATGGTCCCTTGAGCACCACCAGGAGTAATTCCTGAGTGCAGAGCCAGGAGTAATCCCTGTACATCGCTGGATGTGACCCAAAAAACAAAAAACAAACTAAAAAATTGGCGGAAGTGCTATATATGATCAGGAAATTCCTAAAGCATTTCTGTGCCAGCTCAACTACATATGATCCCCCAAACACTGCTAGGAGTGACCCCTGAGCACAGAGCCAAGAGAAAGCCCTGAATGCCATCAGATATGGCTCAACTCCCTCAGACCCTCCCCCAAAGCAGCTCACTTTTGGGCTAGAAGTAGTTCAAAGGTTAAGGTGCTTGACTAGCATAGAGATGTGGCTGAAATCCTGGTTCAAATCCCAGCAGTTACATATGGTCAAAGTACCATCAGGTGTCCCCTAAGCACAGAGTCTTGTGACTGCCCTCCACCCCCACCCTAAGAATCCCTAGATAGTGACTGGAAAATAAATTAGCTGTCTTCAGAAATGCTGCCTAGATCTTCTTGTTTAATAGTTAATGTCAGTTTTCATGGTACTAAAATTCTGCAAGTCACATCTTCAATAACATTAGCTGATACAGATATATCATGGAGCTCAGGCAATCTAAAACTTTCAAAGCCTATGGTAAACATGTTCAGACTAGATTGCTCAGTGTCTGGGTACAAAAAGAAAGGCATAACTATTTCAGCTTCAGAAGAAACCTACTTAGTCATTTTTCCTCCTGTTTCAGTCATGAGAAATTAAAAAAAAACTGCATTGCTAAGCTATTTGACTATGGAACTTCACTCTTGCAATTGAAATAAATATCAAAATTTCTCAGTATATAAAAAACTTACAAATCATTAGTGATTTTTGAATGTGCACAAAATTTGCTCAAAAGGTATAAAAACTTATGAGTTTTTTTTTTTCAGAGCTCTAACTTTCAACTGAGGTAGAGAATTCTTTCAGTTTTGAATAAGATGAAAATGAGTTAGAGTGTGAGTTAATCAAATGTTTGACAAATTAAAAAAAAAATTCCAACAATTATTTTCAAAAAAATTTTCTAGGATTATCTCTGATTTGTCATCTACCCACCAGACATTATAATTTGATAAATTCATTGAAGAATTTGAGGTGAGCATATGACTTTGAATCATGAAAACAATGTATATTTTATTTTCAAAAACAAACAATTTGCCATGGTCTTAAGGTCTTTTGGAAAGCCAAATTCATTAACCACTAGACCCAAGACAGTAATAATATATCCCCTATATTAATTAAGACCATTGAGTTTACAGGAAAGCAGCACTGTATAATTCTGCAATGTAGAATATATCTTGTCTAAGTGTATAATGAGGAGTGATATTAAGTAGAAAAGAAGTATAACACTGAAAGAAGGATCACTGATGCAATATAAGAATCTTAGAATTTTAATGTTTTCCAAGACTTGTCAAGTAATTTAGATGAGTTTTTTATTGTTTAAATACAACCCTTAGTGCTAGAGACATAATCAGTTGATCTGGGGGTAATCCCTGGCACTAGATATTATCCCCTGAACCCGACTACGAGTGATCCCTGAGCACTGCTTGATGTAACCCCAAAATCAAAGAACAAACCAAAACAACAAATACAAATAAATTTTTTCCTTCTAATGGAGACTTGCTCTGATCAGTGTCCTTTTACCTCCTCTTGTTTGATCCATTTGAACCACAGGGATCACTTTTCCTAAAATAGAACCATATTTCTACCTCAGGGCCTTTTTACTCACTATTTCGAATTATTGAAACTCTCTTTTTGTATTTGTTAGTGTATTTTACTCCACGAACTCATTGGAAGTATTTGCTCAAATGTTACCTTTCAAATGAAGTTATCCATAAGTAAAGTAAAGTAAAGTAAAGTAAGGCCCTCCCGTTGATCATCGATTTACTCGAGCGGGCCCAGTAATGTCTCCATTGGAGACTTTGTTGTTACTGTGTCTGGCATATCGAATACGTCACGGGGAGCTTGCCAGGTTCTGCCGTGTGGGCAAGATACTCTCGGTAGCTTGCCGGGCTCTCCGAGAGGGGCGGAGGAATCGAACTCGGGTCAGCCATGTTGGCCTCGTGCAAGGCAAACGCCCTACCACTGTGCTATCGCTCCAGCCCTAAGTAACTTTTAAAATTTTAATCCAAATCCTCAATACTCCTTATCTTTCTTGCTATATTTTTGCCATAAGCTATTACCATATTACATGATAAATACATAACTTGATATCTTGATTGTTGCTTATTTGCTTTTAAAAATGAAAACCCAAAAAGCAAAATATTTTTAGTTTCTATTTGACAAGACTATACATAAATTTAGAGATACAATTATATTTGATTAGTACATTGATAAAGACACAAATGAATATAAAACTATTTGGGGGCTCCTAGCAAGTGTATGGTGCCCTGAGGCCCACTATCAGTGGCCAATAGTCAGTTAATTTGGCTACACTGATTAATGTACTGGCCATGTAATACTGAGGACCCCCAGGGTCACACCCACTGATGCTAGGGAACCTCGAAATCTACGCAGGTGGTGCTGGTGGTGGCAATAAGGGCATTCTGTGCTGAGAATCAAACTAGAGTCCTGCTCAAGAAAGCATGTGTCCTTGACTATGATCTCTCCCTACTCAAATAATACTTTTTTGTGCAAGATAATTATAGAAATAATACAGGTCAGCTTCTTTGAATCAAATTTGTTTAGTGGCTTGAAGTTTAACCTTCAAGACACTAAGTCTTTCCAGCAAAGTTACAAAGTTCAGTGTCTAGACTACATATGATTTATATGAATTAATAGATATCACAGGATCTAAAAGATTTGACCACAATGCACATAGCTATGAACAATACTCTTGCTTAAATGGAAATTAACTACTTTCAGGTAGGGTAAATACACAAGATATCCTGTACATTTTAGGTCAATGTCTCAGGATTGTATATATTTGAATATTATAATCAATTAATTTCAAAAACAGTGAATTTGTCAAAACTCTTTAAAGAAGACATTTTCTGAATAATATTCTGTATAACATTTCTTAACTCATGATTATGTATGCAATATCAATATTGCAAAGTCTACGAAGATGGTTCAGTATTCAAGATTATAAGCCTGAATGTACTTTTGTTCTGTACAGGGTGAATTTAGCAAAATTGTACTTTGAAGTAATGTATTCCACAAACACAGATGATTCATTGCCTATTTGGATAACAGTGCTATAGTAAAAATATTTAATGTACAGCATTTTAACTTTACATGGAAGTTTTTAATGTGTTTATTCTCTTTGTAAGGGCAAACCATTATCCTAATAATTGCACCTCAAGGTTAAAGTGATGAGAAAATACAATACATAAAACAGCTAAGTAAGTCAATACATAAAATACTATAAACTAGTATTTTCATTAAAATCACCAGAATCCATAATGTTTTTTACCTGGCAGGGGATGAATTAAATTATATTTTAGCTATTGTTTCTAGATTTGTAACTCAGTTAAAACTAATTAATTGAAACATCTCTTGAGGAAAATAATTTGATTTTTTATAGAGACTGACATCTGAGTTATAGAATGAAGCATTCTGTTCCAAAGTGGATTATATTTTCAATTTTTTTTTTAGATTGAAGGATATTTAAATAGAGTTCGAAGTCCAGGCTTATTCCTTAGTTGTTTTTTATTTTTTTCCAAGGCTGAGACAGTCTTGAGTTCAGTAATAAATGAACATTAAATTCTATCTTGAGGGCTGGAGAGAGTTAACACAGCAGGTAGGGCGTTTGCCTTGCACGCAGCCAACATGGCTGACACAGGTTCGATTCCCAGCATCCCATGTGGTCCCCCAAGCCCCGCCAGGAGCAATTCCTGAGTGCATGAGCCAGGAGTAATCCCTGAGCATCGCCGGGTGTGACCCAAAAAATTCTATCTTGAATGAACAAAAATATGTAAAGAAGATACTGAGAAGCATATATCAAGAAGCATAGTGAGAATTGGAGAGATAGTCACTGTCCTCACTGTCCTCCCGTTGTTCATTGATTTGCTTGAGCAGGCCCAGTAACGTCTCCACTGTAACAGTTGTTACTGTGTTTGGCATATCAAATATGTAGCTTGTCAGGCTTTGCTGTGTGGGGCGAGATACTCTCATAGCTTGCCAGGCTCTCTGAGAGGGGCAGAGGAATGGAACTCGGGTCAGTGTAAGGCAAATGCCTTACCTCTGTGCTATCGCTCCAGCCTGGAGAGATTAGTACAGGAGGTAAATTACTTGGTTTGCATGCTGCAGACCTGGATTAAATCCCCAGCACTGCTTATGGTTCCTGGGGCACAGAGAGCCAGGAGTAAGTTTTGAACACTGATAAGTGTAGAAGGAGGAAGGAGAGAGAGGAGGAGAAGGAGAAGGAGAAGGGGATGGGGAGGAGAAAAAGGAGGAGGAAAAGGAGATTTATTTAGTCTATCTGAAAAGTTGTGAGTTCCTCAGCTCGTTATACCACCAAAAATCATTGCTTACTTCTTTCAGCTTCTGGGATCTTACCAGAAAAATAAGAGCAACTCTCAAATTACAGTATTTGGAGGTGATTCTTCACCATCTACTCAAATTCCTGTATGGATTATAAAATGAAAAATTATTTTCTAGTGCCAATGAGTCCTTCAAATTGGAAAATAATCAGCAGCATCGTTGTTCCTTTTTTTTCTTCTCAAATTAACACACTGTCTTTATTATGTATACCATATGGTACAGGATTATGCATTAAATAATAAAGCCATAACAAACGTGTGAAAACAGAAATGAAAGTATTGTGGTCTGTGTGTCAATAAAAGAGAGGCCCAAAGAGACATGATTCATAGACCAGAAAAACAAAACAAACTAAATTAGCGTATCTTAGAATCCAGTCCAAAGATGAAATTTAGTTCTCGTTATTTTTCTATTTCCTCTTTCTGTCAATTTTTAAGTAAGGGAGATTTGTTGCAATCTTTGTCATGTAGTAGGAGTTTTTCATGAGGTCCAAAATTTTTTGTCTGTGGATTTTTGTAAGAATATAGAACTTTCTTTAACTGGAAGTGACAAAAACCCATTACAATAAACCTAAGATGAAGAGGGAAGTAATCTACTGGCTTAATTACCTGGGAAATAAAATGTTTGTCTGTGCTTGGACATAGCATGTAGGGGATAAAAAATCTGCCACTGGGAAAAATGACTTTGGCGAAAGGTGAATTTTGTGGGAAGCTCCCTGAAGGTATGAAGGTTGCTTTTGAAAGAGATATTTACATGTAAACAGTTCTCTTATGGGAGTCTCCTGGGGTAAGATCTAATCAATGAAAAAAGCAGAATTTAAATTGTTTTTAAGTGCCTGCTTTGATTAGCAGTCCTTTTTCTCTTTCTTAATGTCCTCTACATTGGGTAAGTTATTTAAAGATGCCATATAAGACCAGGTGGTGTTACTCATTTTTTTCAAGTCTCTCCTGCAGAAGTTTTTTTATGCTTTCCCCTCTATCTGTTTGATGCTTATTTGAGTAATTGCCCTAGCCGATTTAGTTTAAGTAATTGAACCCAGAGACTCTAGGATCTGGAGTAATTTCCTTTGTATCCCAACAGGGGTATTTGAGCAAAATTCTCAGGATTTTTCAAATCTTTTAGCTCTTCATGACTGCTTGTTTTGACTATGTTCTCATTTTCCTTTGCTGCTACCCAATTTCCTGAATACTGGAAAGATGGAAACTTTAGACTGGAGTCTGTATTCCCAGAGTCCGAAATCCAAACAGTAGAAAATAGACAACTAAGTCCTCTAACTCATTGGTTGGCTCTGTCATATCTTGGGTGAGTTACTTAGAATCTGAAGATCCAGAGCCATGATGGGCCAGTCAGAATCATATTTACCCTTGAAACCAGACTGTGTTGACACATGCTGTTGTTCTTGCTGAAAAACTGGTTTAGCTCCTGTGTGGGTTCTTGAGTCATTGTATATAAAATTAACACATAACACTCCATGTTTATGAAGTTATAACCATTTATTAAATAACTCTAAGAAGATAACTTTGTTTTCCCCAGTGTCCTATGACCAGCCTCCTGCTGATTCCTCACTGGTTCCCAAGTACATTTCCTAGGTCTACACTTGTGTCTTGCTGGTTCTGTTCCCTCAGTTCTTCCCTCAGTGCTCTTAATGGCTTGCTGGCGACCTGTAGTTGCTTCTCCTTGTTGGTGCTTGCATTCTGTCCCTTTGGCTTTCCTTGTTTCTCTGCTTATTACTTTTTTCCTGTGATCTCCCCAATTCTGCAGAACATTTGGACATGAGCACAGGCTTCACGGAGGTCCTGTTTACTTGGAACAAAAAAAAGGGTTCTAGAGGAATTTACCTGCCCTATGTTCTCTTGTTAGTGTTTATATTCCTGCCACTTAGGCATTTCCATTATCTAGCTGGCTACCCTTATTTTCGGAGAGATTTACATTACCTGGCAACCCTCCCTTCCCTGCCTCCCTCTTCCTTAAAGTTGGCACCTCAAAATCAAAGGAACCAGAACTATTTCCCAATGAATAGACAAAAACAGAAAACATGTATTTCATTTCCTTTGTATTATTTTTGTATTAGTACTTGATACCAATATGCCTTCTCTTCAGGTTGTATACAACAAGAGTTTTTAATTACTGGGGAACAGAAGGAGAGAGGTGGGTTAGATTGAAATATTTTACAGCATGGCAAATCCAATTTTATTTTTATCCTCTTTTCCTTTCAAGAACTAGAATATTGGCATCAGAGAAGACAGGAATTCTTCATTAGTATTGGTAGTTGATAATTTGTTTTTGTTATACTGTTTCTCCTTACTGCCCTATGCTCAATATGGTTATATAAGTAATTAGAGGGACGCTTTTATATTAATTTATAGAAAATGTTGAATAAAGTGGTGAAAGATATTATGAGCTGTTTGCAAATATATATACTTCTTCTGGATAAAAGGACAATATAAGATACATTTCAACTGTATGAAACAACAAGCATTTCCTTAGGAGTTCTTTTAAAGTGCAACCACTCACTCTTTTGACTTTATTATCCATATTTGCTAAGGTTCTTTTACATCAATTTAACACTTCCATTAGTCTATGTTTGATTTTGCCATAAAGGGAAAAAAAAGTAGATCATCAGAATTCATATTTGTCAATTCTTTTGCTTCATCTAGTTCCAATTTCAGCATTTTAAGTGTTTTAAGTTTTAGTCGGCCATGTTGGCTGCGTGCAAGGCAAACGCCCTACCGCTGTGCTATCGCTCTCTCGCCCACACGGCAGAGCCTGGCAAGCCACCCGTGATGTATTCGATATGCCAAACACAGTAACAACAAAATCTCCAATGGAGATGTTACTGGGTCCGCTCGAGCAAATCGATGAACAATGGGAGGGCCTTTACCTTACCTTTAAAGTTTTAGTAATCTTTAAGACAAGTGCCTACTTTAAGGTTCCAGATAAGGGAGCTAGGTCGGGCACCTGCTCACATGTGGCTGACCCAAGACTGAGCCCACTGACTGCATAAGGTCCCCTGAGCATTGCAAGCATGGATATTACTTTAAATATAGAGCCAGGAGTAAGTCTTAAGTTCAGTCATGTTTGACAAAAGTTTCAGATAAAATAACTAAATGAATGAATGAATAAATGAACGTCCTCCCGTTGTTCATCGATTTGCTCAAGCGGGCCCAGTAACTTCTCCATTTTGAGACTTGTTACTGTGTTTGGCATATTAAATACATCACAGGTAGCTTGCCAGGCTTTGCCGTGCAGGCTAGATACTCTCAGTAGCTTGCCGGGCTCTCCAAGAGGAATCAAACCCGGCTCGGCTGCAAGGCAAATGCCCTACCGCTGTGCTATCACTCCAGCCCAAATAACTAAATAAGATAAAATAATAAAGTTCAGGTTTTTAGGCAAATTGGCTCGAGAAAGGTGATTTTAAGCAGGTAGTTTTCCCTATTCAAATCCCAAAGCATACTTAGTAATTCATTAATTTAATGTATCCACAGCATAACTAACCTAATCTCAACTTCATTGTTCATGTGTCTGTGTCAGACTTTCTTTGTCCAAGGATTATTCAGAATCTCTTCCACTTCTTTTACACATTGATCAGGTTACTCTGCCTTGGTATACTAGAAAAAGAACTTTCCAAAGATGCCTAAAACTGCCTTCGATGATTTTTGAGTGCTCAAAACTGCCTTTGAATCCACTAATACTATTTATACCTTATGGAGATCAGCGAACAGTGCAGAGGGAGACTTTTTTTTTTCTGTTTGTTTTCAGAGTAAACATTTTCTAGCAGACCATTGTACACAGAACTGACTTCAGTCTTCACTGTCTACTTAGTAGTGTTTAAAGCCTACGTTTCATGTCAAATAAAGTGTTGCTCCAGTTCTAGCTCATCAATTTAGTATTCATGTGAGCCTGTGAAGGATATTTCACCCAAGTCAATTTTCCTAAGTAAAATAATACACATGAAGTTCCTGGCACAGAAAAGTGTTGAATAACATTAGCTGTTTTTCCAGTAGCCTTTGATCCTTCATGTCTACACTAAAAAGAGTTTTGATTAACTATGTTTCTGATTGTATATTGATGTCATTTGTATTTGTTCTTTCTTTCAGCAGTAAATCACAAATCTTAAAAAAGAATCATATTAGCTTGCATACTGGCAATACAGTGAATCCACAGTAAGACTATTTAAGACATATTCATTCATAAAATAGGCAATAAGTAATGTGAGCCCAAGGATGCCCAAAGTACATTTATGAAGAGATAATGGTACTAAAGATTAAAGAATTAGGAGAATTAGGTTAGAGGAAAGAACTTTTAATTTCCTACCTCAGAACATAACATATAAAAGCTGCATTTGAAAACATGATAAGTATATTTAAAAAATCCCAATTCTATATGTTATGATATAAACATACTTCACCAAATTATTGACCTAAGCTTCATTTTCTGTTAAACGGATTTAAGAATAACTTTGGACCTACCCTCACAAATGATGAGTTAAATATATTAAAAGGTATGTGCACAGAAGTTTCTGAATAGAATATATTAACATTCTTATACTAACTGATTTTGTAATCCAATCTTTATTGACTTCAGAAGCTGTAACTATATCCATGAAAGTCAGAGACTGAAAGAAAACTACATTACAGGATACATCAAAAGCAGCACTAAGGGGAGAGTCCATAGCAATACAGGCTTACATGTATAAATTCTAAAAATCTCAAAACAATAATTAATCTTACAGCTTAAGTAACTAAAAATAACTAAATCCAAATTTAAGTGTAAAATGAAATAACAAAAATTAGGGCAGAAATTAATAATGTAGAAGTAAGGAAAATGACTGACAGAATAAATGGAATCAGATTTTTCATGAGTCTACGAAACTGTAGCAGCTAGACTCATAAGGAATAGAATTGAAGAAACCAAAATAGTTTCTGAGATTAGAGAGGAGAAAATAACACCAGACACCTGTGAGACAAAAGATCACAAGCATTATTTTGAATAACTTTATGCTTGCTAATTTGAATAATGTAAAAAGAGGGATGCAGTTTTATTTCTTTCTAATTTTTTTTCTTTCTGGGTCACACCCAGCGTTGCACAGGGATTGCTCCTGGCTCATGCACTCAGGAATTACTCCTGGCGGTGCTCAGGGGACAATAAGGGATGCTGGGAATCGAACCTGGGTTGGCTGCGTGCAAGGCAAATGCCCCACTGGCTATGCTAATGCTCCAGCCCCAAGATGTAGTTTTAGAATCATACAACCTCCCAAGACTGAATAGAAAGGAACTAGAAAACTTGAACAAGCTAATCATGAGTAAGGAAATTGAAAGAGTAATTAAAAATCTCACCAAAAAACAAACGTCCTGGTTCATGTGAGTTTGCTAGTGAATTTTACCATAACAACAAAATTTTACCAAAATAACAACAAGGACAAAAAGTTCTTGCTACAGTAATCAGGCAAGAAAAATAAAACAAAGTTATACATATTGGAGAAAAAGTTAAATTATTTGCAGATGGCATAATAATATACTAAAACACTTAAAGTTTCCACTTAAAAGTATTTGAAACTAGAAATTAAACAGCAAGATAATAGTGATGCAAAAATTGGTTACATTTCTTTATGCGAACTTTAAGGTAGAAAAGAATGAAAAACACAATCCCATTTAAAATTGTCTCCCCAAAATCAAATACCTAGCAGTCAATTTAACATAGGCTGTAAAAAAACATAATCAAAAACTGAAGAATTGGAAGAAATAGAATAAAACACTAGGAAATGGAAAATATTTTATACTCATGGATTGGAAGTATTAACGCTGTCTCAGTGACCATCCTACCCAAAGCATTATACAGATTCAATGCAATCACCAAAAAAATTCCTGTGCTGTTCAATCAGAACAAATCTATAAAGATTTATATGAATTGCCAAAACTCCATGAATATCCAAAGCTATTCTGATAAAAAAAATTTTAAAATATGTAAAATTCTGCATTTCCTGACTTTAAATTATACCGTAAATCTGTAATAACCAAAACTGTATGGTACTTAAATAAAGGCAGATTCTGAGACCAATAAAATAAAATTGAGAACTCAGAGATTTATTAATGGACAATTAATTTATGACAAAAGATCTAGGTTCATGAAGTGGAACAAGTACAACTTCTTCAATAAATGGTGCTTAAAAACTGTGTAGACAGATATACAAAATGAGACCGGACTTATAAATCTCATATCATACACAAAATTTATTTCTAAGTGATTAAAGTTCAAGAGTCTACCAGAACCCATACCATAGAATGAGGAAAACATAGGCAAAACTCTATTGGATATGGACCTCAGAGGCATATTCTATGATTCAACTCCATCAAGAATGACAGCAAGTAAACAAGTGGGACTACATCAAATTAAAAGTTTTGCATAGCTAAACAAATGTGGCTAAAATAAGATATGCTACTGGATAGAAGAACCTATTTGCACATACACGCTTAAATTCCAGGCTACAGAAAGCACTAACAAATCAATAACAACAAAACCAGTTACTCCATTTAAAAAAAAAGTAAGAGGAGATGAACTGACATTTTCTTAGATGAAACATATAGAACTATGACAAAGTTTATAGCTGTATCAGAAAAATGTAAATCAAAAGAATAATAAGATCTTATCTCAAACCAGTGAGAATAAATGGCATATATCAAAGAGACAGGACACAGAGGAAGGAAAGAGGCAGAGGTGAGGATGGGGGTAAGAAGAGACAGAAGAGAGAAAACAAAATGAGATCAGGGTAATAGAGATCACATAGGTAATAGGGAGGTATAGTAGTTGTATATTTCTTAACTACAGAGCCAATAATACAATAAGCGTGAGATCCACACTTTAACAACTAAATTTAAAACTGCCTTTCAAGGAGGCGGGCTTGGGGTTGGAGAGAACCCTTGGATATATTGGTGGAGGGAAGTCATCACTGGTAGTGGGATTCCTATTGGAACATTTTACACCTGACACTCAAATATAAATAACTGTGTAAATCACAATGCCTTAATATTTTAAAAATCTTTAACGTGGAAAATTAAAATATTTTACAAATAGGGGAAGAAAAAAATACCGGAAATAGTGTTGGTGGTGATGTGGTAAATGCAAAAAGAAATCATTTACACTCACTAGGAATGTTGCCTGGTTCTTCTTCTATGAAAAGCAGAATGAAAAGTTCTCTGAAAAATGAAAATAGTACTCCCATATGACCCAGTGAGGCCGCTTTTCCCACATCTGTAGCACTGTAGCACTGTCCTCCCAGTGTTCATGAATTTGCTCCAGCGGACCTAGTAACATCTCCATTTTGAGACTTGTTACTGTGTTTGGCATATTGAATACATCCCACATCTACCTCTCCTAAAACTAAAACACCAATACAAGAAGATATATACACAGCTATTGTAACAATGTTACATAGACATTTTTTTTTCTTGGCTTTTTGGGTCACACCCAGTGATGCTCAGGAATTACTCCTGTCTGTGCACTCGGGAATTACTCATGGCGGTGCTGGGGAACCATATGGGATGCTGGGAATCGAACCCAGGTCTGCCGCATGCAAGACAAAGGCCAACCCTCTGTACTATCGCTCCAGCCTTTTCTTAAAAGTACACGATACTTTTCTGAAGTCTTATTTTATTGCAAATTAAATACTGTATGCTTAAACCCCTTTTCTCCTTCTTATTTCTTGCCCCCACCCTCCGTCTCTCTGTCCTTCTGTTTGATGTTTGCTCATCAAGAACAGGGGTCACACTTAAAGCTGGCCATGATGCGGGGTCACCAAAGGCAGTGCTGCTGGGATTGAATTCTATAAAGCATTTTGCCAGGAATTGATTAGTGACCCAATGTGAACAAGGGAAGTGCTCTACCACTGATCATTAAAGGTTCCCCAGTACCCTTAACATTGCAAGTAAACAAAAGCTCTCAGACCAATATTCTTTGGCGAATAAAATCTCCTTTTCTTTCTCACTACTTCTATTCCAGGTCTTGTTTGCATAGCAAGTTTCTATCTAGCTTCCCTATGTATAATCTACTAACCATTCTCTAGACTTTCCTTTGTTTTCTTAAGGAAGACTGATTTGATTAAGTCATTAAAATCTCTGCTAAATGTCAGTCAGAAAGAAAGGGATAGATAAAGAATGAGCTCCTTCATATGTGGGACTTACAGATACACGGTGAGGTAGTAACAAAGGTCCAAAAGTCAAGAAATGGAAATACTGATCCACACAATTGAGTTGGGGAGGGGGTTGGGCAGGAGAGGTCTTGTGATCTTTGGAAAAGGGAGGAGGTACACGGGTGATGGGAGTGGTGTTAAACTATGTGCATGAGAAACCATTATTAGTAGTGTGATAAGCAACAGAATCTCAATTAAAAAATAAAATCTCTACTAGAGGGCAGGTAGATAGTGTCACCTGTAGCCCATTAGGGTTCAATCCCCCTGCACCAAAGAGCCTCTCAAGAATTTCAGGGTGTAGATTTGAAGGCCCCTGAGTACTGTCAAGTGATTTTAATTATGTCCAGCATAGCAGGGTCAGAGCAACACAAAATCATCTGGCCATAGCATTGAACTATGGTCCAGTTGGCTCAGTTAGCTTCATATCCTTGGTACTGGCTCAGGTCTCACTTGGGAGCCCCTCCCCCTAAATCAATAAGTGAAATTTCTACCAGAGTCATTTTGCATATCAGATGCAATCTAAATTTCCTAGCAAGATCACTGCAGCCTTGACTCTGGTTTCATCTTTGGCTATCTTAGTTTCATCTCACAACACTCTCCTGATTCCTGAGGCTTCAGTCAGCTTGAACTCACTGTTTCCTAAACATACCACGCAGGCTTTCTTAACTTGGGTCATTACTTATTATGGTTCCCTCAACCTGAAATGCACCTCCCTCCACCCCTCCATTCCTTTGTTTTCCTGAGATACTCCTACTCATATTTCAAGAACCACCTCAAATGTCAAGTTGTCTTTAAAGCCTTTCCCGGTTCCCTGAGGCAGTCTTAGTCATGCTTCCTCTGTACTTCTACAGTGCTAGCACTTACCTTTTCTGAATCTGTTTACAAGTCTGACTCCTCAAATGAAAAGTGACTCTCCACAAGTGTGGGGCCACAAGACTTGGAGTCAGGAAGTCTGATTTACAAACCTCTGTACTGGCACAGTCTAGGTGGAGGAGCTTGAGGAAGCGCCTGAACTTCTTTAATCCCCAGTTTTCTCACCTGTAAAATGGAGTTCATATAGTTCATTATGAAAGTCCTTACAAAAATGAAAAGACAAAATGCCTGTTAAGCTTCTCCCTCTAAACCTGGCATAGATTAAGGACTCAATCAATTAAAAGATTAACTATCTCAGTGATGATGATGACATTTGGGGAAGTAGGAGGAGAGTGAAGAAAAAGAGATTTTTTTTCTTACATTAAAGAAGAAAAAAAAAGCATTCATTCAAACATTCATTTCAAACCTTCAATGACTTCCAGACTTCCAGAGCAGCTAAGGAATCTGTAGGTTGAATGGTTGTGCTCATTTACAGCAACTAAGTGACAGACAGACAATAGTTCTTCTGTGGGGAGGTTGGAGGTATCTGGGCCACACCAGGTGGTGTTGTAAGTTACTGCCAGGCTCAGTGCTTACAAGGGGTAATCACTCTGGACATACTTTGGGGGTTTTAGAACAACAGCCTGAAAGGCAAGTGCCTTAATCTCTGTACTCTAGTCCGACACCAGTTCTTTTCTGCTATCTGATGTCCGATAGTAAGATCTTGATTTTTAACTTTACAGATGATAGAGACTGAGGCACTCTTGAAGAGGAGGGTGTGGTGAGAAGAACAAGGAGGGGAGAGGAGGGAATGTATTGTGTTTCAGGTACAGAGTACCGTTCAAAGGTTCAAATTCTTCTAACTATGATTTAAACTTTTGATTTGCTTTTTTTTTTTGCCAAGAACAGACTTTTTTTTTTTTTAAGAGTGAAAGGTGAAGATTCTCAGTCTAGGGAACAGCCATACCAGTGGGCAGCAAGTCTGGGTCTAAGGGCAATAAAGTGGATCCTTTTGATGTGCTCTGGGAGCCTGAGGGCAAAACAGCTACCCAGCAAGGGGTTGGAATGCAAGTGCTTTGGAATGAAAATGTGTATTCCGGAAGCAAGGAAGGGAGCAAAGGAGGGGAAGAGCTCTGGAATGAAACTGTTGGCATGAAAAAGAACTCAAACTTTTAAGCGTGAAAGTCCAAAAATTAGTGAAAGTAGTGAATGCAGGGGAAAAAATAAAAATCAAAACCTTGATTGCATAGAGCATACGAATGAATCAACTTCGTGTCCAAAAGACCGACGACCAACCGGGACGGGGATGATGTAGGACTGGGGTAGGAGAAATTCAATGGGGAGATGTGGGGATGTGGTTACTGTTGGGAATGAGGTGAGCAAAGATAAACAGGGTAAATCGAAGTAGAACTGAGGGGTGGAGAGAGAAGAGGTGCTGCTGACTTTATTTACAGAAGAAAATAATGCCGCCCTTGCATGTCACAGCGGATGCTGGATAGAGAAAAGAAATAACGAAAATAAAGAGATGTTGTTCGCGTCTTCTGATTTCCTCTTCATCGGGAAGAAGAGTTGCTTGGAGCTTGCGGTCTTGCACGTGCCGGGCAGCCAACCTACTTCTCTCCGTGTCCCTTCTCTCTGCCCTCGCTTCCCTGAGTCCCAAAGTTGCCCGTTCCAGCTGTCACTCATCCCCCAGGCGCTCTACCTCATCCTGCGTCGTCTCCAGACCCTGGCATTTCCTGGAGAGTTGATCGGCGCCCCGCCCCCCCGCCTCCCGGGTCCGTGCACCCCTTTTCTATCAGAATTCGGTGTCTCCCTGAGCGGAGAGTGGCTTTCCGTGGCCGAGGAGGGTCCTGTCTCCATCCAGACCCGCGAAATTCCTGGCTGTTGGCGCGGGAAGCTGCAAGGCGAGAGCCGGCGGGTGGCGCCCTAACGGTGGACTCGCCTTCCAGACACAAGAAGCGCCGCTAGCCCCCTAGATCGCTGGACCCCTTCCTCCTGCAGAAAAAAGATCCGGGTCTTGGTTCCTTGCAGTCGTCCGTGGATTCCGTTCAAGCCCGGAATCATCATTGCCTGTCCTAGATCAGCTAACGCAGCGAGGAACGTTACGGTAAACGGAATTAACAAGTATGCGCCTCTGTGGTGCCTTTTGCAAGAAGTATAAGGCTTTTTCCCACTGTGCGCAGAGCTTCATTCTCCCATTCTTTCCTTCTAAATGACACCAGAGAACGCTATCTAGAAATCATCGTTGCGCTTAAATCAACACCTGAACCTACCAAGAATACATCCCAGGAAGGAATTCTCAGCAACCAAAGATTCTTGAACTCCCAGAGTTGCTCTGCTGTAAATCCCAGACATGATTGTGAAATCCCTGGCAAGAGAGTGGAGGTGGTTGCACAAAGTGAAAGGCCTTTTCTTTATGAGAGGTTCTGAAGATTGTTTTATATTTGGCTGAGAATGCTGATCTTGACATAACTGATTCGTGGAAAGTTATTGAATCGATGTGGGAAATAAAATCATAAGAGATCCTTGGGTAATATGCGAAAGGAAACAGTTCGTTCTCTGTCACTCCAGAAAAAAAAGGAATAGCTCAGTTTTGACAATGTGTCTACATTATACAGTCAGCCAATAAAATATAATCCCCACTCAAGCAATTGGAGAAGCCTGGGGGGCGGGGGACTGTAGTTGGGATTTTTAGCCTGGTTACGGCCAATAAAATGCTGTGGAAAGAAGAAAATCGAACTTGTTGAAACTTGGATTTGCAAAAATATAAAGTAGCTTGGAGAAGATGAATTCAGGTGGAAAATGACCTTTTTATTATGTTCAGGAAGGTATTAGAATGTCAGGAGAAATGTTGGAAAGGAGATTTATTACCATAAACACAGTTGACAAGTTCCATTTTGTTGAATGTCTTAGACAGAGGTAGAAACCAGTATTTCAGGGGGTGATTTAAAAAGCTCTGCAAAGTGTACAGTAATCTGAAGAGAACTGAATGTGAAAGGAATATGTAGTGCTGGGCCTCCTCAGAGTTTCCTGTGAGACTCAAAGGAAGTCTAAACCCATTACAGATTTTCTTACTCCTTGTCAGGGTAATTGTACAAGGTGAAATATAGAGGGTAGGATATATACTGAGTACAACATGTGTATGTACATATGTGAACACGTGCATGCTGTGTATTATGTGTCCTCCCAAAAAATTCCTCTTCTTTTCTTCATGTGTATTTTGTTTACATTTTTGTTTATATTTATTAATATACACAGAATAGTGAATGTGTCTTCAAAAATTCACTTTTTATAACAGACTTACACATACACACTTGTATATTTCACCTGCCAGACTCCTCACTGTGTAACTCAAGGAGGTTGTTTAGTTTGTTTTTGTTTAGTTTATTATATTCTAGGTAACATGGTTACAATAGTGTTCAAGTTTGTGGTATTGATGTACAAGAGTTATTGCACTGTGTGGCCTAGAAGGTTAATGTCATACATCCTACTTAACGGTTTAGAAATGAAACTAAGAGGGAAATGATTTTCTACTGTCCTTTTCACTTTGCCACAAGAGCTTTGCAATTATCTGTGATTCATAAACATGAACTTTCGATCTTTATGGGATCTCATAACACGTCCTCTTTTCTTGTCCATTTTCCGCTCTTTTAACATTTGACTGGTGAAAACCCTTCCCAAATTTCCAACAAATTTTTATGCATGATTCTTAGTCTTTCTGTTTTCCTTTTCCTCCTTAGTTCTTCTGACTAATTAACACATCTTATATTGAACATATTTGGCTTGTTTTGCTTTTTGTCTATTTGGTTTTTAGGCCAGGCCTTGGTTCATTTTGGTTTTGTGCTTGGGCTAGAGCGATAGCACAACAAGTAGGACGTTTGCCTTGCACACGGCCAACCTGGGTTCCACTCCTCCGCCCCTCTCAGTGAGCCTGGCAAGCTACCTAGAGTATCCTGCCCACAAGACAGAGCCTGGCAAGCTCCCTGTGGGGTATTTGATATGCCAAAAACAGTAACAACAAGCCTCACAATGGAGACATTACTGATGCCCGCTCAAGCAAATCGATGATCAACTGGAGGACAGTGCTACAGACAGTGCTTAGAGATCACTCTGTGGCCACATTCATTGTAAAAGTTCAAACTGGGGTCAACATGTGCAAAGCAAACACTCTAACCCTTGCACTGTGTCCATGTTCAACCCCCGACCCCCTCCAACCTACTTTTTTGGGTTTGGGGTCAAAGCCTGCTGTGCTTACTCTCTTGGCTCTATGCTCAGAAATTACTCCTGGTGGGCTCTGTGGACCATACCTGATGCTGGGGTTTGATTCCAGGTTGACTGCAAGCAAGGCAAGCGCCTTATCTGCAGGGATATCTCCTGAGTTTTGTTTTTGTTGTTAATAGGGACAACTCCCAGTACTCCAGAGTCCCAAGAAAGGAAGCCATGCAGTGCTGAGAATGAAACTCAGGACTTCCCACATGCTAGGTGTTTTGTTTTTTTGCAAGAGCTTTTTTGCTTAACAGAACATATTCCGTAAAAAAAAAAAAAAAAGAAAATTACTTTTTTGTAGGGTGCAGAAAGAACTACAGTTTTTGGTTATATCCTTAGTGCCAAGAAACATACCCAGTAAATTGAAAAATTGCCTACTGGGAACTCAGTGAATATTTGTTAGTTGAATGCACACATGCATGAATTAATGAATGTTTAATAAGAGTGCATTTGGAGCTAATAAGCATCTTTCTGCTACTGTTTCTTTTTTTTCCTAAGGGGGTGGGGGGTTGTGTTATTTAACCAGAAGGAAAAAAATTCACTGAAGTAAACTCACTGCAGGTCATGAACACCAAATTTGGAAATTGTATTTCTTTCCCTGTTTCCTTTGTTCTATTAAAAAATTGTGATGTTTGGCATATCACCTCAGATCCCCAAATGCTGTCTTTGCATGTCAAGGAAAAATTTTGTATGTCTATGTTTTTGCTCCCTCCTACACCCCATTTAGCTCTTTTTCATGTGTGCACAACTTTCAGGAAATGTCCCCTATCTACACCCAGTCAGGAATGTGTTTTCCCTGGACAAGTGCCCTGCACTTAGGATCATTCCAGACCTTTCCCTCTCTCATTAAATTTTACTTACTCCCTTTTCCATTTTCTCTCGTGTTCCACACTATTTTATGTTCCTATGGTAATATATTTTTATTTTGTTGTGATCAAATAGCCTCAGAGTTGGAAAGTGGGGTAGTATAGCTTGTCTCCTGGTGAAGAAGTAAATTAT
Organism: Sorex fumeus; assembly: GCF_029834395.1. NCBI lineage: Eukaryota > Metazoa > Chordata > Mammalia > Eulipotyphla > Soricidae > Sorex > Sorex fumeus. The sequence goes on from NW_026606322.1 coordinate 19,922,620, forward strand.
TCTACACTATTGAAAAGTGAGAAAACAGAAGGGGTGAGAACTCAATGTCTGGACAGAGGACAGCTGGACTTTCTGCTTTTTGCACTTTATGTGACTGGGTAAAGTTCTTACTGGTAAGTTTACCCAGTGGAAATCAGGGATTAATCCCAACACTATTTTCAGGTGTTACTCCTGGAGGTGCTTAGGGACCATGTAGTACTAGGAATGGAACCTGGATCTCCTGCATACAAACTATGCTTTCACCCATCAAGCTGTCTCTTAAGATCTTGGGTAAAGTTCCTAACCTCTCTAAGCTTCAGAAAGAAGCTTAGAGGATGATGACAAAATAGATCTCATCTAATGGTGGCTATGAGTATCATAAGAAAATTTATACATAGTAAGGGAAATAATTTCTTTCCAGTATAAGCACTTAAAAATATTAATTATTACTAGAAATATCCTTGGGAAATGGTCTGCAGAATCCACTTTGATGCCACTAGCATTGGAGGAAGTATATCACCACTTTCTTGAATCAATCAGATTAGCTTAAAGACACTGTCAATTGCTCTGAAGATCTTTGTAAAGTCTATCTATTGGTCTTCGGTGTTTACATGGAAAAACAAAATATTCTTGTACTTCAGTGGACTAAAAATTTGTATTTCTTTCTTCCCTCAGGTCCCTCCTTTATAACTGTAACCATAGTCCTGAAAGTCACAGTATTTGGTAATGGACCTTTTGCAAGGTAATTAAGTTATAATATCGTTAAGAGAAGAGTATCCTCATGATGTGATTAGTGTCCTAAAATAAAAGGATACTGAGGAGAGAAAGGGGAGATCTTTCTCCTGAGGTATGCATGGAGGAAAGGCAGGATGAATGAATACACAGCACTGTAGGGTCTGTGTGCAAGCCAGGAAGAGCATCCTCACCAAATCACCATATATATTCTCAGGTGCCTCAGCCTCTGTTTTGGTATTTTGTTATAGCAACACAAGTTATCCAAACATGTGTCCTCTCTTTCATAAGGAGATACTGATCATTTTTTAAAAATAATTGCTATAACCCATCTATCACCTCATTTCAAGCTAAGATGTTCTAATTCTGTAACAGCCTCTCAACCCACAAACAACTGACAGCTCTCTTCCTGATGACATCTAGTTTACCTTCAAGAACTGCTGCTGAATAAGATGCTATACATAAATGGCTGCCTAAGTAGTACAAACTTCAGGAGAAAATTTATTCCCCAGGAATTGGACGTTCTATTTTTAATGGAGGCTGACATCTCATTAGATATCTTGGCAACCATGTTACACAGTTGGAGGTATGTCTAGCTTGTCGACCACATTTAGAACTAGAATATAAACTCCAGATTTTTTTTTCATGTGTACCTCTGATTAAGCAGGTCCAGACAGTTCTTCACGTAAGTAATTAACTGTGTATCTAACAGAAGGGCTTGACATCCATTCTTGTTATGTCACCTAAGGAAACTTTGGGAGTCAGTGTCTTTAGACTTGTTCACAGGCTTTTGTTTGCTTGTTCCAGTCCACATTAATGAGGATAATCACATGAAATACAAATGCCCAAGGGCATACCAGTACTTATTTGAAATTACCATTTGCTAATTTTAACTCCACCCTTTACTTTTTGGTTTAAACAAGCTTATCAGAATTTGAGTTAGTGAACCCAAACATTTAAATTAAAGGTTTAAAGCAATAGCCTAAAGCTTGTAGAAGATTACATACATTTGTATCTTCGGGATATTAGGAAGTCCAAGCATTTCTTTCACAATGTCAATATAAAAAACAAAACCATTAAAGAAAAAAAAGACGTTGAAGCATTTGCTTTATTAAAAACCAAGCTAGGAGTGGGGCAGATGGGTCAGCAGTGGGTTTTAGGCTTTTGCCTTGCATTGGGTCAACTCCAGTGTGATGGTGGGCATGACATAAAATCTCCTAAGCACTTTCAGGAGTAATCCCTGCGTACAGAGCCAGAGGTAAACCCTGAGTACAGCTGGATGTGCTCCCTCAAACACCACCCCCATCCTTTACCACTGAAAAAAAAAATTCACCGACAGTACCCGTTAGAAAAAAAATGAAAGATATTTAAATCATATATATCTGGCTAAGGACTAGTGTATTCCCCCAAATTATAAAGAAATCTATACATAAAAAAGAAGACCATTAGTAAGGAAATGGCAAAGGAAAAATGTAGACTTTTTTAGAAGCATGATTTTTAAAAAAGCAATAAAAATAGTAATAAAAATCATAAAATGCAGCTTAAAACTCAAGGACCTCTCATATGATACTCCTAGTGTGGTATAGTTAAAATGACTGACAAGGGGCTGGAGAGACTAGTAATTCTCTAGTCTGCAGCTGATGCAGATTCATTTCTCAAGACCACATATGATCAAGACCACATATGATCCTCTGAACACCTCCAGGACTGATCTCTGAGCAGAAAACCAGGAGTAAACCCTGACAATCTCTGGTTGTGTCATAAAATAAAGTAAGACAAGATGACTGACAGTATCAAATGTGAAGGAAGACTTAAAATGGTAGTAACTCACCTACCTCCTGGTCCGAGTGCCAGCTGATGAAAGAGGAACTTTCAGTTTACTCTTGCCAGCTTCTGTGAGTAGTCCCATTTTTTTGGGTAGGCCCATCCAACACGTTTTACTTCCTGCAAATTCCTGGGCTCTTTCTGATAAACAGGGAGTGAACAATTGTCCATCATAAAACTCTAGGCTCACGAGGAGGCTAAAATAATGGAAAATTCCTAAGGCAAGTGGTCAGACAAGGATCTGTCAGATCTTTGCATCCTCTGTAACCCTTGCCAAGAGCCCAATTTTCATTTAAAAGTGTCTACAGGAAAACTCTTATCTTTAACTTCCCTGCATTCCCTGTAAGACAAAGACCCAGTTTTCCTATAAAAACTGCCCTAGTTAACTTAATCTTATATTAAGTCCCTCCACACTTGGCAAGCCTTTTTTCTTTTCTCTTCTACTTTCCACTAAACTTTTTATACTTCCCAACTTTGAGTCTGAGAATCTTTTATTTTTTTTTGGGGGGGGGGTCAAATCCAGGGATGCACAGGGAGTATTCCTGACTCTGCATTCAGGAATTACTCCTAACGGTGCTTGGCGGACCATATGGGATCCTGGGGTTTGAACACCGGTTGGTCACATGCAAAGCAAATGCCCTCCCAACTGTATTATAGATCCAGCACCCTGAGCATCTTTATTACTCAATATTTTCATTCTTGAAAATATTGAAGAACCTGAGAATCGCAAAACAACAGAGACCAGCTGTCACCTCTCCAGCATCATCTTCATCACTAATAAGACCAATTTGGAATATATTGGAAGTAACTAAGTCAAATTAAAATGCTCATATAATCCAGGATTCAGACTAAGATGCTGCATATAAAGTCTCAGTGGTATCTATTTTTCATATAACAAATCCAAGAGGATGGACTTTGGGGAGTGGCACCTTTCACACATTTCCATCTATCTCTTTTTTTTTTTCTTTTTGGGTCAAACCCGGCAATGCGCAGGGTTTACTCCTGGCTCTACACTCAGGAATTACTCCTGGCGGTGCTTGGGGGACCATATGAGGTGCTGGGAATTGAACCAGGGTCGGCCGCCTGCAAGGCAAATGCCCTACCTGCTGCGCTATTGCTCTAGCCCCCTTTTATCTATCTCTTTAGTCATTTTTTAGGTTATTGTTCATTATTATCATGGTCTATTAGCTGGGTTTCAGGCACATCAGTTTCTCAGAGTTTGTGAAAGGAAAAGAGAACATAGCAGGGCACACATCCAGAATTTTAGAACAAGACTGGAAAGTGTCTTCTTTATTTATTTATTTATTTTTGTACTTTCATTGCATTAGTAAGAACTGTGTTCCAGCAATATGAGATATTAAAAAAGAACATTTCTTCTAAAGCAATATATTTCTTATGGAATAAATGGAGGATAGATAGCAAAAAGAAAACTCCACCATTCCCTATGGACTGGCAATTCTGCTTGTATATATGCACCCTAAATGGTTTCTGCACCAGGGGACATTGTAAAAAAATATTAAAAGTTTAACAGATAGAGAAAAAGAGAAATAATTCACGTTTTCATAGACAATGCATGGAATTAATGATTTGAAGTATACAATGAAGCATTGTAAAGTAACAAAAATAAAGGTACAGGTCAACAATGTCACAGCAATATTAAAAAATAAGTAAGTCACAGAATATACACAGGATGCTTTCATTTGCAAAAAGTTTAAAGGAAGCAAGACTGAAAATGTAATGTTTAGATTACATTAATAATCTAAAAAATTTATAGAATGAATTTTTAAAAGTCAGGATAATAATTCGCTATAATTTTTGTGTGCACAAGGAATATGATAAGAGAAAAAATTATCGGCATTGGTCTTTCTTAACTTGGTGGTGTAGTACATAAGTTTTCTCTATTTTGTGTAGTCTATATATCTTTGTTATAATTTTCTATACATACATGTTAAATAATGAAAGCAATTATGAAAAAAATGTAAGGAAGTAAATTAGAAAATTCTCTATCTTTGGGGCCAGGGGTTCTCCACAGGGATTTGGTGGAAGGCATGTGCTGATTTAAGTTATATCCTGAATACTACATAGCCTCTCAAGCATGTAGCTGCATAGCTACACTCGCTCTGTACCTCTGATGCGTTGGCCAAGTTTCATCAGAAGTGAAATTTAGGTCACGTAAGCACCACCTGGGGTATATGAAAACAAAACAGAACAAAAGTCTATATTTTGTATAGATGTCATTAATTGTATTTAACAATGATTTTCAACACAGGAAATTGGTTTTTTGCTTGAACTATACCCAGAAATGCTCAAGGATTACTTCTGGTGCTCTACTCATGTATCACTCTTAGAGGTGCTTGAGGAACCACATGAGGTGGCAGGAATTGAATTTGGGTTGGCTGTTCTGGTCTTGCTGGTCCTCTAGAATATTTTTTTCGGGGGGGGGGAGTCATACCTTGTGAGATTCAGGGGTTATTCCTGGCTCCGAATCCAGGTCTAGCCCCTGGAAGATAAATTTTTTTAATGTTGTGGAATGATTTTGCCTTTTTTCATGTATTGTAATCTTTCCTCTATTTATTAGGTAGGTCAACTCATTCTGTGTTCAATCAATGTAAATCATAATACAAAGTTCAGATTCCATGTGAAACATATGACAGTTCTGTTCTTATACTTGTTAAGCTTATGTCAATATGCTTACCTTTTTCTTCAATGCAGTACAGTGGTAATGGTATAGTTCTACAGGGATATCTAAATCACTATCCTGGATCTGTGCTGTAACATAAAAAATAATTAACATCATTTAGTCTACATTTATCTATTTATAAAATGTGAATTTTGATATCTACTTTAAAAGTGTTAGTATGAGTTGTATATAAAATTTCACCTATGCCTTGGAAATATATAGTCATGTAATATATAAACTTACGTATTTTAATATATATATATTTAAGTGCTTGAAAATGCTCAGTTAGCATACACAGATGTTTATTTTCAGACAGAAATTACTTGATACCAAGAGATGTAGGAATATAACACCCTGTTGGAAAAAAGAAAGGTTAGATTGTGTTACATATGTGCAAAAACTAGTTGTAACAGGTGATAGCTCTAACCTGTAATAGACTCTCAATAAATCTTGGTTTCCTTTCATTTAAAGATATTTGGAAGTTTTCTCCTCTTCTTTAAATATATTATTATCTATGAATCTACTAATTAGAGTCTCAAGCAGTAATCAAGAGGTAAAATATACACAACAGAAAGTCAATCTCTCTAGAATGTTGGAAACCTGTTTTGAAAATGTTACTTATGTCTTGAGATTGGAATTCTGAGGGGTCAGCAGAGTCAAATAAAAGAATGCAATGCTAAGTGGGATAACTATAAAGTACATGATAGGAGCATACATAATTGAATTTTCTTTGATTGGAATTGATTTTGAAGCTGTCAAAAATATTGGAATATATATATGTCCCTAGTATCTGTTTCTTTTGAATTTGAGTCTGATTGTTGGAAATAGCTAAAACCATTCATAGCCAATTGTGGTAAATAATGTGGATAAGTTGAGTAATACAATTTTTTGTTTAAAAGAACTAGAATGGAGAGCCAGGGTAAGGCAGTAAGGCATTTCCCTTGCAAGTGACTGACACAGGTTTAATACCTGATACCCTATTTGTCTCCGAAGTCCAGCATGAGTGATTCCTAAGCATAGAACCAGGAATACTCCCTCAGTCCCATTGGGTGTTGCCCTCCCAAAAACAAACAAACAAATTCTTATGAAACTAATGAGACATCTATTTGTGCTGTTCATAAATCGACTCTAAACATAATGACCAGAGGTAGTTCCACACATGGTTAAAGCACAAACAATATTGTTGGAATTCTTTATTTTTTTAATTCATTTTTATTGAGTCACTGTGAGATACACAGTTACAAACCTGTTTACGATCTGGTTTCAGTCAGACAAGGTTCCCAAACCAATCTATCCATCCTTGGGATGTTTTAAAAAACAGCTTTCAATTTTATCATGATTTAGTGACTTCACCCAGGTGCAGTGCAATCATATTAATAATTAAACTGATAAAATTATGCTGTATATAGTACTAAGCACTGACCTACATTTTCACGAATATGGTTTTCTTACCTTTCAGTTTACCTTGCCCCAAATTTAACTGAGAGACTCAAACCCTGGTTTAGCACTACAATTAATGACAATTCTGATTATTACCTGATACTGATGCCATTCAATTTTTAAATTATTTTGAATATCACTACTATCAATAATACTCTCTGCCCAATAATTTCATGGTGCTGGAAGTCATTTGGACTACTTTGGGTAGTCTGTAAAATGTCAACAAGGATATGTCTTTGATACAACTAAAACAAGAAATTAGTGGTTCTTTGGAATAATTAATTACCAAAGCAGTCTTTCTTTAGTAATTAGCTACATGCACTGAATTAAGATTTCAAATATATCTACCATCAATTGATAAATACTTTTTCTGCTTGCAATGTAGAAAAATTCTAACATTAGATCCAATAACTTTATGTACTTTAAACCATAACTAATTCTACCAAATTCCATAAAATTCTTATGTATTATATAAAACGTTGATTAAGTTCATGAATGATTATATATCAAACAGCACAGATTAATAAAATAGTGGAAATGTGGTAGAAAAATCTTTAAAAATATATTCAGGCATTTCTTCCTTATTATACTCTACTGAATAGTAATTTTTAACAAGTAGTTTACTTCTCCTAATCCCAAGTAAAATGTTAGGAAAAATTGTTTGAATTTTTTCTCCATATACACCTTTATGTACATTTAAAAGTCATTCTGTTTGCCTTATTCCAACACTAGAATTTTTAAAAATAATATGGGGTGAAGGGGAGGAAAATTGGAGTCCTAAAAATTGCTAGTGTGCTTAGTACCTAGCACAGTATGTGGCATTCACAGGCATTTAATCAGTGGTTAATGAATGGAGAGCTATATAGGCACGTAAAGTACTTTCGAAAGTTACGATTTTGAGACTCTTGACTGAAGACCCTATGGTAGTTATGCCAAGAATGAGATTTGGAATAGCCAAAGTCTCTCTGCCTCCCCTATTTAATTTTTAACTCAAGAGAACTTCATGGTAGATGATTTGCTGGAGGTTTCTGGTGTCTATTGTCAAAAGTGTTTTCATTTTGAGACAAAGAGCCACTTTACTAGCTATGGAATGAAACAATGTGATGGAGGTGCCACCGTTCAGATGATATATTTTTTCTATAATGCTATGCTTTAAGTAGCTAGAGTAGACTAATGAATCAAATAGAGGGAAATGAACACAGAAAACCATTTTATGTTTATTGCCACAAGGGCTAATATCTTGAGCTCTTTCTTCCAATCTGATAAAGCCTAAGCATCAATGAATCTCAACATAGCAGCCATATTGAGTACAAGAAATGTTGTCTGATTTAAAGGATCTCTGCAGTTGTAAATTTGCTCTTAAAATAGTAGTCATGATTTTTATTACTTTAGAATAAATTAATGTAGATTCAGCCGAAGAGAAGGACAACATGGAGGGCGAGATCCACAGATCCCGAAGGAAAAAAAAAAAAACAGGTTCCAAAAATAGCCGAGATCATCGGGAAGCCCCAGATGGGGTAGGTACCGCATCCCGCCTCCCCCAGATGGAACCCCGGTGACCAGAAGCCTCTACAACCACAGCTCGAGTATGCGGGAACTAGGACTTTTCCTCAAAACCGCACAGCCGCTTATGCGGCCATGCGACATCTCTCTATATACAAAGTGATCCATGGGAAATAAACCACCCAACGTTTCTCTCTGAAAATCATAGTTAAGTTTGGAGCATGGCCACAGCCCCAGAAACACAAGGACTTAATGCATAACCCAGCAGCTTGGAGCAGAAAAGTGAACGGGCTATGCGTTAATCCAGGCCATCATGACTGTCCGGAGGGGAAAGGGTGTTGCCCCATTCGCCGTCTCCTCTCTGGAAAGAAAGATGGCGGCCACATGGGAGCCTTGTGGACAGCAGGCATGAGCCGGGGGAGTGGGGGCAACTAAAACCTCATGGGAAGGGGGGGTTCCGGTCCGTCCTTCATGCCCTACCGAGGTCACCAGTTGCCCCCTACGAGCGGCTCTCCAGCACGGCCACAGCCCCAGAAGCACAAGGACTTAATGCAGAACCCAGCAGCTTGGAGCAGAAAAGTGAATGGACTATGCGTTAATCCAGGCCATCATGTCTGCCCAGAGGGGAAAGGGTGTTGGTCCCTTCCACCCTCCTCCCTCTGGAAAGAAAGATGGCGGCCACATGGGAGCCTTGTGGACAGCAGGTATGAGCCGGGGGTGTGGGGGCAACTAAAACCTCATGGGAAGGGGGGTGTTCCGGTCCGTCCTTCACGCCCTACCGAGGTCACCAGTTGCCCACGAGCGGTTCTCCAGCACGGCCACGGCCCCAGAAGCACAAGGACTTAATGCAGAACCCGGCAGCTTGGAGCAGAAAAGTGAACGGACTATGCGTTAATCCAGGCCATCATGTCTGCCCAGAGGGGAAAGGGTGTTGGTCCCTTCCACCCTCCTCCCTCTGGAAAGAAAGATGGCTGCCACATGGGAGCCTTGTGGACAGCAGGTATGAGCCGGGGGTGTGGGGGCGACTAAAACCTCATGGGAAGGGGGGCGTTCCAGTCCGTCCTTCACGCCTTACCGAGGTCACCAGTTGCCCCCCACGAGCGGCTCTCCAGCACGGCCACAGCCCCAGAAGCACAAGGACTTAATGCAGAACCCAACAGCTTGGAGCAGAAAAGTGAAAGGACTATGTGTTAATCCAGGCCATCATGTCTGCCCGGAGGGGAAAGGGTGTTGGTCCCTTCCACCCTCCTCCCTCTGGAAAGAAAGATGGCGGCCACATGGGAGCCTTGTGGACAGCAGGTATGAGCCGGGGGTGTGGGGGCGACTAAAACCTCATGGGAAGGGGGGCGTTTCAGTCCGCCCTTCACGCCCTACCGAGGCCACCAGTTGCCCCCCACGAGCGGCTCTCCAGCACAGCCACGTCTCCAGAGCACAGAAACCAATTTCTTAACTATCTGACTTTCAGTAGAAATACTTCCAGGGTCAATAAGTAAAATAGCAGAAATCCAAAACCAACATATAATTCTTGAATCCAGCTGTAGAAAGCAAATCACGTCACAATGCTTTTTCAGCATGTCTGATTGGGGGGGGGGGATAAACTCTAAATAATAGTGGTGAATCTTTTATTGAAACAATGAATCTAATCAAAGCAGATAGAGTGTTAACTAGAATTCATCTGCCCCACAGGGACTGGGAGGGGCGGGGGGTGGGGTTTTATTGGGGTTCTTCATGGTAAAAAATAAGTTTTGATAAAGGGAAATGTGTTTGATATTTGCATGACTGAGACCTAAACCTGAAAGCCTTGTAACCTTTCCCACGGTGATTCAATAAATAAATAAATAAAGAAAGAATAAATTAATGTATAAGTGATCTAATGCTATGTGACAAATTATCCTACTACTCAATAAAAGTGAACATTTGATAGCTCTGTGTTTGTAGGTCAGTAATTTGACAGTGGATCAAGTCAACAATTATGGATTCAGGGTCACTTATAGGGCAGAATGAGAATGGTGAATTGGCCTACAATCTTGTGAAGGCTTGATAGGACGGAACAATGGACTTCTACAAGGACTTGCTCACATGACTGTCAAGTTGGAAATGGTTGGTGGATCTAGTTCCTTCCTATAATGGTCTCTGTTTAGTTATTTATTCTTAACATGACATAGCTTCTGGAACCCACAATTCAAGTTGTATGCTTTTATGCTTTTCATAACAGCCTTAGAAATTGGAAACTCTCCTTTAGTAGCCTGTTGTCAAAGTCATCCTGATTGATTGAGGGAGGAATTACATAAAGGTTGACCACCAGAAAAAGGTCATAATTTGGGGATCATTTTGAGGCTCCAATAACAAAGGCTAAAAATGTAAATATAAACAGTCTTCACTTGGAGGGCTGAAATTGGTTGTATCTTATCTTTAGGTCTCTATCTTTCCAGTGTTTTCATATTTTTTCTACCTATGATAATCTAATTTATTCTCCAATAAAAAAGCTGAAAGTGATAGTTTTTTTAAGCTCATGTCCTTTTTAAAAAATGAGAAAACATTTCTTGCTTCGGCACATATACTAAAATAGGAACGATACAGAGAAGATTAGCATGGCCCCTGTGCAAGGATGACACGCAAATTCGTGAAGTGTTTCATATTTTTTATAACTGAAACACAAACACAAAACTTGTAAGTCTGCAACTGTATGTCTTGGTGTTTCACTAATAAAGTAAAGTAAAAGTAAAGGCCCTCCCGTTGATCATCGATTTGCTCGAGTGGGCCCAGTAACGTCTCCATTGGAGACTTTGTTGTTACTGTGTCTGGCATATCGAATACTCTTGGTAGCTTGCCGGGCTCTCCGAGAGGGGTGGAGGAATCGAACTCGGGTCAGCCATGTTGGCTGCGTGCAAGGTAGACACCCTACCCGCTGTGCTATCGCTCCAGCCCTAATAAGAACTAATAAGCCCTAATAAGAACTGAAAAAAAAAAAGAGAGAGAGAGAAAACAAGATACTTTTGGAGTTTTATAACATACTAGATTATAACAACCAGGAAATATTTGAACCAGGATTTTAACCCATATTATTCATTGATTATTTTAAACAATGTACAGTAAAAACACAAACAAAAAACTAGTATTGCAGCTATTTAGCTGGAGTGATAGCACAGTGGATAGGGCATTTGCCTTGCATGCGGCCAGGTCGGCCAGCCCGAGTTCGATTCCTCTGGCCCTCTTGGAGAGCCCAGCAAGCTACCGAGAGAATCTCTCCCTCATGGCAAAGCCTGGCAAGCTCCCCGTGACATATTTGATATGCCAAACACGGTAACAAGTCTCATAATGTTACTGGGCCCACTAGAGCAAATCGATGAACAATGGGAGGACAGTGACAGTGACAGTGAAGTAATAAATATAAATGGAAAATGAGGTAAGATTCAGGGAGTTTAATAGGAAAGGAGAGACTACTCAGGGCACATCTAGTCTGAATTTCTGTCAAAGTTAGTGGCACTCACTAAGGTAGAGTAATTTCCAAGATCAAATCAGTTACTTTGCATGCTTCAAATATGATTTTGTCTTATTCTTGGATCTTATCTAGCAAAGTAAGATAAATTATTTAAGTTTAGAAAAAAATGATTAGTAAATGCAAATTCTAGGTAATTAAATTACATTATAACATTAAATTGTTGAAACAGTTGTTTGCTCTCACTAACACAGTTTCTCTTTGTAGTGAGTTATATCATTAATTGTATAGTTGGGATAGTTGAGGTTCTGCAGCTATAACAATCTCACTCTTTTAGAGCTTTGAAACAACAAAGTTTATTTTCTTGCTCACATATGTCCAACCCTTGTCAGCAGGGCACTATCATTGCAGCGTATCAGGTGAGTAGGCTGATACAGGCATTCTGTCATCTGTGTTCATGAGCATTTTGGAGTCAGAGAACACTGCATTTGGGGTACTACAACTAAAAGATAAAATACAAAGTCACAAATACAAAATAAGATATAAAGCATTTAAGTGAAGTAAATAATGTGCTCTTAAAGTTAAGATTTATTGTTAGTACTGTATAATACTGTTCTTCCGTTCTTCAATTTGCTCGAGAGAGTACAAGTAATGTCTCCATTGTGAGACTTGTTACTGTTTTTGGCATATCAAATATGTCACGGTTAGCTTGCCAGGCTTTTGCTGTGCAGATGTGATACTCTCAGTAGCTTGCCGGGGTCTCCAAAAGGGGTGGAAGAGTCGAACCGGGGTTTGCCCAGGTTGGCTGCGTGCAAGGCAAGCACCTTGCCACTGTGCTATGAAGTAAATGATGTGCTCTTAAAGTTAAGATTTATTGTTATTTATTATTTTTATTTGCTTCACAATAAATCAACAGTATGCTTCAATGATTTCCAGGTTAGAAAATAAATGCTTTGGTTAATCACACATTGACTACTTAATCTTCAGTCTGGGAGTGTCCCAGCCCAACTTTAAAATGGATTCGGCAACATAATTCTCCCATGTGTCCCCAGGGAAGACAGCTGGGTATATTTGGTAAATAGCAGTCATAATTGCCACAGTAATCAAGGATCTGAAACTAGAGAGATACCTGATTTGAATACATAGTCATATTATATAGATCTCTTTAATGTGGGTTACATTCTCTGGGTAAAATGTTGTTATCTGCCCATCTAGCAGGGAGGAATCATAAGTCAGTTCTCTAGGGTCTCTATCCCATGGATAGCACAAAGGTGAATATAGATAATGCTTGTTTCATGAATCCACATGCTTCCTTCTCTTTTAGGAGTGATTAACCCTTTATGTCTCAGTACATTTTCCTGGATATGATACTTTCACTTAGTTTAACATTATATGGTCTATTTATATAGTATAACATACTAATAGTATCACATATGGTATTTTTTTGTACACTACTTTCTACATATATTCATATATCAGACTGTACCAATATATTAACATATTCATGTATGTATACTGTAGATATGTCTGAATACCTTTGTACAGATCTGTGACTCCATAAACAGATAAATATGTATAGCCAAAGCATATTGTATACATATGTAGGTATAGATTTAGATAAGTTAATATAGTGTACTATATAGTTACATTGTTTATAATATAAATGCATATACATTAAAAATATATCATATGCTCTGTACATAGCATATACCTTATAGTTTTATATATTGTCATGTATTCATTACAAACATATTAATATATAAATGTCTGTACTATAAATATATAAAATAATATATTTTTATCAAAACCTTTGGTCTCTTTAGTATAATTTGCAATTAACCTGTTTTTACACAATGATTTTTTAGCTTTTACAAATAATTTTACTTTAATTGTTGTTTTACTCTCTTTTCCTCTTTTCCTTATGAACTGTGGTTAGTTTCTTAAATTTCTCACTTAATTTTCATGCTTTTTTGCACTGCATATTCCTGCCATCAGTAGTTTTTTATTCCATATTGGGCACATTCATTTACCTAACTCTTACTTATTTTTTAAGACTCAGAAATGTTTTACTTTATTTCAACTTTTCTCAGTATTAAATGCCAACCCTTGCTTATTTTGCTTTTCATACTGTAAAAGGAACATATGTTCCCTTTCCTGCTAAAAACAAAGTCATCTAGACTGTTACTTACTCTTTGTGTATAGACACAGATGAATAGCACATAAGAAGTCTAATCGGACATTTATATACTGATTGAATTTATTATACGTGACAATTTAAGGACCAGCAGCGCCTAGCTTTGGTAGCAAGATTAAGAGACTATTCTTTTAAAAAACACTTTTGCTCACACCTCCTGGTGCTCAGTACGTACTCTTGACTCTAGAGTCAAGGATAACTCATGACTCTGTTCTCAGAAAACAATATGTGGTATCAGGAATGAAAACCGAATCAACTGCTTGCAAAGTGAGTATCTTATCTTTGTAACATCTCTCCTCCCCAATACTGACCATTCCTAGGAATTTACCTATACATCACCTTTGTTCTACTTTGTAAACTGAATTGTCTAGAATAACTAGCTTTCTTATAATGATGCCAGATGTCAATACCCTAGATCAACAAGTATGATTGCTCTGAGTAATTGGTACTACTATAAAGATTTTTTTAAAAAACCATCAGAATAATATTTAATACAAAAAGAGGAAGACGTTTATTGAAAATTAGGACCCCTGGCCCCCACTTTCCCTTCATTGTTGTTATAATGGCCAGGGACTTCATACACTTGGTTACGATGCTCACATACTTGTGGTTGTCATGTACACTTTTGTTTCCAGTGCTTGCTGGAGGTAAAATACTTTAAGTTGTGTACCTTGCACAGATTTAGGTTGTGCTGTGCTGGGCGAAAGATTATATACTTGATCGTGGTTCAGGGTCTCCTAAAGAGAGAGCCCCAGATCACACTAAGGATGTGGAATGGTGATGAGGATATACCAAGTGCTCAAGTTCTTGAGCTGACCTGCTCTCTCTGTAGCCCAGGTCTCACTTTTTGGGGGTTTTGACTAGCTATCTTGACACAATAGAACTCAAAGAGAGAATCTATAATTAAGTACTATTATTGAAAAATCTCAAAATTTTCTATATTAGTTATTTATAATTACTATAACATCTGACACACAAATCTTGTTTATGTGTAGTTAATGCCTGTTATTATGACAAAAGTTGGATATCTGTTATGAGCATATGCATGTCCATGCAAACCAAGCAAAGCAATTACCAAATTGTTAGTAATTTTTTGTATTCATCGCCTAACCATTGACTTACAAAAATAAAAAATAAACTGACTGTAACTTGCTTTAAAAATGACTGCTGGCACACAAAAATGTGTAAGTCTGCAACTGTACCTCACAGTTAATAATAAAAAATGACTCCAGGCTTACTTCATTGAATATGATATCTTCAATTCCATCCATATTGCAGCAAATTGCATGCTTTCATCATTCCTTATGGTTGAGTAGTATTCCATTCTGTATATATAGCACATCTTCATGATCCCTATTGTTGGATATCTGGATTTATTCCAAATCTTAGGTGTTGTACTGCTACATTGAATATTGGTGTACATATATATGTCCTCTTGAATGAGTATTTTTCTGTCCAGGCTGGGGTCAAGGGCATTCAGGTACATTGGTGGCGTTAAGGGATGATAAAGTTAAATATCCAAACCATAGAGTCAGCAATCCTGAAATCATAAGACCCAAACTTTTATAACCAAACATAAAAGATGATTGTCAAGATGGCAGGCTGGGATTGGGATGGTTGAGGATAGTGAGGGCACCTGGGAACACACTAGAGGAAAGTTGACATTGGTGGTGGGATTGATGATGGAGCATTGTATGTCAAAAATGCAATTATGAATTGTAACTCATGGTGTTTTAATAAAGTTAGATTTCGGGAAAAAGCTTGACTTTAGGGGAACTAAGAGATCATAAAGGGGTTAGAATGTATGCTTTCCATCTGTTGGCCTTGGTTTTACCCCTAGCTCCATATAGACCTCTAAACAACATCAGGTATAGCCCAAGAGACCCCAGAGACAATGTGGACCAGGCGGTCTCTGGAGCTCAAGAGCTTGAGCAGTATTCCTTTCTTGGGCTCTTATATTGAAGCATCGACCTGATGGCTTAATTATCTTAGGAATGGCACATACCACCTTGAGAACTAACTGGGAGCTTACTCCCATCTTCCCCCCAATAAAAACAGATGTGGTGAGTCCCCATTAATTTGCTGAGTAATAGTTATGTAATTTAAAGTTACTTAACTATAATATTTCACAGCTTTTTATTTACTGTATTGATTGAGTTAAATGTATTAAACTTTCTATGTCCACTATAATAGAAAAGACCTTTGGCACAAATAATATTTTGAAAATATAATGATAGGGTTTAAAATATGTTGAGTGTTTTTTCATGCTAGATACAATGCTACTAAAGTATATAATATTGCATTAGGCCATAGTAATCCAATGTGATAATATATAATTTTTCCAGTTAATTAGTGAAGATGCTGAGACATTGAAAGGTCAAAGAATTTAAGACACATGGCTAATGAATGATATAGTAGGTGAGTCTAATTTAGACTGCAATATATGACTTTATCAATTATATTATCCTTGCACTCTTAATCCTTACTAATGCATGATCAGTAAACGAGAAGTAATTAAGAAACTTGTATAATACCCCCCAAAAAGTTCATCTATAAATATCTAAATTGTGAGAATATTTTGTCTCTAAATGAGTAAAAAATGAAGGTAGAACAAAGAGCAAAAATTTTAAAAAGATTAGTTAACTCTAATTGGCAGTAAAATATTCAGAACTTAATTTTCACTGAAATTAAAATTCTACTTGAACTATTTCCTAATTTATTAGACTGATTATAGAAGCCTGACATTACAACATGGGAGTAAACGTGGCAACTGTGTTTTTGAGAGATTGCTTGTAATTACTGGTAAAGATAGGGATATTAGAAAAAAAACAACTGCAAGATTAATTGCTCTTCCTTCATGCATGAAGACACTAAGTATTGCGTACTTAGGGTTTGCCTAAAAGATCTTTTCACTGTGTTATTTTAGATTGTTTATTTTCTGTGTGTGTTAATAATATTCAAAGGAGTGGGGAAAGAAAGAGGAGAAGGAAATTCAAAGTTACAAGATATGAGCTTTAAATTACTGTTTTCCCCCAACAACTCTTTTTTCTTAAATTTAGGTGTCGGCTACTCAGTTTTCCATAACTACACAGACCTAGTGGTAAAATCTAAAAAGACTATAGATTATTCAAATATTTATTGTACAGAAATTGTTTGATTAGTAACTCATTTACTCATATTTTCTGTATGATTGAGATTAAACCTTAAATATAATCCCCAAAATATACCAACCTATTATTGACATTTTAGGACGTTCCCCTCTTTACCCAAAGATCAACTGATGAATTATATAGATTTCCAATTTGTAGTTAAAATGCCTTTCCATGGTTAACACCACCCATACTCCATTTATCGTCTTCCTTCACTTCAGAACAAAGTGTATCTTTTTATTAAAAATTAATTAATTTATTTATTGAATCACTGTGGAAAAAGTTACAAAGCTTCAGGTTTAAGTCTCAGTCATGCAAATATCAAACACATTTCCCTTTACCAATACTTATTTTTCACCACAAAGAACCCAAATACCCCCCCCCCCCCCCGCCAACCCTCCGCAATGCCTGTGAGGCAGATGAATTCTAGTTACCACTCTATCTACTTTGATTAGATTCATTGTTTCGACAAAAGATGCACCATTATTATTTAGAGTTTACACCCCCAAATCAGACATGCTGAAAAGGCATTGTGAAATAATTTGTTTTCTAGCTGGTCACAAGAATCAAATGATGTTGCTCGGCTGCAATAGTGGCCACGCAATTTTGGATTTCTGGTATTTTACTTATTAACCATGGAATTATTTCTGCTGAGAGTCAGATAATTATGAGATTGGTTTCTGTGCTCTGGAGCCATGGCTGTGCCGGAGAGCCGCTCGTGTGGGGCAACTCGTGACCTTGGTAGAGCATGAAGGATGATCCAGGAACGCCCACTTTCCCATGAGGTTTCAGTTGCCCCATCACAACCAGCTCATACCTGGTTTTCCACAAAGCTCGGAAGCAGCTGCTATCTTTCTTTCCAGAGGGAAAAAGGCGGAAGAGAGCAATACCCTTTCCCTTCCGGGCAGGCATGGTGGTGTGGATTAACGCATAGTCCATTCACTTTTCTGCTGAAAGCTGCCAGGCTCTGCATTAAGTTAACAAAGTGTATCTTATTCTAAACTTTATAATATGATAATTTTTGACATTCAATTATGTCACATCTTGGTAGCACTGTAGCACTGTAGCACTGTCCTCCCGTTGTTCATCGATTTTCTCGAGTGGGCACCAGTAACATCTCACAACAAATTGTGAGACTTGTTGTTACTGTTTTTGGCATATTGAGTATGTCACGGGTAGCTTACCAGGCTTTGCCTTGCGGGCGAGATACTCTCGGTAGCTTGCCAGGCTCTCTGAGAGGGGCGGAGAAATCGAACCCCAGTCAGCCATGTCGGCCACGAGCAAGGCAAATGCCTTACAAGCTGTGCTACAGCTCCAGCGGCCCCACACCCCCAACACACACATCTTGGTGTTTACTTCAATTCCTAAAAAGTTTTTTTTTTATCAAATAATAAGAAGTTAATGAACCCAGGAGAGTGAATACTTAAAAAACAAAAAACAAAACAAAAACCCTTCTAGTAAAACAAGCAATTAGTGTTTGTGGAATGTTATAATAAAAGCATTAAAGTTTTTCAGGAATCAGATAGGTAGTTTAATGGCATGAAATCTGTTTTGAATGCAAGAGATGATCTAGGGCTAACCTCTGAATGACACAGGTGTGGCCCAAAAAGCAAAACCAAAACTAAAACAAACCCCCAAATCATTAAAGTTATTCAGCCAACATAAATCCTTTTTAGAAGGTGTGTTGATATTATACAACTTGGTAAGAACATAAACATTAGGCATGAATTCTGTTTTAACTAGAAAAGATATGCAAAAAAGAAAAATGCATTGCTGGCAATTCTGCCTCTTACAAAGTAAACAAAAAAAAATCTCATAGTAAGAATAATTTCAGAAAAACTATTATTAAAAAGACCAAGAAGACTGCCTCATTTTAGCAGTAGTACTTTTTGTTCAGTTCTTCATAAGGCACAAATATGGATCCCTTTAATAAAAGAGAGTTGAAAGTCACAAATGTCAAAATATTATTTATATGAAGTTTAAGATTTGATAGCTAGATAACTGCCTATACATTAGTAAATGAAATGACTAGCTCAATTTCAAACATCAATTATCTAGACAGTGCAACAGATGTTTACTAACTGTTTTTAGATAAAATACTTATTAAAATGCTTCAAATTATTAACAGGCAATGCAATTTTTCCAAAGACAGTAATTAAAAAACTTGGTAGAATAGGACTTGTGATAGTACAGTGGGAAAGATGTTTGCCTTGCACATGGCCTATTGATCCCCAGTATCCCCATGTAGTCCCCTGAGCCATCCAGGATTGACCCCTGGATGCAGAGCGAGGAGTAAATTATGAACACCACCCAGTGTGCCAACCCTCAACTCACAGACCACCCCCCAAAACATAAACAAATCCTTGATTGGATGGCAATATCAATGCATTCATTTGGAAATAATATTTAATTTATTATTATTATTTGCTTTTTTGGCCACACCCGGTGATGCTCAAGGGTTACTCCTGGTTCTGCACTCAGGAATTACTCCTGGCAGTGCTGAGGGGAGCATTTGGGATGCTGGGGATGTAATCTGGGTTGACCATGTGCAAGGTAAACAACCTACCCCCTGTATTATCACTCGGGTTCCTAATATTTTATTTTAAAATATATAAGGTCCCTTCCTTTACCTACTTTCAGCATTCAGGAACAAACATGATAACTTCTTCATGTATGTGTTGCACAATATAGTGCTCAAAAGAAGAGGGAAAGACAGAGAAAAAGAGACAGACAGAGACAGACAGAGAAAGACAGAGACAGAGAAAGAGAGGGACAGACAGAGACATACAGAGAAAAACAGAGAGGAACAAACAGAGAGAGAGAGGGAGGGAGAGAGAGAGAGAGAGATGTGGAAAGTGCCTGCCATAGATACAGGCTGGGTAGTGGGTGGCAGGAGAGAAACTGGAGTCATTGGTGGGAAATGGACACTGGTGGAGGAATGGGTGTTGGATGATTGTATGACTGAAACCTGATCACTAACAGCTTTGTAACTGTATCTCATGGTGACTCAATTAAAAAAAATTAAAAAGTGTAGAAGGTACTCAAGAAATTGAAAGGTGATACTTGATTTACTGCCAGATACCTTTAGGATTCATTTTTATGTATCCCCTTCTGTATTTTACTAGTTAAGACTTTGGGACAGGCATTATAATCTTCACATTAGAACTAATGAAAATGAGGATTCTAGAAAGGCATTTTAATGAAGCACTGTTCACATGTAAGAATAGAACAATCTTTCTAGGTGATGCTTCCTGCCAACACTTCTTTGTTTTTGTTTATTCTCACTATTTTTTTCTGCTGGTAATAGCAGGTAATAATATGCTAGTTCTAAGTGTGTAAAGTTTTCATTCTTCAAAATTTGCTGGTCTTACTCAGGGCCCTCTTCATGAGAGTTCACCAACAGAGTAATATTGCACCATCTAGGACAACGCTGACTAGACAGCTAAACTGTTTGACCGTGTCTTACCTTTAGTCTTAGCTGGAGTTACCTACAACAATATTTTCTATTATAATTTTTCTTTATGGATTGATGTAATAAGACATCAGGAAAAGGGGCTTGACAATAACTCGTTAAGCCTATCTCAATTCATTCTGCATATCAAGCAGAATAGTAACAGTGAACGTGAAGGTTTAAACCACACTGGTCACAATGGTAAAACAACGCAAAAGCCCACCAAACTTTCTTATTGAAGAGGCTAGCCCAGAAGACACCAATAGTACTGTAGTGTTAGACAACCTCCCTGACAAGGAATTCAGAAGGGAGCTACTTAGGATGCTTAGGGAGCTAAAAGAAACAATAGAAAGCAATGCCAATAAAAGACAAGAGGATTTGAAGGCAGAAATTAAGAAAATGCAAACGGAAATGTCAGACCTGAAAAACATAGTCTGCGAATTGAAAAACTCAGTGGAAGGCATCAGCAGCAGAGTAACAGCTGCTGAGAACAGAATCAGTGAGCTCGAAGATGAAGTTCAGAGACTCTCCAGAAAAGAGCAGAAAATGGAAAAGAGACTCGCAATTCCAGAACAGATGGCAAGAGAAGATCGTGATCAGGCCAAGAAGGGTAACATAAGAATTATTGGAGTCCCAGAGGGAAGAAAATCCTGATGAAGAAGAAACTGTCAAAGACATCATTGCTACAACGTTTTCAGAGCTGAAGAAAACATGTGACAACATTCAGGAGGCACAAAGGGTACCAGCTAGAAGAAATCTGAGTAAAAATACCCCAAGACACATCCTGATCAAAACCTTAGATAGAGACAAAATTTTGAAAGCAGCAAGATCAAAGAAAGAAATTTCCTACAAAGGAGCATCCTTAAAATTCACAGCTGAACTCTTTACAGTAGCCAGAAACTGGAAGAAACCTGAGTGCCCAAGAACAGATGACTGGTTAAAGAAACTTTGGTACATCTACACAATGGAGTACTATGTAGCTGTTAGAAAAGATGAAGTCATGAAATTTACATACAAGTGGTACAATATGGAAAGTATCATGCTAAACGAATGAGTCAGAAAGAGAGAGATAGACATAGAAAGATTGCATTCATCTGGGGGATATAAAATAACTAAATATGAGATTAATACCCAAGAATAGCTGAGATCAACACCAGGAGGATTACTCCATAGCTTAGAGGCCAGCCGGATATTCTAGGGGAAAGGACAGTTCAGATAGAGAAGGGAGCACCAAATGGAGGGTGTTTGGAGGATCCTCCCAGGAGGGGAGATGCAGGTTGAAAGTAGACTGGACTGAACATGTTTGCCACTCAATGCCTCTTTTGCTGATCACAACACCCAAAAGGAGAGAGAGAACAAAAGGGAATGCCCTGCCACAGTGGCAGGGGGGGATGGGGGGATGGGGGGGCGGAATATTATCCATGGTGGTGGAAAATGGGCACTGGTGGAGGGATGGGTATTTGATCATGGTATGACCGAAATCCAAGCACAAAAATTTGTAAATCTACAACTGTACCTCATGGTGTTTCACTAATAAAAAATAAATTAAAAAAAATTCATAGCTGATTTGTCTGATGAAACCCTCATGGCCTGAAAACAGTGATGGAATATAGTGAAAAAACTCAATGAAATAAATGCCTCATCAAAAATACTTTACCCAGCGAGACTCTCATTCATAATAGAAGGAACAACACACAGTTTTGTTTTTTTTGTTAATATTTAAAATATATTTTATTAGACTTCTACAATTTTTACATATCAGTTAATACCCAAATTACAATATTTTGTTTTATCGTCAAAAAGAATCCTCCTGTTCCAACATCTGTACTTCTCAGAAGTAACCACTTTCAAATTTCAAATTATATGCTTATATTGCTATTTTCATTAAAGAGATAAATATTTAGCACTATCATTGACACACTCCTTCCCACACCCAAATTTACTTT
The DNA here is from genome assembly GCF_029834395.1 of Sorex fumeus. Classification (NCBI taxonomy): domain Eukaryota; kingdom Metazoa; phylum Chordata; class Mammalia; order Eulipotyphla; family Soricidae; genus Sorex; species Sorex fumeus. The sequence continues at coordinate 19,944,957 of NW_026606322.1, forward strand.
ATTTCTTCTAAACCTCAGTCAACTTCCTAAATATTTCTTTTTTTTTATATTTATTTATTTTTTAATAGTGAGGCACCATGAGGTACAGTTGTAGACTTACACATTTTTGTGCTTGGGTTTCGATTATACAATGATCAAACACCCATCCCTCCACCAGTGCGCATTTCCCACCACCACGGATCCCAGCATCCCCTCCCCCCCCCCCCGGTCCCCATCCCACCCTGCCTCTGTGGCAGGGCATTTCCCTCTCTCTCCTTTTGAGTGCCATGGTCTGCAAAAGAGGCATTGAGTGGCAATCATGCTTGGTCGACAGTCTACCCTCAGCATGCTCTGCCATCGTGGGCGGATCCTCCCAACACCCTTTATTTGGTGTTCCCTTCTCTTTCTGAGCTCCCCCTTCCCCTAACATGTGTGGTTGTCCTCTGGGTCATTGAGTAAAATTCCTGGTACTAATCTCTGCCATACTTGGGTGTTAGTTTCCTATTTTGTTACTTTATGTTCCCCAGATGAATGCAATCTTTCTATGTCTATCCCTTTCTCTCTGAGTCATTTCGCTTAACATGATACTTTCCATGTAGTACCACTTGTATGTAAATTTCATGACTTCGTCTTTTCTAACAGCTACATAGTACTCCATTGTGTAAATGTGCCAGAGTTTCTACAACCAGTCATCTGTTCTCGGGCACTCAGGTTTTTTCCAGATTCTGGCTATTGTAAAGAGTGCTGCAATAAACAGACAATTGCAGATGTCACTTCGGCTATACTTTTTTGCCTCTCTGGGATATATTCCCAGGAGTGGTATTGCTGGGTCAAATGGGAGCTCAATTTCTAGTTTTTTGAGAATCATCCATACTGTTTTCCAGAAGGGCTGAACCAGTCGGCATTCCCACCAACAGTGAAGGAGTGTCCCTTTCTCACCACATCCGCGCCAGCACCGGTTGCTTTTGTTCTTGTGGATATGGGCCAGTCTCTGTGGTGTGAGGTGATACCTCATTGTGGTTTTGATCTGCATCTCCCTGATGCTTAATGATGTGGAACATTTTCTCATGTGTCTTTTAGCCATTCGGATTTCTTCTTTGTCAAAGTTTCTATTCATTTCATCTCCCCATTTTTTGATGGGGTTAAATGTTTTCTTCTTGTGGAGTTCAACCAGTATTTTGTATATCCTTGAAATTAACCCCTTATCAGATGTGTAGTTGGCGAATATCCTTTCCCATTCAGTTGACTGTCTTTGTATTTTGGTCACTGTTTCTTTTGAGGTGCAGAAGCTTCTTAGTTTAAGATAGTCCCATTTATCTATCTCTGTTTTCACTTGCTTGGCCAGCGGTGTGACATCTTTGAAGACACTATTAGCTTCTATGTCATGCAGGGTTTTGCCAACATTTTCCTCAATGTATTTTATAGATTCCGGTCTGATGTTGAGGTCTTTAATCCACTTAGATCTTACTTTTGTACATGGAGTTAGGCAGAGATCTGAGCCCATTTTTTACATATAGCCGTCCAGTTTTGCCAGCATAATTTGTTAAAGAGGCTTTCCCTGCTCCACTTCACTTTTCTTGCCCCCTTATCGAAGATTAGATGCTCGTATGCTTGGGGGGGGGGGGGGGCGTCAGTATATTCAACCCTGTTCCATTGGTCTACAGCTCTGCCTTTGTTCCAGTACCATGCGGAACAACACACAGTTTCACAGATAAACAACAGCTCAGGAACTTCATAGACTCAAAACCATGGTTACAAGAACAACTAAATGGGCTACGTTGTGAAAAGACAGGCCCCTAACATACACCAAATTTCAACAGAAAAATGGGACAAAACCCCATAACAATAATCTATCTCAATGTCAATGGGCTAAACACACCAACTAAAAGACACAGAGTGGCAGGTGGATTAGAAAATTGAACCCAACATTCTTCTGCCTGCAAGAAACACATCTCAATAGTCAAAACAAACACAGGCTCAGAGTCAAAGGCTGGAAAACAATCCTACAGGCAAACAGCTCCCATAAAACAGCTGGGGTAGCCATCCTAATATCAGACCACATCAATTTCAAAGTGAAGAAGGTCACAAGAGAGAGTGAAGGCCATTTCTTATTGATCAAAGGATCTGCACAACAGGAAGAACTTACAATACTAAATGTATATGCACCTAATGAGGGATCAGCAAAGTACTTAAAACAACTATTCATAGATTTGGAGAAAGACATCAGTAGCAACACAATACTAGTGGGAGATTTCAACACCACTTTATCACCTCTTGATAGATCAACCATACTCAAGCTTAGCAAGGACATACTTCATCTGAGGGAAACAATGAAGAAAGGGACTTAGTAGATATATACAGGACACTTCATCCTCAAAAAGATGAATACACATTCTTCTCAAACGTGCATGGAACATTCTCCAAGATAGACCACATGCTGAGCCACAAAACATACCTCCATAAAATTAAGAAGATAGAGATTGTATCAACAATCTTGTCAGATCATAATGCGCTGAAATTAGAAGTAAATCAAACACAAAAACAGAAAACTAAATCAAACACCTGGAAATTAAACAGTGTGCTATTGAACAATGAGTGGCTTAGAAAGGAAATCAAAGAGGAAATCAAAAGATTCCTAGAAACGAATAAAAATGAGGACACAAGTTACCAAAACTTATGGGACACAGCAAAAGCTGTTTTAAGAGGATAGTTTATAGCTCTACAAGCATTCCTCAGAAAGTAGGAGCGAGCCCACATAAATAACCTAACCTCACAACTTAAGAGCTTGGAGAAGGACCAATAAAAGGAGCACAACCCGAAAAGGAGGAAGGAAATAATAAAACTCAGAGCAGAGATTAACGAGATGGAAACCCAAAAAACAATCCGAAAGATCAATGAAACCAAGAGTTGGTTCTTTGAGAAAATTAACAAGATCGATAATCCTCTAGCAAAACTCACCAAGAAAGGGAGAGAGAAAACCTGAATAAACCTAATCAGAAATGAAAAGGGGGTCATTACAACAGAAACTACAGAAAATCAAAGGATCCTCAGGGAGTACTTTGAGGATCTTTATGCCACGGAACATGAAAGCTTCGAGGAAATGGATAAATTCCTAGACTCCTACAGACTCCCAAGGCTGAACCAAGAAGAACTGGAATACCTGAACAGACCTATCACCATCAAGGAATTTGAAACGGTAATAAAAAATCTTCCCGAGCACAAAAGTCGTGTAATCCCATCAGCGGCCAAGACTCAGAGACTATAAAATCCAGCTCCCGGATGAGAACAGTGCAGTCTCCTGCCCCTGCGCCTGGCTGTTCCTCGCCGGGGTCCATTGGAGGGGAACGGTTGAGATTTCCTCCCCGAACCGACCAGGGCTCCGGCAGCCGAAGACCTCCAGGACCAGCCACCACCATGCCGAGACCACTCTCCGCACACATGAAGGTACTGGCAGAGGGACAAAGCCACGCAGGTTCCGGGGCCGAGATCTCTAATCCTACTCGGACTGGTGTCGAGCATCTTCCACCCAGATCCTCCAAATCCCAGTACGTGGGGGTCACACCCACCACCTGGCCCCCTTGGCGCCGTGTAATCCCATCAATGGCCAAGACTCAGAGACTATAAAATCCAGCTCCCAGACGAGAACAGTGCAGTCTTCTGCCCCCGCGCCTGGCTGTTCCTCGCCGAGGCCCCTTGGAGGGGAGCGGGTTGAGCTTTCCTCCCCGCCCCGACCAGGGCTCCGGCAGCCGAAGACCTCCAGGACCAGCCACCACCATGCTGAGACCACTCTCTGCACACATGAAGGTACTGGCAGAGGGACAAAGCCACGCGGGTTCCGGGGACGAGATCTCCAATCCTACTCGGACTGGTGTCGAGCATCTTCCACCCAGATCCTCCAAATCCCAGTAGGTGGGGGTCACACCCACCACCTGGCCCCCTGGCGCCGTGTAATCTCATCAGCAGCCAAGACTCAGAGACTATAAAATCCAGCTCCCGGACATTTTATCAGGACATCTTTTTATGACATCTTATTATCTCATTCCTACTTTGGACAAACTTGCAGGCTATCGAATGTAGCCTGCCCATAGGGTAGAGTCTGGCAAACTCCCTGTGGCGTACCAAATATGCCAAATACCAGTAACAATGATGGGTCTCATTCTCCTAAAGAGCCTTGAATATAATCTCAGGGCTAGGATGAAAGAGACGTTACTGGGGCCTGCTCGAGGCAATCGACGAATAACAGGATGATGAATGAATGAATGAATGAATGAATAAGAAGTCTCCCCGAGCACAAAAGTACTGGCCCGGAAGGATTCACTAGTGAATTCTTCCAAATCTTTAAAGAGGACTTATTAAAAAATCCTCTTTAAGCTTTTCCACGAAATTAAAATATCAAAAACACTTCCGAACAGTTTCTACGAAGCAAATATCACACTGATACCAAAAGCAGACAGAGATACCACAAAGAAAGAGAATTATAGGCCGATATCCCTGAAGAACACAGATGCAAAGATCCTCAACAAACTACTAGCAAAAAGAATCCAACTACTCATCAAAAAGATCATAAACCATGACCAAGTAGGATTCATCCCAGGGATGCAAGGATGGTCAATCAACATAATACATCATATCAACAAAAGAAAAGATAAAAAACATATGATCATATCAATAGATGCAGAGAAAGCATTTGGCAAGATCCAGCATCCCTTTATGATGAAAACCCTAGCCAAAATGGGTTTAGGGGGGGACTTTTCTCAACATAATTAAAGCCATCTACCACAAACCTACAGCAAACATCATCCTCAATGGGGAAAAACTGAGACCCTTCCCCCTAAGGTCAGGGATGAGACAAGGATGCCCACTCTCTCCACTGCTGTTCAATATGGTACTGGAAGTACTTGTAATAGTGATTAGGGAACAAAAAGATATTAAGGGCATTCAGGTAGGAAAGGAAGAAATCAAGCTCTCACTATTTGCAGATGATGTGATACTATACTTAGAGAACCCTATAACCTCCACCAAAAAACTACTAGAAACAATAGGCTTGTATAGTAAAGTTGCAGGCTATAAAATCAATACCCAAAAGTCCATAGCTTTCCTATACGCAAACAGTGAGAGAGAAGAAAGCGACATGAAAAAAAATCCCGTTCACAATTGTGCCCCAGAAAATGAAGTACCTAGGAATCAGCTTAACTAAGGAAGTAAAGGACCTGTACAAAGAAAACTACAAAACGCTACTTCAGGAAATAAAAGAGGACATGAGAAAATGGAAAGATATCCCCTGCTCATGGGTCGAGAGAGTTAACTTTGTCAAAATGGCAATACTTCCCAAAGCATTGTACAAATTCAATGCAATAAATATAAGGATACTCACGACATTCTTCAAAGAAATGGAGCAAACACTCCTGAAGTTCATATTGAACAATAAGCCCCCATGAATAGCTAAAGCAATTCTTGGGAAAAAGAAGATGGGAGGAATCAACCTCCCTAACTTCAAACTCTATTACAAGGCAGTAATAATTAAAACAGCATGGTACTGGAACAAAAGCAGAGCTGCAGACCGATGGAACAGAGTTGAATATACTGACATTTCTTCCCAAACATATAATCATCTAATTTTTGATAAGGGGGCAAGAAAAGTGAAATGGAGCAGGGAAAGCCTCTTCAATAAACTGTGCTGGCAAAATTGGACGGCTACATGCAAAAAAGTAGGCTCAGATCTCTGCCCAACACCATGCACAAAAGTAAGATCAAAATGGATTTATGACCTCAACATCAGACCAGAATCCATAATGTTTATTGAAGAAACTCTCCATGATATTGAAGCTAATGGTATCTTCAAAGATGTCATGCCACTGGCCGAGCAAGTGAAAACAGAGATAGACAAATGGGACTATCTTAAACTAAGAAGCTTCTGCACCTCAAAAGAAACATTGACCAAAATACAAAGACAGCCTACAGAATGGGAAAGGATATTCACCAAGTACACATCCGACAGGGGGTTGATATCAAGGATATACAAGGTACTGGTTAAACTCCACAAGAAGAAATCACCCAACCCCATCAAAAAATGGGGTGAGGAAATGTACAGAAACTTTCGCAAAGAAGAAATTCGAATGGCAAAAAGGCACATGAGAAAATGCTCTACATCACTAATCATCAGAGAGATGCAGATCAAAACCACAATGAGATATCATTTCACGCAACAGAGACTGGCCCACATCCACAAGAACAAAAGCAACCGGTGCTGGCGCGGATGAGGCGAGAAAGGGACCCTCCTTCACTGCTGGTGGGAATGCTGGCTGGTCCAACCCTTTTGGAAAACAGTATGGACGACTCTCAAAAAATTAGAATTTGATCTGCCATTTGACCCAGCTATAGCACTCTTGGGAATATATCCCAGAGAGGCAAAAAGGTATAGTCGAAGTGACATCTGCAATTGTTTGTTCATTGCAGCACTCTTTACAATAGCCAGAATCTGGAAAAAACCTGAGTGCCCAAGAACAGATGACTGGTTAAAGAAACTTTGGTACATTTACACAATGGAGTACTATGTAGTTGTTAGAAAAGATGAAGTTATGAAGTTTACATACAAGTGGTACTACATGGAAAGTATCATGTTAAGCGAAATGAGTCAGAAAGAGCGGGATAGACACAGAAAGATTGCATTCATCTGGGGAACATAAAGCAACAAAAAGGGAGATTAACACCCAGGAATGGCTGAGATTAGTACCAGGAATTTTGCTCCATGAATGGAAGGCCAGCCACACGCTCTAGTTGAAAAGGAAGCTCAGATAGAGAAGAGAGTACCAAATGAAGGGTGTTGTGAGGACCCTCCCAGGGTGGGAGAAGTATGCTGAAAGTAGTCGATAGACCAAACATGATTGCCACTCAAAGCCTCTCTTGCAAAATACAGTACCCAAAAGAAGAGAGAGAGAACAAGGCGGAATACCCTGCCACAGAGGCGGGATGGGACTGGGGGGGGGGGGGGAATGAGGGGTGGGGGTGATGCTGGGACCCGTGGTGATGGATGACGGGCACTGGTGGAGGGATGGGCACTTGATCATTGTATAATTGAAACCCAAGCACAAAATTTGTAAGCCTATAACTGTACCTCATGGTGTTTCACTAATAAAAAAAGAAAAAGAAAAAAAAATTTAAAAAAACTACTAGAAACAATAGACTTGTATGGTAAAGTTGCAGGCTATAAAATCAATACCCAAAAGTCCATAACTTTCCTATACGCAAACAGTGAGAGAGAAGAAAGCGACATGAAAAAAAATCCCGTTCACAATTGTGCCCCAGAAAATGAAGTACCTAGGAATCAGCTTAACTAAGGAAGTAAAGGACCTGTACAAAGAAAACTACAAAACGCTACTTCAGGAAATAAAAGAGGACACAAGGAAATGGAAAAATATCCCCTGTTCATGGATGGGGAGAATCAACATCATCAAAATGGCAATACTTCCCAAAGCATTGTACAAATTCAATGCAATAAATATAAGGATACTCACGACATTCTTCAAAGAAATGGAGCAAACACTCCTGAAGTTCATACGGAACAATAAGCCCCCACGAATAGCTAAAGCAATTCTTGGGAAAAAGAAAATGGGAGGAATCAACCTTCCTAACCTTAAACTCTACTACAAAGCAGTAAAAGTTAAAACAACATGGTACTGGAACAAAGGCAGTGCTGCAGACCAGTGGAACAGGGTTGAATACACTGACATCTTCCCTCAATCATATGATCATCTAATCTTTGGTAAAGGTGCAAGAAATGTGAAGTGGACTAAGGAAAGCCTCTTTAACAAATTGTGCTCACAAAACTGGATGGCTACTTGCAAAAAAATGGCCTCAGAACTCTGCCTAACATCATATACAAAAGTAAGATCAAAATGGATTAAAGACCTCAACATCAGACCAGAAATGATAAGGTACATTGAAACAAAGTTGGCAAAACTCTCCATGACATTGAAGCTAATGGTATCTTCAAAGATGTCATGCAACTGGCTGAGCAAGTGAAAACGATATAGATAAATGGGACTATCTTAAACTAACAAGTTTCTGCACCTCAAAAGAAACAGTGACCAAAATACAAAGACAGTCTACAGAATGGGAAAGGATATTCTCCAAATACACATCTGACAAGGGGTTGATATCAAGGATATATACAGTACTGGTTGAATTCCACAAGAAGAAAACATCCAACCCCATAAAAAATGAGACAATGAAATGAACAGAAACTTTCTTAAAGAAGAAATCCGAACGGCAAAAAAGCACATGAGAAAATGCTCTACATCATTAATCATCAGGGAGATGGAGATCAAAACCACAATGAGATACCATCTCACACCTCAGAGTGCTCACATCCAAAAGAACAAAAGCAACCGATGCTGGCACTGATGTGGCGAGAAAGGGACACTCCTTCACTGTTGGTGGGAATGCCGACTGGTTCAGCCCTTTAGGAAAACAGTATGGATGATTCTCAAAAAACTAGAAATTAACCCAGAAATACCACTCCTGGGAATATATCCCAGAGAGACAAAAAAGTATAGTCGAAGTGACACCTGCAATTGTTTGTTCATTGCAGCACTCTTTACAATAGCCAGAATCTGGAAAAAACCTGAGTGCCCGAGAACAGATGACTGGTTAAAGAAACTTAGGTACATTTACACAATGGAGTACTATGTAGCTGTTAGAAAAGATGAAGTCACGAAATTTACATACAAGTGGTACTACATGGAAAGTATCATGCTAAGCGAAATGAGTCAGAAAGAGAGGGACAAACATAGAAAGATTGCATTCATCTGGGGGACATAAAGTAACAAAATAGGAGATTAATACCAAAGAGTAGCTGAGATCAGTACCAGGAGGATTACTCCATGGCTTAGAGGCCAGCTGGGCATTCTAGAGGAAAGCGCAGCTCAGATAGAGAAGGGAGCACCAAATAAAGGGTGTTTGGAGGATGCTCCCAGGAGGGGAGATGCATGTTGAAAGTAGACTATCGACCGAACATGATTGCCACTCAATGCCTCTTTTGCAGACCACAAAACCCAAAAGGAGAGAGAGAACAAATGGGAATGCCCTGCCATAGAGGCAGGGAGGGATGGGGGGATGGGGGTGGGAGGGATACTGGGATCCATGATGGTGGAAAATGGGCACTGGTGGAGGGATGGGTATTTGATCATTGTATAATCGAAACCCAAGCAGAAAACTTTGTAAGTCTACAACTGTACCTTATGGTGTTTCACTTATAAAAAAAAAAATATATATATATATATATATATATATAAAAGAAAGAAAAAGGGGCTACAGTGATAGCACAGTGGTTAGGGCATTTACCTTGCACGTGGCTGACCTGGGTTTGATTCCCAGTATCCTATATGGCCCCCCAAGCACAGCCCACAAGTAATTCCTGAATGCAGAGCCAGGAGTAACCCTTGTGCATAGCTGGGTTTGACCCAAAAATCAAAAAAAAAAAAAAGAAAAAGAAGAAGGTCAGAAAAAGTATATGAAATAGAACAGGAAACAGGGTAAAGGGAAAGAAAATTTAAGGTTTCTGACAACCTCACAGGAAATGCTTCTGTTTCCTCAGTCACGTTGTATATAAGTGAAACCCCAGTGAAATGATGAAACATTATATTCATTTTTGTGGTGCCAGGGAACAAACCTAGACCCTCATACACGCAGGGCTAGTAAGTGTTATACAACTGAGCTACATCTCTAGCCTCTGCAAGGGTCACTTATAAAGGAGGCAGGATGAAGAGTTTGCCTACTTCTTACTATCTTGTTCTCCATTATTAAGGTAAAATCATTAAATCACCTACATTTCTAGACTGTTCTCCAACACCCATGGAATTATAGTACTTTATCTAATTCTTAAAGTTGTTGGAAAAAAAGTTGTTTAACATATTTATTTTTGTTGATTAGGGCTGGAGTGATAGCACAGAGTGTAGGGCATTTGCCTTGCATGCAGCCAACATGGCTGACCCGAGTTTGATGACTTCGCCCCTCTTGGAGGGCCTGGCAAGCTACTGAGAGTATCTCACCCGCACAGCAAAAAGCCTGGCAAGCTCCCCGTGATGTATTCGATATGCCAAACACAATAATTGTCACAATGGAGATGTTACTTGGCCCGCTCGAGCAAATCGATAAACAAATGGAGGACAGTGACAGCGATAGTGATTTTTGTTGTTTGCAGATGCTTTTCAAATTTAATTTGGCTTTTCAAAATATTTTATTAAAATCACTTTTCTCCTGATGCTCATTTTGTTTTGTAATGACTAAAGTTTGTCTCTTCAGCCATCACCTCACTTGCCGGAATCACATGTTCCAACACAGTACTAATTTAAAATTCTTTAATTTATTTATTTTTGTTTCTGGGCCACAACTGGCAGTACTTGGACCTTTAATTCAGGGGTCACTATTGGCAGGTTCAGGGGACCATATGGAGTGGAAAATTTGTTTATCACTAGATAAACACTATATATCACTAGATACAGGAACTAAAAGAGCACCCACCTAACTGCTGATAAAGCCAAAATCACTCTGAGGCATTTTATTCATTTAACAAATATACATATACATATATGTATATATATTATATATAATTGAATTACTTTGGATACAGTTACAAAGATGTTTTATTTTCAGTCATACAATGATCAAACACCCATCCCTCCACCAATGCACATCTTCCACCACCAATGTCCCCAGTATGCTTACCCTGTCTCACCTCTCCCCCTGCCTCTGTGGCAATCTCCCCCATACTCTCTTTTGTATTGCTTTTTATAAATAGCATAAGATGTCACGCGACTGCTCCTGGAATTGTAAAATTTTAGATAATTAGAGTCTGGAGAAATCTCTACAGCGAGCTGCTCTGTTCAGAGGCACTTTGTGGGTGTGAACTCCAGGGTCCTATGACCTCCACGGGAGGAGGCCAGGTGGATGAGAAGTGCTGGATCATCCCCTATCCCTTGAGGCCTGGAGTTTAACAAATGTATATTAATGCCCTGTGTAGATGTGTGTATTTCATACTTGTAAAAATGACAAACTGTGATGTGTAATAATCATTTCAAAATTTTAATTTTATTATGCTACTATTTGATTATTATTTGTATGGCATTTAAAGTCTATTTGTCTTCTGTAATTAAAATGTATGAAATAGGAACTACTCTTAAAGAGCACTGAACCATTATTCTCAAATTCTTTGCTTACATATCAAAAGTAAAAATGTATAGAAAAATACTTAAATGAAAGTCTATAAATAAGTTTGACTTTAAAATCATACTCTAAACTATGCTTAAATATTTTTGATTGACAGGAAATTCCTATTTAAGATATATACATGATTTTATGATCTTATGTACTACCTTTAAATATTTTTCCCTTTGTAATGAGTATAGGATTTCTTTTAAAGTTTATTTCTTTTAGTTTGGATACTTATTCTATCACATTTTTGCTATACATAATTAATAATAGAGAACAGAAAAAATATATTTGTGTATTTATTACACTCAAGGAGACATGGTATGATAAAGCATTTAAAGCAGAATAAAGGAAAGGACTTTGTAGCTGAACAGCCCACACTGAAATATTGAGGTCAAAAAGCTCACTAATACACTAAGTATGTACAAATGTATTAATACGACTCTCAGCAGAATGAACAAGTATACTATTATAATTCTTTCTAAGGGAAAAATCAATTTGAAGCAGAAGTTGATTCATTACTGCAATGCATACTTAAAACTAAGCTCCAATTGTTTTGAAATTGATACCAAGAACATGCTATACTAGATAATGAGCAGATGCAGACTTGAATGAGTGACTAAAAACATATGGTAAGAAGAAACTCAGAAAGATAAGTGAAATATCACTGGGAATTTTAAATAAGTTTGGGGAAAAACCAACAAAAAATCACTGGATTTATTTTCCTATAAAGGAAGTAAGAACAAGGGAGTGTGGAGATAAATAGCATTGCCTACAAGAATGGCTGCTTCTGATTCTGCTAATTGGATCCTTGGCTCATAAGTTTCACAAAGGCCAGTAAATAAACTGGCAAAATGTGGTATTTTGTGATGTAGAAAGAGACAGGAAGCAATTTTTTTCCTGCATATTTTATTTTTAAGGTGCATATTTTATTTTTAAGGAAAAAAAAATACACAGTTAAGGCGTTAGAAACAATGGAAGTAACAGAACTCATTTCCAACTGATTTATCATGTTGGTTCTGTGAAGAAAAGTTACATTAAGATATTAAAAGGAGAGATCTAATATAAATTTCCAGAACATGAAAACAAAAATAAAAATAGATTAGAACTTTGACAGGAAAAAAGAATCAAAAACCATGCTTGGTCTGTAACAGATATAATTAAGAACATTTAAGGAGAAAATATGTAAGAGATGTTGCTGATAGCCTGCACTTCTTGGGCATGTGTATGTGTCCTAATTTTCTTTTGATGAGTCATTTTGTGCTCTAAACTATTATTTATTCTAACAAGACAATGCATGGCAATTACCCTTGTATTTTCTCAAGTTATTAAGATTCTTTATACATTGATGATAATCAACTCTGATTAATCAGAATAAATTAGTGAAGTTAAATCTGTTCACATATATCACTTTCTGTTTTCATATTCATATTTCCATGAATAAGGGCACAAAATAAGCCTTTAAATAATCTTCCATTCAATTGAGCTTTTAAAAACAGGACCCCGTTCTAATTAGTGATTAGGTAAAGCTTCATTAATTTTTCTACAGAAATAAATTCTGTTTTTATAGATTGTTTTAGATAGCTATTAAAGACAGTACCATTTAGAAAAAATATTTTTATTTTTAATTGTTGAATATGTTTATATCTCATATATTGTAAAATACAGACATATTTAGTAGTTTTTTTTGTATTTTGTAGTTATATTCATTTTGTAGTTATATTCATTATTAATTTCTGTATACAGAAATTAATAATGAATATAACTGCAAAATTCTTCAATAGTGGGATATTTCAATCTATTGCAAACATTGTTAAGGAAAATACTAAGAATATTTATCATTGTGACTGGATATTACGATGATAGTAGTGATAGTTGGGTAATATATATTATTTTGATAAAAGGTTTGAATTATTATACAGCTTACATAGAAAATAATTTTTTTAACTTGGAAGATACATTTTTTACATCTTGATTCAATCTTTCTTTCTTTCTTTCTTTCTTTCTTTCTTTCTTTCTTTCTTTATTAGTGAAACACCAAGAAGTACAGTTGTAGACTTACAAACTTTCATGCTTGGGTTTCAGTTATACAATGATCAAGTACCCATCCCTCCTTCAGTGCCCATTCTCCACCACCAATGATCCCGGTAGCCCCCCATCCCCCACCCCATCCCGCCTCTATGGCAGGGCATTCCGGTTTGCTCTTTCTTTCCTTTAGGGTGGTGTAGTTTGCAATAGAAGTATTGAGTAGCCATTGTGTCCGTCCTATGGTCTACTTTCAAGAGGCATTTCGCATCCCGAGTGAGTCCTTCAAACATCCTTTACTTTGTGTTCCCTTCTTTATTTGAACTGCCTTTTCCCCCCGCGTGTGCTGCCAGCTTCCAAGCCGTGGAGCAGACCTCCTGGTATTATCTCAACTATTCTTGGGTGTTTGACTCCCATTCTGTTACTTTATACTCCCCAGATGAGTGCAGTCTTTCCATGTCTGTCCCTCTCTTTCTGGCTCATTTAACTTAGCGTGGTATTTTCCATGTAGAACCACTTGTATGTAAATTTCACGACTTAATATTTTCTAACAGCTGCATAGTATTCCATTGTGTAGATGTACCAAAGTTTCTTTAATCAGTCATCTTTTCTCAGGCACTCGAGTTTTTTCCAAGTTTTGGCTATTGTGAACAGTGCAACAATGAACATAGAAGTGCAGATGTCATTTTGACTGTACTTTTTTGCCTTTCCGGGATATATTCCCAAGAGTAGTATTGCTGGATCAAATGGGAGCTCAATTTCTAATTTTTTGAGAATAGTCCATACTGTTTTCCAAAAGGGCTGGACCAGTTGGCATTCACACCAGCAGTGAAGGAAGGTTCCTTCCTCGTCACATCCGCGCCAATACTGGTTGCTTTTGTTCTTTTGGATGTGGGCCAGTCTCTATGGTGTGAGATGATATCTCATAGTTGTTTTGATCTACCTCTGATAGTTAGTGATGTAGATCATGTTCTCATGTGCCTTTTTGCCATTCGGATTTCTTCTTTGAAAAAGTTTCTGTTCATTTCATCGCCCCATTTTTTGATGAGGTTGGATGTTTTCTTCCCATGGAGTTCAACCAGTCCTTTGTATATCCTTGATATCAACCTCTTATCGAATGGGTATTGGGTGAATATCCTTTTCCATTTTGTAGACTGTCTTTGTATTTTGGTCACTGTTTCTTTTAAGGTGCAGAAGCTTCTTAGTTTAAGATAGTCCCATTTCGGGCTGGAGCAATAGTACAGCGGGTAGGGTGTTTGCCTTGCACGCAGCTGACCTAGGTTCGATTCTCAGCATCCCATATGGTTCCCTTAGCACCGCCAGGAGTAATTCCTGAGTGAATGAACCAGGAGTAACTCTTGTGCATCGATGGGTGTGACCCAAAATGCAAAAAAAAAAAAGGTAGTCCCATTTCTCTATCTCTGTTTTTATTTGCTTGGCCGGTGGTGTGTCTCTTTGAAGATACCATTATCTTCAATGTTGTGGAGCGTTTTGCCAACCTTGTCTTCAATGTACTTTATGATTCCGGTCTGATGTTGAGGTCTTTACTCCATTTTGATCTTACTTTTGTACATAGTGTTAGGTAGTGATCTAAACCCACTTTTTTGCATGTTGCCGTCCAGTTTTGCCAGCACCATTTGTTGAGGAGGCTTTACTTGCTCCACTCCACATTTCTTGCTCTATTACCAAAGATTAGATGATCATATATTTGGGGAGAGATGTCAGTATATTCAACACTGTTCCATTGGTATACAGCTCTGTCTTTGTTGCAGTACCATGCTGTTTTCAGTAGTTAATGCTTTATAATAGAGTTTGAGTTGGGGAGGTTGATTCCTCCCATTTTCTTTTTCCCAAGTATCGCTTTAGCTATTCGTGGGGGCTTACTGTTCCATATAAATTTCAGGAGTGTTTGCTCCATTTCTTTGCAGAATGTCATGGGTATCATTATAGGGATTGCATTGAATTTGTAAAATGCTTTGGTGAGTATTACCATTTTGACAATGTTAGTTCTCCCGATATATGAGCAGGGCATATCTTTCCTCTTTTATTTCCTGAAGTAGTGTTTTGTAGTTTTCTTTGTACAGGTCCTTTACTTCCTTAGTTAAGCTGATTCCTAGGTACTTGATTTTCTAGGGCACGATTCTAAACAGGATTGTTCTTTTCATGTCACTTACTTCTCTCTCATTATTTGTGTATAGGAAAGCCTTGGACTTTTGGGTATTGATTTTATAGCTGCTACTTTACTATACAAGTCTATTGTTTCTAGGAGTTTCTTGGTAGAGGTTTTAGGGTTCTCTAAGTATAGTATCAAATCATCTGCAAATAGTGAGAGCTTGATTTCTTCCTTACCTGAATGTCCTTAAAATCTTTTTCTTGCCTAACTGCTATTGCAAGTACTTCCAGTACTATATTGAACAGCAGAGTGGGCATCCTTGTCTCGTCCCTAATCTTAGAGGGAAGGCTTTCAGTTTTTCCCCATTTACGATGACACTTGACATAGGCTTGTTGTCGATGGCTTAAACTATATTGAGGAAAGTCCCTTCTATACCCATTTTAGCGGGGGTTTTCATTATAAAGGGGTGCTGGGTCTTGTCAAATGCTTTCTCTGCATCTATTGATATGATTATATAGTTTTTATCTTTTATTTTGTTGATATGATGGATTATTTTCATTGATTTCCAAATGTTAAACCATCTTTGCATCCCCGGGATGAATCACATTTGGTCATGGTGTATGATCTTTTTGTTGAGTTGTTGAATTCTATGTGCTAGTATTTTGTTAAGAATCTTTGCATCCAGTTCATCAGGTATATAGGCCTGTAGTTTTCTTTTCTCGTGGTGTCTTTGTTTCCTTTTGGTATTAGAAAGATATAAGCTTAATAGAAACTGTTTGGGAGAGTTTCTGTTTCTTCAATTTCCTGGAAAGGATTGAGAAGAACCGGCAATAGGTCCTCTTTAAATGTTTGGAAAAATTCTCTAGTGAATCCATCTGAGCCTGGGCTTTTGTTTTTGGGAACACTTTTGATTACAGTTTCAATTTACTTGATGTTAATAGGTCTTTTCAGGTACTCTAGATCTTCTTTATTCAGCCATGGGAGATTATAGGAATCCAGGACTTTATCATTTCTTCTAGGTTCACTTGTTTTGTGGCATACAGACTTTCAAAGTAGTTTCTGATGATCTTTTGAATTTCTTTGGTTTCTTTGTGATATCCCCTTCTCATTTCTGATTCAGTTTATTAGGGTTCTCTCTCTCTCACTCTTTCTTAGTCTTGTTAGTGGTTTATCTATGTTGTTTATTTTCTCGGAGAACCAGCTCTTGGTTTCATTGATCTTTTGAATTGTTTTCTGGGTTTCCATCATGTCTTTGATTTCTGCTCTAAGTTTTATGATCTCTTTCCTTCATCCTGGTTGGGCTCCTTTTGTTGGTCCTTTTCTAAGTACTTGAGCTGTGAAGTCAAGTTGTTTATATGGGCTCTTTCTTCCTTCATAAGAAATGCTTGCAGAGGTATCAATTTCCCTGTTAACATGGCTTTAGCTGTGCTGGTAGCTTGTGTCTTCATTCTCATTTGTTTACAGGTATCTTTTGATTTCTTCCTTGATTTCTTTCCTGACCCACTCATTGTTCAACATTTAGTTGTTTAATTTCCAGGTGTTTGATTTGGTCTTCATATGTACACGATTAACTTCTATCTTCAGTGCATCATGGTCTGAGAAAATAGTTGATACAATGTCTATCTTCCTGATTCTGTTGAGGTATGCTTTGTGGCCCAGAGCATACTGGTCTACTCTGGAAAATGTTATATGTGCACGGAAAAAGAATGTGTATTCTTTTTTGGGGGGATATAAAGTCCTTTATAGCTCTCTTAGCCCTCTGTCGTCTATTTCTTCCTTCAGAGCCATCATTTTCTTTCTGAGTTTTAATCTTCTTGATATATCCAGGGGAATAAGGCAGTGTTGAAGTCTGCAACTACTATTGTGTTGCTTGTAATGTCCTTCTTAAGGTCTGTTAGCAGTTGTTGTAGGTATTTGGCTGGTCCCTAATTGGGTGCGTGTATGTTTAGGAGTGTGATTTCTTCCTGCTGTACATATCCCTTGATTAATAAAATATGGCCTTCACTTCCCTTCTAATCTTTTACAATCTGAAATTTGTGTTGTCTGATACGAGTAAGGCCACTCCAGCTTTTTTGAGGGGATTGTTTGCTTGCAGGGTTGTTTTCCATCCTTTGACTTTGAGTTTGTGTTTGTTCTGATTGTTCAGATGTGTTTCTTGTAGGAAGCAGAATGTTGGGTTCTGTCATTGAATCCATTTTGCCACTCTGTGTCTCTTAATTGATTAATTTAGACCATTGACATTAAGAGAGATTATTGTTATTGGGTTTTGTGTCATCTTTTTGTAAGGGTTTGTTGTACATGTAGGAGTTTTTCTTGTCTTACAGTAGACCCTTTAGCCCTTCTTTTAGGCTTGGTTTTGAGTCTATGAAGTTTCCGAGCTGTTGTTTGTCCACAAAATAATGTACCATTCCTTCGAGTTTGAGTGAGAGTTTAGCAGGATAAAGTATTTTTACTGAAGCCTTCATTTCAGTGAGTTTTTTCACTGTATCCCACCATTGCCTGTGGGCTTGGCGGGTTTCCCCTGATAGGTCTGCTCTGAATCTAAGGGATGCTCCTTTGTATGTGACTTCCTTCTCTGACCTTGCTGCTTGCAGTATTGTGTCTCTCTCATTGGCATCCATCATTCTAACTATGATATGTCTTGGAGTGTTTTTGTTAGGGTCTCTTTTAGCTGGCACCCTTCAGGCTCCTTGAATCTGGATGCCTGCATTGTCCAGCTCTGGGAACTTTTCAGCAATGATTTCTTTAACCATAGCTTTTTCATTGGGATTGTTTCCCTGACCTTCTGGTACTCCATTGATTCTAATGCTGTTCCTCTTGGAATCATCCCCTAGGACTCTGATTGGCTTTAGAGCTATTTTGAGGTCTCTTGCCATTTTTTTTTTGCCTGTGGGCTTCCTTCAGCTCATCTTCCAGCACACTGATTCTGTCTTCAGCTGTAGCCATTCTACTGTTGAGGGCACACACTGAGTTTTTTATTTCATCTACCGAATCCTTTATTCATGACATTTTTGTGTGTATCTTTCCAATTTCTGCTCTCATTTCTTCCTGTATTTTCTTGATTGTTTCATTCATGTTCTCCTTTAATTTACTGGATATCTGTCTCACTGTTTCTTTGAGTTCATTGAACATCTTCATTACTTTTTATTTGAATTCTTTATCAGAGAGCTCCCTTATGTTAGTAACACCTATTGAAGCTTCTGGACTCTTTTCATCGTCTTTTCCTCGTGGTGGGGATTTGCTTTGTTTCTTCATGTTGTTGTGGTAGTATGGAGACTGAGATGTTACACGAGATTGCTGGGTATGGGTAATTTACCTGCGGTTGTGTGAACAGGCACTGGCCCCCCAAATAGGCCACACCCACTTCTGCAGAGGCCACACTATCTACAGGTACCTTGTGTGTGTGTGGAGGAGTACAGATCTGGGAGAGGGAGAAAACCTGGCACAGCATTGGGGACGAACAGGAAGGGGCTCCATAGAAAATATTTCAACTAGATCATTTTATCTTAAATTGTCATGGTTCATTTAGAAGTTCCTATTGTGTCATTTAGAGGGAAACACTTTAAAATTAACATTATTCCACTGATGGTCTACATCCCCTATATATATATGCATATATGTACGCATGTATATATATGTATATATACCATAGTATCTGTGTCTCATCCACAATATTAATAATGTTTTGTAAATGAAATCACATTTTTGCTTCTCAACCTCTGTGTCATAGTGCTGAGTCTGAAAAATCATTTTATACAGAACAAAACGTTTCACATTTATTTCTATTTAAAACTCAGGTAGTTTACCATAACTTCAAAATACTGTTTTGTAAAAGCTGAATCTCAATAACTATTTACAATAAACCACCATCCCTTTTATAGAAAAATGAGAAAGTAGTGGTTTTTCCAGGGAGTTTATATTAGAAGCATTTTGTAGTTATTCAAGAGTAATAAATGTAATATTGCCTTGGATACTTGAAATACTTTTTGTAATGTCTAAATTAAAAACTTAAGTAACCCAAGCATAATAGAAAAAACAAACAAAACAAAATAGTGTGAGGCAGAAGAGAAGATCACTGCACACTTGAGTAGGTTTAGGAGTGAAAACTTAGTTCTGCGTTCTCAGTACAACTACAGATAACTGGGCTCTGCGTGGCCTGTCCCCACTGCCTGCAGGAGAAAAGGTGACAAATTACCAGTTTCATCTAACTGAATTTTCAATCTTTTTAAATTAATTAATTACTCTTTTTTAAGATTTTCCATCTTGAGTAGATCAGAAGAAGATTTTTTAAAAGACTTATAAAGATTATTAATGCACTCATTCTTACACTGTTAAAAATATTTTTTCTAAGAGTAAAGTTAGAACTGCCTCTTTCTCAATGTGGAATTTATGTATAGTTCTGACTGCTCCTTCAGATAACAAGAAAAATGGATTTGGCCATTACTGTGCATGTGGGATCAGATATCTGGCAACAGGCAGTGCCCTCAAGCATTACTAGCCAAATCCTCTAGGTCCCCAGCTGAAATATAGCATTCTCAGCCTAACATGGAGCAACGGACTGGTTGCTGTGAATTTTAGGAAGTGGCCCAGAATAAAAGTGTCTGTTTGTTCACACATTTAAATATCTTTGTCTGCCTCCCTAAAGAATCTATCCCGTGGAATAGGCGCCTGTTCTCACGATGGATCGGCTACATGTAAGGGTGAAGAGGTATACAGGTA